>NC_139681.1:88613147-89202003 GCF_964106915.1 Podarcis gaigeae | reverse complement strand
AGTCCCAGGTTCAGTTCCTAGTGCCTGAGACCCTAGAGAGACAATGCCAGTAGACTGTCTGGGCTAGACAGTATGATCAAGTATGAGGCATCTTCCTCCTGTGTTCCTGAAAGAGCATTAATTAAATCATTTTTTCAAGCTCAGAGGCTGAATTTAAGGACTCAGCTACATTAGTCTAAAATACAAACAAACACCCAGTGTTTTGAATGCATTATAAACAGGCAACACTAGATAGCCCTGCAGAGCAAAAAATAAATAAATCATAGTGTCCCTCCCTTTTTGTTATAACAACTTAATTTCTGGCTTATTTATAGCATTTCCCCCCTGTGTGTAGATCCACCCTAAGTCCCACTTCTGTCTCTTCTCTGCTATGGGGTCCCTGGCGGATTATTTGCTCAACTCTCCCTCTCTCTGTTTTCCATGGGACAGAGAAAGTGGGGGGAAGCAGTGGTGGACAACACAGCACAGATTTGCTGGGTCACATTAGGGTGTGATCAGGGCTGTGCTCGTCCTCATACTGGATCAATAATTATGTTTGAATTTGTGAGTGCACTGGATCCGTTATTCATACAGGCCCATTCAGTCCAAAGGTGCTTACTCTAGCAATACCAGAGAACTCTGATGGAAATGGGAGCAGTAGCTGTCAATCTTCGCTTATCCGTCACACATCTGGAATGGAAATCAATCCAGTTAATGCAATTAGTATTTGATGTTGCTGCTCCTTCTGTTTTCCGCCCATGAATGATATGCAGTTGATAGCTCACTATTTGCATTCTGTTTCCTTTGCATTGAAAAGAATGCTGTGTAATAACATAATCCTGTAATTAAGTATGTAATTGATTGTGTAACTGTTGCAGTGAGATGAATAATGTCGTTTCTGTCGAAAGCCGAACTGCAGCAAAATGGAAACAGCACAGCATGCGAGTAACATATGGAATGGAAATTGATGACTTATTACATCCTGAGATTACCCTCAGGCAAATTGATATAAGATTGCCATCTTAGTACATTTATTGTTCTTAGGAAAATGAATAATAAATTGAAGCTCCCTTAAAAAAAAAATGCTGGATGATAACAATGGCATAAGGAAATAAAACATGCTATTTTGTTCTTGCTAAACACAGGTATCATTTACTCTTTATTATTATTTATTTCTTAAAACAACCACTGCCACACACTGTCTTGCAATGGAGGCATCAAAGGAGATCATTGTTCCGTTAAAATTGTGGAGGTGATATTTGGCAATTATTCAGCTTTTTGTGCTTGATGAGGCATAAGTCACAGTGTGGAAATTATATCGTCTGGAAATCATGCCGCTGAATATTTTATCTCAGTGGTGCAAAATGGCTGAATCTTTAATCGAGTGCATTTTTGTAATCTGCTTGTCGCTGTAATATTATCTTACATAGAAGGGGTGAGGTATGACTGCAATATGCCAGAATACCCAGTGGGAGCAACAGCTTGCTTAGTCAGTATGGGAAGTGATTAAAAAAAACAGAAAGAACACCTTGTAGATGATTGGTTATCATGTAAAACATCCCTTCCCATAACAGCATGGTGTTATGCAGAGCCAAAGTGGAGGAGGCAGTGGTGGTTTGTTTAAACCAGGGCCTACCTCAGCCATGTCTTATTTGAGGAAGATCCTATCTTTTGAATAGGCTGGGGAATCCCAGGCCTGCGGGCCAAATGCGGCCCTCCATCTCTTAGTTACTACTGCTCTTCCCAAGATAGCGGCACCAAGTGTGTGTGTGTGTGTGTGGGACTAGAGCCTAGAGGACCCCCCAAAAAAATATTAAATGAAGGGTTTGGGTGTCAGAGTTTGAGGAATTGGCTTCCTCCCCCATGGCAGTAGATAAGATCAAACAAAAGGAACGTCTTACCAGTTAGAATCTTATAATCACAGCGGGAGAACAAAGAACACATCTACTATAAATGGCGGTGCTCCCAATTAAGGTTAACACCCCCTCCATCCCTATTAATCTACGTCACTCCTACGCCTTGTAATCTGAGCTTGTACCCCCTGCACTTTCTGTTCTGAGACTTTCTGAGCTCTTCTCGACCGTGGGCTGGGTGGGGGAATGCTGTCCAGAGACCGTGAATCTGTTAACCCTCTCTCTCCCAGTGTTTCTTCTCCTAGCTGTTCCCCATCCAGTATTTCCCAGCTTCTGCCTTCTGAACTACGCCCCTCTGCAAAACACTGTTCCAAATCTATACTTCCTGCTCCTGGGAAGATTCAGGATAAGGGGGAGGGGGTGGCTCCCACCATTCCTCCTCAGTGAAGCCCTCCTCAGTATGGTCCTTGACACCAGGCCACTCAGAATTCCGCAGTGGCCATGCCTAGAATGCCATGAGACGTCTGCACAACCTCTCATCACACCCTGTGGCATGCATGCATGACATCAGCACACCCTGACCTTGTTCACATAGTCATCATCAACCTTTTATTCGACCGTCAGTCAGAAAAAAGTACATTTGTCAATACACAGTTAAACATCCAGGAAGATTTTAGAGCCAACACTAATATGGGCTAAACAGATAGCCCCATTTGTTCACATAGTGGGCACACACCCCACAGTGTGCTGACACCACATGGCCCCAGCCCCTTCAGTCACATGCACGTGTCCCAAGACAAAGCCTTCACTGGCCTTCAATGATTTTGCCTGGCTGAAATGTGTCACTGAACTCCCATAATGCATGTCGCTTGTCTGGATGGATGTTGGAGTGTGTGCAGAAACTAGCTTGCTGTACAACATTTGTACAAATTGCTCTGCTCACTTTGGCCCCATCCCCCACTGGGATCTGCCCCCCCCCCCAGAAGGGAATGTGGCCCTTGGTCTGAACAAGGCAGATGGATGTCAATTTGGTACTCCATCTGTTGCAAGGATGGGTTGGTTTTGCCATTGCCTTAGCCAGTGAAGGGAACCCCACCTCTGCAAAAGAGGAAAAAACCCCACGATCGGCTACATAGAAGAAAAGCAGTTATATAGCTTCAAAAACTATTTGTGATGAAGGCTATAATGAGTTCAGACATTATCTAGTGCATTTCTGTTACAATCATAATATGGCAATTCTAGGTTTTCCTGGTGCCTCCTGGATGAACTCTGTTGTAGACCATCTAAATAAGGGGTGGGGAAACCCTGTAATCACAGAATCATAGAATTGTAAAGTTGGGAGGGACCCCAAGAGTCATCTAGTCCAGCTCCCCGCAATGCAGGAATCTCAACTAAAACATCCATGACAGATGGACCCCCAACCTCTGCTTAAAAACCTCCAAGAAAAGGAATTACCATCAGGATGGTATTCCTGAAGTTTAGTTGGAATCTCCTTTCACGCAAGGGAATGTGGCCTTTCGGTTGAAAAATGTGCCTCATCCTCCGTTCTAATAAATACAAAATTGGGGCTTTCCTTGTGCAAGTTGCATTTTGTTTCAAATGAGCTGCTGCTAACTTAAAGTGTTACTCTCTGCCAAAAAAGGGGGCGGAGGAATGCTGCATTTTATTGCTTTTGCTTTTAATTGTTATCTTGTATTTTAATGTTGTAATTTATTTATGCTTTGTGAGCTGCCTGGGGAAGATGGGGTCTTGGGTGGCCATGTAATCAAATACATCAGTGCACAGAGGAAAGGGTTAACTGTCTTCTCCCAGAGTGCCACTTCCTTGATAGTCAAAGCAGCCCCGTGGGGCTACTCATTAGTAAAATAAAAACTGCAGGAGATCTTAATCAGTGATCTCTGCGCATCATGTCTAACTTGGCCCCAAGCTTGCCATTGCTGTTGTGAGGTCCCAAATAGTTTGGCGCAGACCCATAGTAAACGAGCTTTTAACAGAAATGATGGAAAGTGTAGTAAGTGGAATGATTTTATTTTTTTAATGTAGACTACGAACCCTGATAAGAAATCTGATCTCCTCCTTATTGGAAGGAGGGCGGGGGAATCACTTGCTGCGAGGCATGAAAGACATTCCCTGATTCACATCAGTTCTTCAGGAGTACTTTATTCCAAGAGCACTTATCAGTAATTGCTGCCTATGAAATGTTTTAAGTACATCTGTTAAACGCTCTGACAGCTAACAAGTTTTCGTCTGCTTTAGGAAAAGTCAGTATTGGAATCTGTTGGAGGATGATTACTTTGGGATGTTTACACAGAAGAAGAGCCATCAAAATAGGCTTTATTTTAGTTCCCAAGGAGAGGTCGACATCCATTGCATGGTGCCTGTTCATTTAAATGATCATAAGCAAAGTGAGCCCTCTGATCTGTGGTTTAGCTGGGCCCTTGCTGACACAACACATTTTCTTGGGATCCTGCCCTTGGTAGAAAACACAGGGCACGGGCTATTTGTTAATCCCAATACCTCACAGTGCAATTATCCGGTCACTTTGCAAACTGGGGGGGATAACATCCAATAAGAAAAGTGGCAGAAAATTGCAGTGGAAAGTGTGGGAGAACAACCATTCTCTGGCAATGTCATCATCTCCCCGTATCAGGATGAATGATAAATAAACAGCTTTTATGGAAGCTACCCCAGTTTCCCAAGAATAATATTAGCTGCATGATCCTATATCTGGGCCTTGTTTACACTGTATATGGTGCTAGAACTACAGTTTGTGCCAATGTTTTTGGTGGCCATAGATCAAAGAACATAGATCATAGAATCATAGTCTTGTAATGCAGAAATACACAGATGTTCCATATGGGAATCGAACCTGCAACCTTGTATTGGTCTTATTACCACCATGCTGTAACCAGCTGAGCTATCCAGGCTGATGACTGTACTTTTCCCCATTCACAACAATGATGGGATGTGTTTGGACTAAGCAAAGTTGTGTGGCTCGTCCACTCCCTTGTTCCTCAAACCAGTAAATGTTGGAGCTATGAACAGGTATGCAGGATATGTGTAGCCCTTTGTGGCTTAAAAATATGTATATTTAAATTAACACTTGACATTTGGGAATTCTGCTCTTGAGGGGAGAGAAGGAAATTAGACATCAGGAACTTCACACTTTGGGTCTGTTTATAGATAACTTCCTGTCAAAAAAGTATGAGGAGTGGTGAACAGCATGACAAAGAAGTTGCGCAAACTAGGGCTGAGCATCGTGTATGGACAAAACCTGTATCTGAAACTGAATCAGATTGATCTGGGATATGCCTGGAATAGGTCAAGGCAGCCCCAGATCACCCTGGATTGGGTCTAGTCCAAGAGCTGTCAAAAGGTGAACTAAATGAGTCAATGGTCCGACTCAGTATGAACCAGTTGCCTGTGTTGCTAATAACTGGTGGGCCATGGGTTAGTTACTCCTGCATGAACCCACCACTGTGGTATTTACATCAGAGTGGTCATATTCTTCAACTGCCATAAGATTGAGTCATGTGAGCGGTGTGTTGGGAATCTGCATACGTGCAGCTACACACACAGAGTCAATTAGGGTTTGGCAGACAGCCAAGGCAATGTGGAGTAAGTCTGCCTGGTGATATAGAGGCATGGAGACAGCTTCATGATTGGTCAAGCTCTCTCACGGGAATAATGATTAATGGCCTACTAACTGGAATGTGTTAGTACGAGGTTGAGTTCAGGAGTTGTGAGTCGTGTAAGAGGGAGCTAGTCAAAGATCCGTGTTCTGGTTTGTTCCTGTAAATAGTCCACTGTATATATTAAACACCTAACTACAAGTTCCTGGTTCCTACTTCGTCCATCCTGTCTGCAGCCAAGTTGCCAATTGCTTTCATGGACTCTGCGTTTACTCTGCTAGGTCTGGCTAAGGTCCTGCAACTAGTCAGAAAGTTGCAAAATGCCAATAGGTTTTGCCAATACCGTGTGTGTGTGTGAGAGAGAGAGAGAGAGAGTGTGTGTGTGTGTGAGTGAGAGGTATGTGAATTGCAAATGAGCAAGTTGTTGCAAACAAAACTCAGTGAAATTCCACAAACGGAATCAGTGAAATACCACAAATGATTTCGATCATCTAATGTACATAACATTATTGCATACATGCATACTACGGATTTGGATATTAGAAGTTCAGAAAGTTGGATCAGTGGAGCCTTACAAGGCAAGTGCGGATGAAATGCATTAGCATTTGCAAGGATGAAAACTATTTTTCTTTAGGTAGTCATAGCCATGGAGGCAAAGTGAAAATTGCAGACCCCAGCCTCTTTCTTTAATTAACACCTCAATGGACGTCACCCACCTGGTGCCGGATATCATCTCCATTACATTTAGACACATCTAGCAGATATGGTGATTCTATTATGACTTGTGAAAGGCAAAAAATGAAATTTGACAACTTCATTCTATCCGTGTTTTTTTCTTTTTCTTTTTTAAAGAGCTACTTGCCAGTTTCAGGCTTCAGTCTGCCAAATGAATGATACAGATAAACATATACTCGTTCCCCTGCAAAACACACTCTGAATTGTTCTTACAATGCCTCCAGTGTAAGCAGGAAGTGCTTCTTTGAAATCCTACACACTGAAGTTATTAGGTAGACAAATTATGAAACACGGCCATGTGGGAATCCTGAACATTAATAAGCAGCTGGCGATGGTTTTTCAAAGTGTGCCATGGGACACTCTTGGGTCTCTCTTAAGCCTACCTGGAGTCATTCAATGAGAAAATGAAGACAGAGTGATAACCTTCATTGGCTTTTAGCTGCAAACAAATAAAGATGGGATGTAAACTTAATAAATAAGTGAGCAGAACCAATTGCAAACAGAACCAAGGGATGCACAGCCTGCTGTGAGCAGGACCCCACCTCAGTTCTGTCCCCCCCCCCATTTCTTCTGCTATATCAACTCCTGTTTTCATGGTGAGGTCCCATATAGTGAGGTTTCCTATAGAAGGGAACAGGCATGAAAAATGAATCCAAATACTTCATAAGTGTCTATCCTAACTTGATTCAAACGCCTACTTCTAACTTTATGCTAAGTGGGATTGGCAATGGTGTTGTGGTCTGGACTCTTTCCTAGATCCTTGTGGATCTAAGAATAAGATATATGACATATATGATAAGATATATAACCTCCTTGCATGTAGAAAGCTGTCATATTGTTGCATTCTAGTGTTTAAAGGTAAAGGGACTCCTGACCATTAGGTCCAGTCGTGACCGACTCTGGGGTTGAGTCGCTCATCTCACTTTATTGGCCGAGGGAGCCGGCGTATAGCTTCCGGGTCATGTGGCCAGCATGACTAAGCCGCTTCTGGTGAACCAGAGCAGTGCACGGAAACACCGTTTACCTTCCCGTCAGAGCAGTACCTATTTATCTACTTGCACTTTGACATGCTTTCGAACTGCTAGGTTGGCAGGAGCTGGGACTGAGCAACGGGAGCTCACCCTGTCACGGGGATTCGATCTGCCGACCTTCTGATCGGCAAGTCCTAGGCTCTGTGGTTTAACCCACAGCAGCCCCTGCGTCCCTTATTCTAGTGTTTACCCACTGCTTTATTTATTTTTTTATTTCAGCCGACAAGGCTGTTGATTCTCAAACAGGCTCTGTGATTTCAATAATCTGATCCTGGTGCAATCTACTAATTTATCCTTTTTTTAAAAAAGTAACAGTGAAAAGCGTCCTATTTCAGCAGCCTGGCCTAGGGCTTGTGATTTTAATAGGACAAGTTTTTTTACAACGTTCCTGACACTGAATAAGAAGAAAGTCATTAAAACATGAGTTATGCATGTATTTTTCTATGTAGAACAAAAAAGTTATTAAGTGGTCCATCAAGACTCACAGCAATTTTCAGGTGGTCTGCAAAAATAGAAGAAATCCAATGGGGGGTGCTTGGGGGAAGCAAGAAATTTAAAAAGGGGAGAGTTTCAGAACAGTTTGCCTAGAATTCTTTTCTTCCTAGATTTCAAGACTTATTTTCATTTTGTGCTTCCCAGTCTTTCTTGAGCTGGATTTGTAGGTAAACAAAATTATCTCCTACTTGTCAGCCAACTGAAATGGCATCCAAAGCTAAAACGACTAGTTGCCCAGAGACAAAATGCAGAACCCTTTAAAAACTAATTATACAGAAGTTAAATGATAGCAGATAGACCCCCCCCCCAATCATCATCATAATAAAAATCTTCTGGTGTATAATTAGACATGTGCATTTAATTATACCGTTTAGCTGGATAAACCAGTTTAGCTTTCTGAATCAGTTTAGGTTTTTCCTGTAATGTGTGAGCCTTTCCTTTTCATATCTGTTTGTCCATCTAGCATTCATCTTGTTATAAAACTGCAGGTCTTTTAAAAAAGCTACAAGTACTAAAACATCACCTGTGGCCTTGGCAATTCTCCAGGATATATGTACTTGCTGATTATAAGCTTGCATCTTCCATAGCATTCCACTGTGGCCGTGTTTAGTCATAATCACGGCCGTAGTTTGCTTCAAATGTTTGTTCTTGTATTCTTAGATTCCAAGGAGGACAGATCAATCAGTTGCTATTAGCCAAGGAAGGCTATCCAGAACATCAAAGTTCAGAGACAGCAGTGGCCAATGAAATGATTTACCAGCAAAACTGCCAGTAGCCATAACAGTGCGACAGAAAAGGTAGGATCCTGTCCATACTTTTTGGCTGAGGTGTGTCTGCTGCAGCCAGCATTGTGCACCTTGCTCAAAGCATTGAGCAACCATGCACTTAGGCAGTGTTGGCTGTAATACCACCATCACTTCCACGCTGGGATTCCTCCATTCTTGTTGCTACTAGGGACGCAGGTGGCACTGTGGTCTAAACCACTCAGCCTCTTGGGCTTGCCGATCAAAAGGTCGGTGGTTCAAATCCCCACAACGGAGTGAGCTCCTGTTGCTCTGTCCCAGCTCCTGCCAACATTAGCTGTTCGAAAGCATGCCAGTGCAAGTAGGTAAATAGGTACCGCTGTGGTGGGAAGGTAAACAGTGTTTCTGTGCACTCTGATTTCCATCACGGTGTCCCATTGCACCAGAAGCAGTTTAGTCATGTTGGCCACATGACCTGGAACGCTGTCTGCGGACAAACACCGGCTCTCTCGGCCTGAAAGCGAGATGAGCACCGCAACCCCATAGTTGCCCTTGACTGGACTTAACCGTCCAGGGGTCCCTTACCTTTTACCTTTAATGTCCCTGGCAATTTCATATGGCAAACGGCTTCAACAACTGCCACTAGGCAATTTGCCATTGAATATCAGTTAAGAATGTAAGGGGAATGTGCTGGATCAGGCCAATGGCTCATCGAGTCCAACATCCTCTTCCCACAGTGACCAACCAGATACCTTTCGAGAAGCATGTAAGTGGGACATCAGTACCCTTCTGCGATTCTCAGCAACTGGTATTCAGTGCCATCATGCCTCTGGCAGTCAGGTAGAAAAGAGTCTTGGTGGACCCTTGGTAGGACACTGACAAACTGGAACGTGTCCAGAGGAGGGCAAAGGCCTGGAAATGCTGCCTTATGAGGAACGACTAAGGGAGCTGGGATGTTTAGCCTGGAGAAGAGGAGGTTAAGGGGTGATATGATAGTCATGTTCAAATATATAAAAGGATGTCACATAGAGGAGGGAGAAAGGTTGTTTTCTGCTGCTCCAGAGAAGCGGACACGGAGCAATGGATCCAAACTACAAGAAAGAAGATTCCACCTAAACATTAGGAAGAACTTCCTGACAGTAAGAGCTGTTCAACAGTGGAATTTGCTGCCAAGGAGTGTGGTGGAGCCTCCTTCTTTGGAGGTCTTTAAGCAGAGGCTTGACAACCATATGTCAGGAGTGCTCTGATGGTGTTTCCTGCTTGGCAGGGGGTTGGACTCGATGGCCCTTGTGGTCTCTTCCAACTCTATGATTCTATGATTCTATGACCCTTGTCCTCCATGAATTTCTTGTGAGTTTCTCCTGGGAAGGCTTTTGTTGTGCTTGAATCCTTTTGGGAGGCTTCCCATAGGCTACTGTGGAAGATGGTATAGTGGACTAGATACCGTATTTTTCACTCTATAGGACACACTTCTTTCCCTTCAAAAATGAAGGGGAAATGTGTGTGTGTGTCCTATGGAGTGAATGCAGGCTTTCGCTGAAGCCTGGAGAGCGAGAGGGTTTATTGCGCACTGACCCCTCTCGCTCTCCAGGCTTCAGGAAGCTATCCGCAAGCCTTCAGAACTTGGTGCGAGTTCCCGCCAGGCTCCTAAGGCTTGCGGACAGCAGCCTGCAGCCCGAAATCTGGGGAGCGCACCCCGGGTTTTGGGCAGCTGTCCTCAAGCCTTCTGAGTGCGGCGGGAGTTCCCACCAGGCTCCGAAGGCTTGCGGATAGCAGCCTGTTTTGGGGGCTGGGGTCGGGGAAAGCTTGGGCTTCCCCCACCCCAGCCCCGCACCTGGGGGAAAAATAATATTTTTTCTTTATTCCCCCCCCCCCCAAAAAAAAAACCTAGGTGCACCCTATGGGCCGGTGTGCCCTATAGGGCGAAGAATACGGTAAATATTTGGTGTCTTAACCCAGGAACTTCTCACATTCTCAACATAAATTGTCCAAATAAGGAACTACATGGGGAAAGGGCTCTTTATCCTTCCATTGTATTTTATTTTTGGCCATGGTTCTCCCACATTGCATATTGCTATGGGTGCAAGAGCAGGAGGCTTGCTTTTTGCTGGCATTTTTTATTTGTATCTTTTAATGGGTGGCGAGAAGCAGAATTCAGTGCAAAGCAACTCACGTAAGAGACTGGCTTATTTGGGTTGCCATACATCTGGAATTTCCTGGACATAGCCAGAATACAGCAGTTGGAAACAGTGTTCTACTTAATTTTGGAAAGAAAAAAAAAACCTTAATGGGGGGCGGGGAGCTCAACAACTTTTGTTTGGCAACCCTAGCCTACCCAGGGGTCAGAAAACGTTTTCAGCAGGGGGCCAGTCAACTGTCCCTCAGACCTTGTGGAGGGCCAGACTATATTTTGAAAAAAAAAAAGTGAACAAATTCCTATGCCCCACAAATAACCCAGAGATGCATTTTAAATAAAAGCACACATTCTACTCATGTAAAAACATGTTTATTCCCGGACTGTCCATGGGCCAAATTTAGAAGGCGATTGGGCTGGATTCAGCCCCCGAGCCTTAGTTTGCTTACCCATGGGTTAGACATTTCCCACAGCACTGAAAATATCGTGCAAACTGTTTCTTAGTTAAGGAAGTTTTTGATCCTTTCCAAGATTTAGACTGTAATTCTGTGCTTGCTTGCCTGTGATTAAGTTCCATTGAAATCAACAAAT
The DNA here is from genome assembly GCF_964106915.1 of Podarcis gaigeae. Classification (NCBI taxonomy): domain Eukaryota; kingdom Metazoa; phylum Chordata; class Lepidosauria; order Squamata; family Lacertidae; genus Podarcis; species Podarcis gaigeae. Next base: position 89,190,810 of record NC_139681.1, on the reverse strand, counting down.
CTTCCTTTTGAGTTGACATGTATAGGATTGTGCTGTTTGAATATCTAACTTTATCAGTGAAATCAACCTGAAAGTACTTGTCTCTCCATTCCCACTGGATTTTCACCTTTCATAAATGCATCCCCTTGATGTGGGGGCATGGCTTTTGAAAATCATCATTGATTAGAGTGTTGTGCTGATAATGTCAAGGTTGTAGGTTTAATCTCCCTATAGGACAGCTGCATATTCCTAGGGTGCTGGACAGGAAGATCCCCAGGGTCCCTTCCAACTGTATGATTCTATGAGTCTACAAATTCTGGCACACAAATATTGAACGTTTTCCCCCCTAATAGATACAAGCCATCTTGCCAGCTATCGTATACCCTTGACCGAAGAACGGTACACTCCTTCTATCTGGGATGGTCGTCCTCTTCCACCGAGCGCGCAGCTTCGGGAGGGACGCACATGGAGCGGTGAGGGAGGAAGGGGACACCCGCCTAGCCAGCCAGATCAGCCGAATCAACCCTGGCGATCAATGGGGTGACAGATGTCGCAGCCAGATCGCCCTCACATCCCCTTGTAAACTATCGTTGTTGTTTTTTCTGGTCTATGACCGTAATAAATTCATTCATTCATTCAAGCCATCTTGCCTAATACAAAGCTGTTTTGCATGCCATTCGCATGTCATTTCCAGTAATATACTGTATACATTTATATATTACAATGACCCCAATTATGCATTTCGGTACACATTATTGAAGGGTTAGAGAACCGCATTGCACGATTCATAAAAGTGCAAATTCGGAAGGACAGTTGCATTTCAGTCCGTGAATTTTTAGTTCAGTAAGTGCGAATTAGGTAGGTTCGTGTGCAAATGTGAATTGGACTGAAATTCTCCCACATGCCTAATGGCAACGGCCTCAATTAAAAAAACATACCAGCCAGGCATTGATTTTCCGCCTCCCGGTTGACTCTAATTTTTCTGCTCCCAGATTATATCAAAGAAGCTGCTCTCCTTTTCATTTTGGTTTGTCCTTTGTCCCTGACCCACATTGAGCGTGTTTCATGTCAGGCTGTGCGCCTGATAGAACAATTTCAACCTACTCTGTTTTTCACAGCTTAAGACAGCAAAATAAAAGATGGCTCATGCAGAGACACATTGACCAAGATCAGAGCTAAGCTTGCTGAGAGTTGTTGCTAATTTTTTTAAAGCCTTTCCCAGCCAGCCATTTTATCTCATTAGGTTTATCTTGTTGTGCGTAGGAATTAGTCTTTCTTTCGTTCCTTCTCTCTCCCCCCCCAACCTTCTTTTGTATACAAGTTGTTGGGCAGACCACATTTGCAACTAAACTCTACAAGGAAAGGGGAAGAAATCTCATTCGCCTTTGTTCCTATCAGTAGGAAACTTTTAATTGCTTTTCTCCATTTACGCAGAATATAGTGGGGAGTAGTCATGAAAATGAATCCAAATACTCCATAGGGGTCTATCCTAATTTGACTCAAATTACTATCAGAAGAAACAAAGCATTATTTGCTCTGCGTTGCTGAAATAATTGATTTAGCAGAAATAAAACCAGCCGCAGGAGGACAACAGTATATGTTAATGACATCCTCCTCCATACAGAGTCCAGTTCAAGAAGCCAAGTTTATAATGGCTTGGAACCAAGAGGTTAATGAATACCTGGGTTTTTCTACCCTCCACAGAAGTTCAGGAAATCTGAAGATTTTGTATTTCAGATTATTTTGTAGCTTTCTGGAAGCCTGGATGTTAGGAGCAGGTGCCAGGAACAGGACAGCAATAAATCACACGGCATCAGTGCAGTTAACTTTCTTTTCAAGGAAACTAGGTCAGCTCAGAAGGCCAGGCCCAGTGAGCACAGCAACTCGTCCCCGTAGATCTTGCCCCTATGAGGCAGTTGCCAGGACTGAAACTATCTCCTCCTACTCCGGGTTCTTCTCAAGCAATCTGAGACTCTGTAACTGTGTCTGTCTCTGCTCCTCTCTCTTCATACCTCTTCTGGTTCTGGGAGATTAGGAAGAAGGGAAGGTGATCACAGCAGGATAGGGAGACACCCTGGCTTCATCAACCATGACTCATCTCTGCCTCCTGGCTCCCCCCTCCTCTCCAGCCTCCATTTCTGCCTCTGATTCTGGACTGCTCTCTACCATAGCTTCTTCCTGCTAACTAAACTACCATTATTTATCCATTAGGATGCAATTCTGACTGTGATCATATGTTCCTGCTCATTTATTAATACAAACTGCAAAGGCCTTCCTTGAATGTCCCCAAGTTAGGTTGCCAAGCACAAGAGATGGGGCCTTCACAGTGGTGGCCCCACAGTTGTGGAACCCCCACTGTACAGAACTAGGAAAAGCCCATTCAGAAGGAGCTTTCAAACATGCCTTGAAGACTTGTTAGTTCTAGTCTGTCTCTACTGAACAATGTTTCTCTATGTCACTGATCCCTGGGACTTGGCAAGTTCTTGTAGTTCTGGATTATTACAGGGTTGTTGTTGTTTAAATAAAAAACAAAAAGACCCCACCCAAACATTTCTCCCATGGAGCTTTGTTACTTACAGGCTGTCTTCCGGGGGCTATACCATAAGAGTTTAGATATTTAAAATAAATAAATGTGTAGTGTGATGCTGGACGAATGAGTCTTTTCCATGTATTAAAATGCAATCTTGTTTTTCACATGAGGAGATAGCTCAGGCATTTCACTCTGCCATCCATCTGCCATTGAGCAGTCACATCCTGACACTGGGGGCAGCTTAATGAGCAGAACACTATGAGCAATTAGCATCAGAATTAAGGCTACCTGTGGCTAACAACAGGTGATCACCCTGTCTAACAGCTGCTAAGTGTTGTTATAAGCCAGCAATAGACTCCAGGCTGAGTGAATTGTGAGCATACAGCTGGGAGTGGCTATGTACGCTATGCAAACCAAATTAATTGGGTCATATTTTTTAAAATTGTGATTATGATCCACGGGCATTAATTCCTAGCATGTAGTCACTCCGGGAAATTTTATGCAGCTTCTTTTTTTTTTAATGAGAGAAACGTAGTAAAGGTTAATGTTCTGAAGCCAACTTTTTGTTTCCAAAGCAAAATAAAGGGGGCAAAGCGTAACATTTTATAGAGATTCAGCTGACTACAGAAACTGTACAAAACCCAAATGCTAAGACTCAAGAGGGTTTTTTTTTTTTTGGGGGGGGGTGTAACTGTATCTCTTTAGAGGTTTTGGAAGTAGAGATGTACCGGTAAGTAGCATTGCCAGCCATGGACTCAAAGAGATTCATCCTGAATTTTTAAAGTTATAGATGAAATGGAAGAAAAAGCAATTGTGTGTATGCATTGTTGTTGTTTTCATTTTTAAATACTGATTCATTTTTTTCTCTTTTAAGCTTTTATAAATTATTAAGCCTCAAAATATTGGCCACTTTCTCGTAAGGAAGCAAACTCTTTGCAGAACTGACTGCCAGGATGTTTAATCTGCATGTCTGTGTGGGAGTTATTTTGCTTAATTGTAAATATTTTTCTTTCATGTTCAAACAGTCCAATATCTTAAGACCAGGAATGTGTTTTATAATACTTGTGGTGATGTTTCTGCTATCAGAGAAAGCAGATAGCTGTTTGGCATCAATCACCCTAACTCACAGACCCTCCAAGTGTCCCTATTTTCCAGGGACATCCCTGATTTAGAGAAGCCATCTCATTTGATCCTGGAATGTCCCACTTTTCCTTAGGATGCCCCTATTTTCATTGGAGAAACGTTGGACGGTGTGGAGTTATCTGACCCCCAGGCCATCTGAAGGTAATCCTATATAGGGAATTTTTTTTAATGTTTAATGTTTTATTATGTCGGCAGTTCGAATCCACGCAACAGGGTGAGCTCCCATTGCTCTGTCTCGGCTTCTGCCAACCTAGCATTTTGAAAGCATACCATTGCAAGTAGATAAATAGGTACCGCTGCGGTGGGAAGGTAAACAGCATTTCCGTGCACTCTGGTTTCCATAACGGTGTTCCATTGCACCAGAAGCAGTTTAGTCATTCTGGCCACATGACCTGGAAAGCTGTCTGAGGACAAACACCAGCTCCCTCAGCCTGAAGCAAGATGAGCACCGCACCCCATAGTCGCCTTTGACTGGATTTAACCATCCAGGGGTCCTTTACCTTTACCTATGCTTTTATATATGTTGGTAGCTGCCCAGAGTGTCTGGGGCAATCCAGTAAGATGTGTGGGCTATAAACAGTAAAATTATCATTGTGGAAAGGGATGTCCCTATTTTCATCGGAGAAATGTTGGAGGGTTGAACTCATATGAGTTTTATTGCAAAGATGAGCGTGAGGAGGTCATAAGCAGGGATGCTTGAGAAATTTGATTTTATCATAGAATTGTAGAGTTGGAAAAGATTCCAAGGGTCATCTAGACCAGTGTTTCCCAACCTTGGCTCTCCAGCTGTTTTTGGACTACAACTCCCATCATCCCTTGCTAGCAAGACCAATGGTCAGGGATGATGGGAATTGTAGTCTAACAGCAGCTGGAGACCCAAGATTGGGAAACACTGATCTAGACCAACCCTTTGCCATGCAGGCATCAAAGCTTGAAAATCCCTGACAGTCATCCAGCGTGTTTAAAAACCTCCAGTGATGGAGACTCCACCACCTTCTGAGGTAGTCTGTTCCACTGTTGAACAGCTCTTTATGAATTCTGGTAAGAACTGACCTGATCCATTCTTCCCAAATCATCTGTGAATTGCCTCACCCCACCTATGATCATCTCTCCCCACCTGAGCCAACCCAGACATTGTATTCATCTTCAGAGGCCCTCCTCACCTGAGGGAGGTGCAGAGGGTGGTGATACAAGAACAGGTCTATTCAGAGGTAGCCCCCTTTTTGTGGAATGTGTTCCCCAGGGAAGCAAACCATTGTCTGTTTTGAAGAACCAGGCCCAAACGGTATGTGGTATTTAACTAAGTTTTGCTTAGAGTAGAGCTGTTGAAATTGATGGACCACCTTCGTCATGTTCACTAGGTCTGCTGTGAGTAAAACAAAGGCTCTATCTGCACTATACATTTAAAGCAGTACTATTCTACTTTAAGTAATCATGGCTTTGCCCCAAAGGAGCCTGGGAAATGTAGTTTGTTAAGGTTGCTCGTCTAAGTCGAGGCCTATCTTCACAGGGCTAAACAGGAATGTTTTTGTCCAACCTGCTTATGCATTGTCAGGCTATCTATCTATATCTATATCTATATCTATATCTATATCTATATCTATATCATCTATAAGTAACACTAAATTATATGAAAAGGTGCACGCATAACACATATGAAAGCATCAAGCCCCATGCAGCACTATATTTCTGCAGAATTAAACTGCGGGAGGCAGTGGAGGACAGAGGTGCCTGGCGTTCTCTGGTCCATGGGGTCACGAAGAGTCGGACACGACTAAACGACTAAACGACTAAACAACAACAACAACAACATATGTGGGACTTTATTGTACAGTTATATGCATTGTTGCATGAATCTGTTTATCTTCTGGTGGCTTATGGAAACCTAGAGTGGATAATAAGGCAGAACCGGTAAAAGAAATAAATCCCTCACAGATGATTGAGATCAAGGAGAGAGATGGTATTTAGAAAAAATCTGTGCAGATAAATTTGAAATTGAGATTTTTATTTTTAGAAAGTTCCATCCTTGCACATGCGAGAATGAGAAATTTAGTTTAGTTTAGAAGTGAAATGGAATTTCTAGTCCTCCCTGTCCAAAATCTAAGAGCAAAGTATTATTAAATTTATTATTAGATTATCATGAATTTGAAGATTCCGTATAAAATCCCAGCACTAGACGTTCAGTGGAACAGAACACTCCCGACTCATTAACAGCAGAAACTATAAATTAATTCAACAAAAGTGATGCCACTATGTTAGCTACAGAAGAGCAATGAGAGCGCATTTCTTAAAACATCTATATTATATACAATGTACCAGTCATTGCAGTGGTGTCATCCACAAAATAAATTACTGAACAATGTGATAAATTCTATTTACCTTCTCCCTTTGATCACATCACCTGCCTTCTACCTGGCAATCTGTCTCTGTCTGTAATGTTTCATACATTCCAAACCTTTGAACGCTTTCAAAAGAAGTTGACACTACTCTTACTAATAAAAAGCTTGCAAGGTTTTATTTCCTTCTGAACTTGAAGACCAGGCCACCACACATCATCTAAGTCAGGGGTAACCAAAATGGTGTAGATGTCAGGGACCTTGCTGAGGAGGGTTATACTGAGGAAGAATGGTAGGAGCCTCCCCCTCCCCCTGCTCCTACTCCTGAATCTTCCCAGGAGCAGGGGGGAAGTATAGATTTGGAACAATGGTTTGCAGAGGGACATAATTCAGAAGGCAGAAGCTAGGAAATAATGGATGGGGAACAGCTAGGAGAAGAAACACTGGAAGAGAGAGGGTTAACAGATTCATAGTCTCTGGATAGCATCCACCCCCCCTTCTCCAAATTCACAGAGAACTCAGAAAGTCTCAGAACAGGAGGCACAGAGGCTACAAACTCAGATTTCAAGACGTAGGAGTGACGTAGATAAATAGGGACTGAGGGAGGAGTATCCCTTAATTGGGAGCACCGCCATTTTTAAGGAGATGTGTTCTTTGTTCTCTCCCTCTGTGTTTGGGAGTCTACTTCTCTGCCTGAAAATCTCTCTAATCATTCCATACTTGAAGGAACAGGTTAACCAAGCCTGAAACCTGCTTGTGCTGAGCTACCCAAATCAGGCCCCAATAACTCCCAAATTCCTTCTTCAATGATTTATTACCAAAATCCATTAACTTGAGCTCATGTATAACAGGAACCCAGCTGTACAAACATGACTGTCTCCCTTATCAGTCCATGAAGGCTGGTAATGACGGATGGCCTTGTCAGTTCCGAGTGGAGACGGGATGGAAGATCTGGGTCTTATCTTGTAGGATGTAAATATCCTGACCACAGACCTTTCCTGTCAGGCCTGTCAGCCCACGCTCCTGGAGATGGCGCCAGGAGTACCCCTATAGTGGTTGACCTTCTTGACCCAAGATAAGCACACAGGAACAGGGATATCTGTTTATGCTCAAGGATGCTCAAGGATGTCAAACTAAGTGTACAAGCTGACGTGGCTAGGATTCCTGGGGAAGGGGGAGAGGGTGACTGAAGGGGATATATACTGCATGAAATTTCTCTTTCTGTGTGCTTGCTGTGAACCTATCACACAGTGCCTTCTGCTCTCCGGAGAGCAGAATAAACTCTTTCTCTGAACCAAACCTCAGTGTCATTTGACTTCCTTTCTCCCTCCCAGGAGCAACGCAGACCCCACCAATGGGAAAGGTCTGAAAAGGCTACATACTGACAACAAAACCATGTGTCTTTTTAAAAACAACAACAACCAGAAGTGTCAAAATATCACATAAGCTTTGATGCTCATTATGTGCCCTTTTACTCCTCAGTCATCTCTGGGGCCACTTCCCCTTTCACCCCAACCCAAATTATGCTACCATTTCACAACTGGCTTTTGGTGTTGCTTTCCTGCAGCCTTTTGTACAGCTCGGCACGATTCCGACAGCTTCATGTTGAATTTTTCTGCTTTACCCGAGCCGCAGCCCATCATAAAGAAGGTAGAGAAAAGGCAAGCCTGTATTTATTAGAGCTGCGAAGGTATTAATAATATATGAAAGGAATATCACATTTGGAGCACTTTATTAAAACTGCAACTCATTATTATTATTATTATTTGCATTACTCTGGCGTGGAAAAACTCATAAATAAAGCACGTCTCTCCACTTTCTTCATTTAATTAAGCCACTGCACTGTAACACTGGAGAGAGTCACAGAATAGCCATTTAGCCACATTGTAATGAACAGCCGCTTGTTGTGGCTTTGCACAGTTTAATGCCACATTATTATTATTTCACACACACACACACACACACACACACACACACCCCTTGGATCATTGTGCATGAGCTGTGTTTCATGCAGGTCAACGTTATAGGCTAAAATGAATCTAGAATGGTAAAACTGGAGGGGACACAAATAGGCATTTGTTCTCTATGCAAAATGGCCTTCGTTCTTTTTCTTTTTTAAAAAAGATACACATAAATGAAAATTAAGAAGCCGTTAAACTGCTTCTTTCCCCCACCCTTTTAAAAGGGGGAACAGAGCTATTCCCTTTCTGCCATACCGTGGCGCCATCTTCCTAGGAGGATTGAGGAGGGGGCGCGCGTGCAATGGCACACAACGTCATGACATCACATGTGTGATGCCACGCAATGTCATGACATCATTCGTGCCATGTTGTATGACACCCTGACAGTGTGTTCATGATCCTGTGAAGAGCCACAGGGTAGAGATGAATGCCCCCTGAATATTGAGGGTGGGGTTGGCCCCCTAAAACATGCTGGGGGGGGGGGAAAACTGTATTGGCCCCTGGGAATTAGTGCACCTGGCCATACCTAATTTAACCAGAAATGATGAAGACTGCTGGAACCATTGGGGTCAACTGCTTCACCTGCCTTGTGCTGCCTGTCCTCCTGGGACCCATAAAAACAGGGGCTGCTTATTCTTGCTCTCTCTTCATGCTTTTGTGGGGAATAATCTCTTGCCTTTGTAGCAGGGAAATGTATTTTAATATTTTTAATATGTTAAGATTCAGTTTGATTTGTATTGTTTTTTTCCATCGGTATGTTTGCATTTGCATTTTGCGTGGTTGTGAGCTGCCTCACAACATAACAAAGTTTTATGTTTGTAACGTAGCAAAATTGCACACTTGTGCAGTTAAAGTTAGGCTGGTAATGTCCCATTTGAACAAAACATATTATCTTAAAACATATCATCCTTAATTCCCCCCATTTCCCCTTCCCCCATAAAACAACCCCCCTCACTGCCCCCCCGACTTCCCTCAGTTCCAGTCTCTGGTTTCTCTATAAATGCTATTCTCTACGTGTTACAAAATTGTATAAATCCTTGATTTGTCTAACTAGTTATTATCAATAAAAAGTTTGTGAGTGTTTATTCAAAGCCTGCCAAGGAGTCCAATTCACTTTGTTGGATCTTTAGATACTTTGTAAAAGGTTTCCATTTATCTTTAAAGTCACAGTTATCCTTGTCCCGTAGTTTATGTGTCAATTTTGCCAGTTCTGCATAGTCCATCAGTTTCTCATGCCATAATTCTTTAGTCGGGATTTCCTCAGTCTTCCATCCTTGTGCTATTAAAACTCTCGCCGCCGTTGTTGCATACATGAATATATTTTTCAACTTCTTTGGCAGGTCTTTTCCTACAATCCCTAACAAAAATGCTTCAGGTTTTTTAGCAAATGTTAGATGGAACATTTTCTTCAATTCATTGTATATCATTTCCCAATTTTTAAAAATTTCATTAGAATCCCACCACATATGTTAAAATGTCCCCTCCTTTTCCAACACCAGTGGAACATCTTATTCAAGTTGCATTTTGATACCATTGACTTCAGTGGGATGCAGGCTACAAGAATCTACCTGGAAGTAAGCCCCACTAAGCTCACTAGAATCTACTTCTTATTGATGTGCACTCAATCCTATGCATGTCTATTCAGAAGTAAGCCTTGCTGAGTTCAGCAGGGCATGTGCCAAAGTAAGTAGCCGTAGGAGGGGTGGGGAAGCTTTTTTCAGCCTGAGGGCCACAGTCCATTCTGGGCAACCTTCCAGGAGCCACATGTCAGTAGTGGGTGGAAACAGAGGCAGAAGGGAATATAAATGCAATTTTTGTATAGTAGTCTAGTATCTGTATACACACTGTTTCCCACACATGCCTCTAGCCAGGCAAGCAAGAGTCATTATTAGAGTTCAATGACACATTCCAGCCAGGAAAAAATACTCAAGGAGGGTGTGAAGCAAGTATTATGTATAATTGTTTAATTGTACACTGAAATGGAAAAAAAAACCCCTCTTTGTATTTGTATGTGTGTTGCTGAAGGTTTAACATGGAAAATTCCACTGAGCTATATTGAAGCTAAGAAGAGCTCTCTGAGCATCTAAATGTGTTGATAATTAACTTTTGATTTTCTCTGCTAGCTCTCATGTGGTGTTTAACAATGCCCTTTTAAAATGTGCTGAGGGGCAGGTTATTGGGTTATTTTTGTTTTTATCTTGATAATATATTTTATGGTTTTATATTCTGCTTTTATTCTGTGAACCACCCTGTGACCTATGGGAATCGGGTGGTACATAAATAATAATAATAGTAATAGTAATAATAATAATAATAATAATAATAATATTTTGATCATGTGAGAGGTATGCAGTTGCAAATCACCATTTTGATGGGAGTTGCCTTTGAGTTTTTCTCTGGAAGCCACAGAGAACAAAGGATGTGATAATGAGGTCTCTCCTGAAGAGAAAATAGCTCCAGGTTAATGAAGACTCTGGGGAGAGACAGACCTTTGTTATTAGGTCTGTTTGGAGTTATTTCAAATTATAAGAAAACGAATCTGTATTGAAATGCACATGATATTATACAAGTATCTGGATGTAGAATTGATTGTTGTATGTTCTGTTTTGAAGAAAGTTCTGTTAGTAAAGCATTGAAGTCATTTTTTCAGTCCAAACAATTTTTATTCCAAGAGGAGTCAGTTTTTATTCATCCTGTTGCTTCAAGCTGTACAATATTAATATCTGCAACAGCAAGACCAATGAGAGTTGTGGCCTAGGGAGAGAGGCGTGGCTAGTAAGGAGGTGTGGCCTATGGAAGATACCTGTGGGCCACATAGTGAGACCTGGAGGGCCACATTTTGCCCACAGGGTCTGAGTTTCGCTCCCCCAGGTGAAATCTAAACCTTGCAGCCCTAGGTGAAATCTAAACACATATAAAGAGCACTGTGAACATGCTTTTTTTAAAAAAAAGTTTTTAAAATATATTGAATTTGCCATTAAGCTTACCTTCGCTATCTAGTGTCACATTTGTATAAAAACACTTAAAACTACTTAAAACATTATATTTCCAGCTGTATAGCTGAGTCCCTAGTCACATCTTTCTTTAGCAGGATTGGAGCAAATGTTTATCAGCTGAATCGTTTCCTCCATCTAGCCCCAACTCATCATGTCAATCAAACAATGAGAGTTTTTTTTAAAATAAAAAATAAAAAGATTGATGCACTATTACGGGTCCTACTTTCAATCAATTGTTCTATGGCCATGATCTCTTCCTGACTATGCACTGACTTTGTTGTCCAGAGCCGAAAACACTGAACATTGTCAAGAAGACAGGTTTCACAGTTCACTAACTACCCGAATTAATTGTTTCTCACTTATCTGGCACATTTTCACAGGAACAGATGGCTCCATCTTTAATGCAAAAACAAACAGAACAACAACCACAACCAGCCACAAACCCCACAGTTTGTAGAGAGGGGTCTCAGTAATAACAAAGGAAGCTGTCCTCTTATCCCTATAGATTTTTCTTTTAACAAAAATATAGAGGAACTTAACAACAACAACAAAAGCATGTATAATTCAATAAGCAACATATTGGATGCATGTAGCAGCTGGCTGTGTAATAAAGCCACTATTGATAATGGGGCTTTAAACAGAACTTCCTCAAGAGTTTGGCAGGCTTGGGGAGAAATGCCAGCACTATTAAGTAGTGGAGGGAATAAGCGAATGATCATAGAGGGACAGGAGAAGGCACATTTAATGGGACAGATTGCAGCCTTAATCAGATTTAAAAGACACACTCTATCCGGGGAATTATAGTTCTTTGATAAAAACTATGGTTCTCTAGCAGAAAATTCCTAGCAGACTAAGCAAATGACAATTCACAGGAGTTTTGAGGGGAAGCCACATTACTCATACTGGCACAAAACCTACATAGGCTTGTAGTGTAAATCTGCTGAAAGAGTTGGAAGAGATAGGGTTCAAATATTTTAAAATGTCATGACCTTGATCTGAAGGCAGCTCTGTTTAGGGAAGTTTTTAATGTTTGATGTTTTATTGGGCTTTGAATGTGTTGGGAGCATCCCAGAGTGACTGGGGAAATCCAGCCAGATGCATGGCGTATTATTATTATTAGTAGTAGTAGTAGTAGTAGTAGTAGTAGTAGTAGTAAATGGCCAAACACACACACACACACACACACACACACACACACACACAGAGAGGGGTGGGAATGTGAGGATCATTCTTAAACGGCAGATCAGGGCAATCCAAATGATTTAGGTGCTGAAACACTTAGTCCAGGAGTGTCATGCAGACATGGCAGAATAGATGGTGCCATTTCAGACTTCAGGTGAATGACCACATTTTTAATGTCCCCCTATGTCAAAATCTCATTGGCAATACAGTAGTACCTCGGGTTAAGAACTTAATTCATTTTGGAGGTCCGTTCTTAACCTGAAACTCTTCTTAACCTGAGGTACCACTTTAGCTAATGGGGCTTTCCGCTACTGCCACACAATTTCTGTTCTCATCCTGAAGCAAAGTTCTTAACCCAAGGTGCTATTTCTGGGTTAGCAGAGTCTGTAATATGAAGTGTCTGTAACCTGAAGCCTCTGTAACCTGAAGTATCTGTAACCTGAGGTACCATTGTAGAAGACTCAGCACAGAAGGTAATGAGTTTGAATAGAACCTTCCTCCTTGCTATGTCAGGGTATAAAAATATAAACCAAGAGTTTTCTTGCCCTGCTTCTGACCCTCTCCATTATGTTATTGCTGACCTGCTGGTGGTGCTGGAAACTCTTTGCCCGTCTAGTGGACCCAGCAAATACCTGACCTCACCAACCTCTGGAGTCGGCTTGGTGCACACACCTAATTTCCTTGGAGGAAGGGTGGAATACAAATGTAATAAATAAGTGAAGGAGGAGATGAATGTCCTCTTTCAACCCAGTTTAATTTTGTCCTACTCATAAATCTGAATGGCTCAAGCGCAGTGAAGGCCATACTAGGTTCTGAATTAATACTAGCCTCATGAAGCGTGAGGCAAAAGACTGTAGTGCAGGGAAGGAGGCGAGGTGATGGGATGGGATGAAGCACTGGGTTGTGTTTGCTCTCCCTTTCCTTCACTCAGAGGTTATTAATATTAGCGAGAGAATAGACTGCAAAGGCTGGAAGCTAACAGCTTGCTTCAATGCTTACATGCTTTAAAGGGGAGAGAATCATAGACTTATTAATCTGAGAAGGGCTGTCAACAGTTTTATTATGTTGATGAATTAACCGGCTTTTAACTGATTAATTACTCAATTAAATTTAAATAAATGTACAGATTGCAAAATCTCAACAAATGCTCCTTTTGTGATGATTCTGATGAAAAGAGACTGTTTCATAAGATAACAAATTTCAATAAGCAAAAGTTCCAGCTCATTGCTAGAAGGGAAGGCCGTCTGTCACATTTCCTTCTTTGTCACATTTGGGGACAAGGAATCTTCAATATTATGTTAGACACTGACATGGCTTGAAATAAACAAGTTCAAGATCGGTCAGTGTCATGAAAGACTCAGATTTAGAAGACACAGTGGCACTGATTTCAGTTGTGTTCTAGGAGAGTGTTCTTCAGCGTTGGGTCTCCATATGTTGCTGGACTTCAACTCCCATCATTCCTGACCATTGGCTAAACAGGTTAGAGATTATGGGAGTCGTAGTCGAACAATACCTAGAGACCCAGGTTTGAATTCCCATAGCTGCTTAATTCTGCTCCTCTCCAGGCTTTTCACCCCAAGCAATCAGAGACTGAATCTCTGTGCAACCAATCTCTCTTCTGCTCTTTTCATTTCTCTGTGTGTTCTGGGAGCCTAGAGGAATGGGGAGCTGGTCACAGCCGGAGGGGGTTTCTTCAGCAGATGGCTTCATCTCTATCTCCTGCCTGCCCTCCTCTCCAGTGTCCGAATCAGGACTGATTCTAGGAGACCCAGCTTCTTCCTGCTCACTAAACACTGTTGCCTCTTCAGCTTTAGACACCTCCTCCTCCCCCCAGTCTAGTCCTTCTTTTCCCTCTGACCGCTCATCGTCATCCCACCACCAAACCCCTGGCTCTGAACCTTCTTCCCCTGGGGGTTGCCCAACTAGTTCCTCCCACCACTCCTCTGCATCCAGCCAGTTCATGACAAGAGGTGTCTAACTCCTAATAGTTGAACAAAAACAGGAACAACAATGGCTAAAGCTCTGCACAGTTACGCAATTTATGGAAATGTGAACATATCAGATCTTCGGTGTTTCCTACCTGTAAAATGGGTATTAAGGATTGGATGCAATGCTGTGCTGGGGGTTGTGGTCCGATTTCCCCACACTAGCAGAGAAGGCACGATTGGAGTATTCATAGTACAATATTCACGGAGGTTTGCCACAAAGTGCAAACGCTGTCAGTGTAGACAATACAGAGCTGCCTAGACCATTGGTTTGCCTTGGTGTGTGGCAGCTTTTTATGTTCCTTTGGTCATCCTTGATCACCCACTTCCAGCTGTAAATCCTTGTCTCCCTTTTGCTGAGCAGCAGTCAGAGCTGTAAAATTTAGTTCCAGTTTATTACTCAGTAGGACAGAGGGCAGGGTATGTGTAATTACGCGGTTACTTGTTTTTGTTTCTTCTTCCTTTTTTAAAAAAACAATGTGCCAAACTGAGGTTGATGTTTGATGTAGAAGGCTGGCATAGGAGGAGAGTAAGTGCTTAACTCTTTCTTGGTACATGGTTTCTCTATTGAAAAACTCCCCCCCCCAGCAGCTTTTACCAGCAAAATGAAGTTGGCTTCATTTGCCCTGCACTTATTCCATATCAAAAGTCTAGGTGGAGCAACAATTGGGAATGCAAAAGATATTCACCCCAGACAAGTATGGTGGGTTGTGCAGCTGGATGAGGGACAACAATCCCATAAAACATTTGCAAGGAAATGTTTTGCAATCAAAAGAACTGACCCAAATGGAGAAGACTTGCCAAATGAAAGATTGCCAGCCAAGTGGATCTGGGCATCTAAGGACTACTTGTGTCCTGGGCAGATGTCAGCAGCAGGGTTCTTGATCAAGTGAGAAGCCTATACAAGTAGTACAGCAGGATCCCTGTTTTCAAATGGTTTCCCTAATATGTGGGAAGCCAGAAGGAGCTGCATGAAAATAGATGTGGGGCTGAGGTCATGGTCCCACAACCCTTTCGTAGTTGTGTTGCTCTTTCATACAAGTAATGAATGCAAAGTACTCCAGTTTCACAAAAAAAGTGATGGTTTCATTAGGAAGTAACGGATTAAGTGTAAAGAATTTATTTCAATATGATAAGCCCCACCACCACCACCCAAAGCAGCTGGCTTTGGGTATGAGTCTGCTGAATGCTGATCATGCATGTGTAAAATCTTACTCCATATTGCAAGCCAGAGAAGATGTCACGGGGACAAAATTACATTTGAGTAGACAAGTATAGTCAAAATAAAGTCAACCCAGACAAATTCGTTTACTGAACGTGGCGTTTCAGTACCATCAATACAAATTACATAATTCTGGCACATCAAAGTGATTATCTAATCATTCATTCGAGAGGTTCCTCAATGAAATGGGCTTCTATTCCTAGAAGGTACCAATAGTCAATCATATATATGCATATCCGAACACTATGATGGCCTTTAAACACTTTGACATATTCCTGACTTGCTGGGGTTTTTTTTGGGGGGGGGGGAGAGACAGATTTAGGGTGTTATTTCATGTTACAATAAGGATCAAAAAGAAGTACGAGCTTTCTGTTTCTATGTCTCTTTGGAAAAACCTAAAAGGGGACATCATTCATAAGTGGTCTCTCTTGAGGAGTGGGATGTGTCCTGCTTTACCAAGTAGAGTTAGAAGGCTGTCAGAGGCAAGCAGTGGAGACTGCTCTCTTAAGATGAATGGGGCATTGCCCCACTAAACTCATTTTGCCCTTAGCCAATCCCCACCTGCCTGCTTCCTTCCTTACAACCAACCCAGGTGTGGCCTTGGCTGCCAGCTTTCTCCTCCTGAGTTTCAGTTTTGCCCTTGCAGAACTCAGCAGTGAGATGGTTGTAGACAAAACAAGAATTCATCATTGCCTCTGGCATCACCTAATATTGCGTTCCTTGCCTTCTGCCCTACTAGGCTCAATGGGATCCAGCCACCAGTAATGGCCAGCCCCATATTTGAAGGGGCCAGCTTTTTGAACGCTTGCCTTGTTGGAGAGCCAGAAGAAAGGCAGAAACAAACTTCATTAAAATTGGGTGCTTGACAAGGAAATGTCTAAGGAGTCATCACATTCTAGGCTGGAATTATCTATTTTACTTCCTAGGGAAGACACCCCACATGGAAATTGATGTTCTTCCCAACTATTATATTCTGCAGAGACAGATTTGTACCTAATGCCTTGACCTCACTACAATTTCCCTTTCCTCGAATAAAGTGATGTATAGTTGTTGTTCAGTGCTTGAGGGGTGATGCATAGTTATTGCTCAGCACGGTACTTAAATGATACTTTTTGTTCTTATTATCGTTTGTATTTGTTGCTTCAGCAGAATAGTCATCTTAAGTGCAATAAGTGATATAAATCCCCAAAATTATGGGTTTACAATGAAAACACTGACATGATATTTTATATAGCATCAATGATAGGCAGTGGTGTAATTGTTTTTCAGCTTTATCCATTTTCACTAGCCATTGCAGTCTTTCCCTTCTGACAAGCAAATCACAATTTGTTTTTTCCAACCATGGATTCTATGGCAGCAGTAGCCAACATGGTGCCCCTCCAGATATTGCTGGGCTACAACTTCCATCTGTGGTCAGGGGTGATGGATGTTGTAGTCTAACAACATCTGGAGGGCACGACATTGGCTACCACTGGTTTATGTCATAGATGGTGGAACAGGTGAAATTCATAATTAGGAATGCACAAACTGGTGGACAAGTCACTATTTGGGAGCTGCCCTTGACCTTCTGGTGATTGCTCATTTCCCAGGTTCTCAGAGTTAAAAAATGGCACAGGTAAAATATCTTTAAACTATGGCATTGCACATATTGGAATGCTGGAATTTGCATTACCAGAAGCTTTGGTAATGACCAAATTAAAGCTTAGGTAGCTTTTAGGGGTATGTTTACAAGCACAATCCAAAGTCTTGGTGGTGAGCTTTAAAGCCCTAAATGGCCTCAGCCCTGTATACCCAGCACCTCCATCCCCATTGTTCAGCCCAGACACTGAGATCCAGTGAAAATCTCACTGGTGGTTCCTTCATTGCGAGAAGTGAAGCTACTGGGAACCAAGCAGAGGGCCGACCCAGCAGAGGCACCAACCCTGTCAAACGCCCTCCCATCCGATGTCAAGGAGATGAGTAACTATATAACCTTTAGAAGACATCTGAAAGCAGCCCTGTATAGGGAAGCTTTCAATGTGTAATGCTTTTCTATATGTTGGAAGCCGCCCAGAGTGGCTGGGGCAACCCAGTCAGATGGGTGGGGAATAATAATAAGAATAATAAGAATAATAAGAATAATAGTACAAATTTGTAGAAAATAAGGCTATTGATGACTACTAGCCATGATGGCTAAATGGAACAAAAATGACCTCCAGACCACTATGTCTAGCCCTCAGGTTTCTTCCTAGACTGAACCCTCCACCAGCCATGTTCTGCACCTTCCTTGTGTGCTTTCACCTGGGTAGAATACTTCTATAAACTGTTGTCAGGGAACTGCCATCAGGGCGAGAAACGGAGGCAGGGCTACCCAGCGATGCCGGAGAGGGGACGAGCAGGGGGGAAGGATTTCAGCGTAACACCCATAGAGAAGAGAGGGAGATGGAGGAATTGGTGACAGGGCTCCAAGACCCTTCCCCCGACACTAGTGGAGAGAGCGCTGGGACGCCCCTGCCTTCCCCTTACTTGCGCAGACGCGTTCCGCGCAGAGAACATAGGAGGAGACTCGGGGTCAAACAGCTTTTATGCTGGAAGAGGTTCAAGAGACGCCCACTCTTGGATTCTGCAAGTGACTAACAGGTCACGGAGGGCGAGCTCCGACCCTAGGCATGGTTGGGGCAAGCAAACTAACTGAACTGAAGTAAGGTTACGCACAAGTAACCCCTCACAACCATTACAACTGTGATTGTGTTTTTTGCTTAATTGGATAGAGAGAAGATGCATCGGTGTTGAAACCTCGAGAATGGAGACTACTGTACAAAGATAAATTGTATCCATTGCTTCACTGCTTTTCCCCCACTGGCTGAACCTAGCACTGGCATGTAGCCTTCAGAAGGTAGCCAAGAAAGGAATGTGGTCCTTTGACTGAAAAACACTCCCCATCCCAGGTTTATGATATGCCCTTCTCTGGTTTCAGCACAAATCAGGAGTGGGCTATAAGTTATTTTAGCAATAACCAAGCAAACAAACACATCACTGCTGATATACAACCACCATTGTGAGGTCGGAGGCCACAACAATGCCTCCCCGGCTGTTGCTGTTGGTTGTGGACTGCCTGTGAGGTCACCAAAGCACATGGTAGTTGAGTGGCTATAAAGGTGGGGCAAGGAGAAAGCCAAAGGGAAAGCCCTCTTCTCTCCCCTAACTAAAGACATTGGACAACAGTCATTGCATCAAGCACTGGCTGGTCTCCCTCCACAAAGAGACAAACAGGCAGATGGAAAGAAGTGATCATCTAGCAGGAGGGTGCTGTGGAGCAATGAGAGGCTAAGTTCACTTGCTGAGGGGCACTGTGGGGTTAAAGGTGGCTGGTGTCCATTGTCGCTGATGTCTGACAATGGACCTGGTGCAAGCTGGCAGGTCCTGGGGAGTGAAAGTTGGATGAGTTTGCATTTGGAAGCTGGAGGGTTCTGTAAGGCTGAAGTAGACTGGTGCTTGTTGATGTAAACTGGCTGAGGTTCATCTTTGGAAGCTAGTGGACAGAAGCTCTGTGAATATTTGTGGAGTGAAGCTGAGGCATGTATGTGAATGAATGGAGAGTGGAGGATGAGTGAGTGCGGCCAATGGCATTTTTCATGGATGTCAGCTGGTGTGTGCCTTTTTCTGTGGATGGGATGTTTCAAACGTGGTTGAGGTGAATGGTGTGTGTCTGGATGCATTCACCCAGGTGAGGTTGCCCTCCAGATACACCATGCCTGGGAATAATATACTCAAGGGTGGTAATGGTTTCCTTGCAAATGCAGGAGGAGTGGATATTCATGGGTAGAAGCAGTGGAAGTTGGCAAGTTAGGGAGGAAATTGCCAGGCAGAAACCAGTGGATGCTGTTGGATGGTAGGCATCCCACTCACTGTGCCTGAATTTGTGTCAGGAATGAGCCAGCTCCAAGCAAAGGTTTGCAGTCAACTGCAGAAAGCAGCCAGGAACAGAGAGGCTTTGATGTCAGTCAGACAGGGGAGAGCTGGCAGCTGCAGACTTTGGCTCTTCCTGACCTTGATGGAGAGGCTGATAAGGCAGTAGCTGAGAGGCTAGAACACAGCCAAAGCTTGCTGGAAGCACAATCAGGTGCGAATAAATTCAGAGACAGCCTCTCAGAACTGGAAGTGGTTGGAGCTGATCCAGTAAGTCCGAGGAGTTGGCGAATGGGAGGGTTGTCAGACAGGAAGTAAAACAAGAGACATAAGGGTTGTAAGTTCAATATCTGTTGGAGATGCTGGAAGGAGTCTTCAGAAGGGTCACCTTGAGTAATGATGCTGGAGGCTTTGTTAGAGCTGTCCGGAGCTATCTGTTTGTTTTTGCAATAAATCCTCCTTTTTCATTAGCTACGCTTTCTGTGTTATCAAGCTGGGAACCTGGACTCCTGACAATTTGCCTTTCAGGGATGTCTGGCAAAGCTTTTCCCAAGGCCGCCCATGAAAGGAATGATGAGAACAGCAGGGCTTAAGCATGCCTCCTTTTATTTCTATAGAAATGCCTTTCTAAAAACACCTACCATTAAATTTGTGTTCATTACACCTTCCCCCTTCCTCAGTGTATAATGGGAGGCTATGCAGATGCTTCCTGAGCTGTTGTCATTGCCTATGGATTGCCTGGGACGTCACCAACAGACATTGGATGATAGCAAAGAGGCAGTTACTAGTGAGAGGGTGGAGGGAGGGAACTGCCCATGGAGAAGATGCATCCAGGGAAGATGGAGCAGTCTTGGTGGACTAACATCCTGATTCAATAGTGTAAGGCACCCTCGTATGCCATGACATACTGTGCTGATGTGATGTCTCACCCAGTGGCGTAGCGTGGGGGGTGCAGGGGGGGCCGGCCGCACCGGGCGCAACATCTGGGGGTTAGGTTTAGGGGGCGCAAATCCATGGGTTAGGGGGCGCCCCCTTGCCCCGGGTGCTGACAACCCACGCTACGCCACTAGTCTCACCTGTGCCCAATATTTCAAGACAAACAAGAAGAAAAATGCAGCAAATTTGTGTTAAAGGAATTCATTGACACTGTATGCCCAAAATATGAATAATTTGCTAAGCACATGGCAAAAACAATATCTGGTCGCCTTTTGGCTTAACTCGTGTAGACAAATACAGCAAATCTAGGAAGTGGAATACGAGACCGTAGCAACTGCCGCTTTGAGATATAGAGCCCACCTTGCTGAAGCTGCCTTCACCTCCACTAGGAAAACCAACTTTCTCTCCCAGAGCTGTAGTTATATATTTCTTGGTGGCATTACACAGACGTATTCATATATTAAACAGAATCACAGGGGGAAGGCATTTGGGGGAGGGGGAAAATCAATGTTTTCCAAATGAAGGCGAGGAGGAATGTGGAAGCCCATTAGGGGAAGAAATGGTCTTTCAATTGTCTGCAAAAGGTAGCACAAATAACACAGAAGAATAACCACTGCAACAAAAACCAAGTGACCCAAAGAAAACCATACCCTATGTCTTTTTTTAAAAACACACACACACATATGTCAAGGTCCTTTTATTCTCAAAGTTCCCTTGCTTTTCTGGATTTAAGTCATTAAAGGTCAATATTTTCAGAATGGGGTCTTTCTCCCCGCATGCGCAACTGTGGCTAAATAGGCTTGGAATTGATTTGTTTTGAATTACAAGATACACAAAACGTCTGTATATCTGGCCAGCAACAAAAAAGCACTTTGGTTTTATAGAGGGGGCACCGAGATGACACCAAGGGTGCGTGATGCAGTGGTGTAATGAAACCGAGATCAATGTTAAAACGAATGTAGCACCACTGAGAACTACACACAGATCAATACTCTTGTAAGCCATCAAATGCAATCTCACTATATAGTCTTGTTAGAGAGTACAGTCGGTGCTAGGTGGACCTCCCCCTCCCCCTTTATTCCCTGAATATACTGTTGATTCTGCTATAAATCCCTCCAACTTTTAGGGTGCTTCTTTTAAGCATCCCTTGTTGCTGGGGTGGCAGGGCAGGTGGAAGAGTGGAGGCATGCAGAGGCCAGAGAATGAATTCTGAGAGGATGGGTATCCTATTTGCTATTCTTTGGACCCCCTGGGAAATTCACTACTCCAAACATGCTGTAGCCTTGAATTGGCTGCCTGCAGTGCAGCTGCCTGAGTCCTGAATGGGGCATAGCTCCATTGAGCTTGGTGCCTGTACGTAAAAGTAAGTTTAGTGTGAGGGACCAGGCTAGTGAATTTAAAAATAAATTGGCAAACTTGATGTGGAAATGGGAAGAATTTAAGATTGGGGAAAATCAGAAACTGCTATTCTTTGTATGATGAAGAAACAGAACCCCAGATGGTTCTATGCACATAGGAGCAGGCTTAATCCTCAATTTCTGGGGTTACTAATGGCAGGGAGCACTAACCATTTTAATGGTGTTCCTGAATGCACCTCAATTTCCTGTGTCAAAAATAAGTAAAATGGTTGCCAAAGGTGAATGAATCTGTCAATTGTGGCCACTCATTTTTCCAATCTTAAGGACAGTTCTCCTCAAGAGAGAGAATGAATGAAATGAACATTCATTGGCATTTTATTCAGAATTTCTCCCAACATATACATTTTTATGCCATTTTCCCTAATATACCCATTTTTTAAATAGCGAATCCCCCAAATGTAGTGCATCATTTTCACTAATATGTGCATTTTTAGGCACACTTTCCCAAAATATGTTCACGTCCCTACACATTGCTTGACTGAAGAAATGCATTGCAAAATTCAGAGGAGTGCGAATTGCAAAGGAATGGACGCATTTCGGTCCATGTACTGTTTCATAGGGGACGCGGGTGGCTCTGTGGGTTAAACCACGGAGCCTAGGACTTGCTGATCAGAAGGTTGGCGTTTGAATTCCCACAATGGGGTGAGCTCCCGTTGCTCGGTTCTTGCTCCTGCCAACTTAGCAGTTCGAAAGCACGTCAAAGTGCAAGTAGATAAATAGGTACCGCTCCGGCGGGAAGGTAAATGGTGTTTCCATGCACTGCTCTGGTTCGCTAGAAGCAGCTTAGTCATGCTGGCCACATGACCCAGAAGCTGTATGCTGGCTCCTCGGCCTATAGAGCGAGATGAGCGCTGCCACCCCAGAGTCCGTCATGACTGGACCTAATGGTCAGGGGTCTCTTTACCTTTACCTTTAACGTTTCAGAAAGTGCAAATTAGTTAGGTTCATCTTTAAATGTGAGCTGAATGGAATATCTTCCCTCATTCATCCATGTGGGGATAGAGCAACTTCCAGAAGCAAAGCACTAAACTGAAAACACTGGGTAACTTGGCCCTGATGGACAGGCATTCCAAAGTGAGTGCAACCCATCTTCCTGTGTGCAGTAAGATGCATTGCACATCCTTCCACCGAGGTCCTTGTGGGAGAAAAGCCAACCCTTCTCCACACACAAAAAGTCACAACAACATTAAATGAGCTAGTTATGATTATAATGTCTTGAGTCCCTCCCTCACACCCACCCCTGAAAGGTGGTTGGAGTAGATGATCCATGGCAGATCTTGCTTGGAATTATATATGAAATGTACAATGCTTTGTCAAGGTGGAGAGAGAGAGAGAAAAGCAATGCGAAATAATGCACAAGTGCTGGACCGTCTGTTATAGTCCATTAGTTTAATCTGTCACTCCCGGCTGAGCATCTATGGGATTTATTGCATGTTAGATAGCATTCCTTTCTGTATACCAATTTGATTGAAAGGGTGATCTATCAAGACTCCGCATTGCATTGAATGCTGCACTCCCAGTCCAGAAGCGGGGGGATGAATTGTAGCCAGATCTCATTCACCTCTCTCATGTGACTAAGAAATTATAGTTGCAGGGTGGGAAGGTGGCAGAGGGAGGAGGGAGGTTTGGGGGAAAGAACATATTAGCTCTGAAGCCATCACTAGTTCCACTAGCAATTCAAAATGGAGGATGGTTGTAACCGGCTGCCCTTTCTAAATGGAGAGGAAATATTCATCAAGAGATATCAGACACCGGCTGAAAAGGAGAAGAGAAATAGGTATGAAGCGAAGCAGGGAAATAGAAGATGCAGATAAACAGGACGTGTTTCTATGAGGTGATTTTTGTGCGTGTGGGAAATCTATGTGCAACTCTTCCAAACGGGAAAGTGCCATTAGTAATTTCACCACAGTTTATGTACCACCACCCCAAAATAATAAGAGTTATTTAACGGGCTAACATGCTTAAAATTTTTGCATGTCTTTCTGGATGAATAAAGAGGATCCAGCCACGACCTGTTTTGAGGCCTGTTGCAGAATTTCAGAAGGCATCCTCCTCACACCATGAAGGTAAAATATATTTATAAACCAAGCAACTGACCACTTGCTTTCCTTTGATAGTATCCTTCTGCTCTCAGGGTAGGCAACCACAATTTGACTGGTGGAAAGGGTGCTAGGGCTTATCACTCATAACAAGATAGAGTTCCCAGCATTCTTTAGGTGAAGCCATGACTGCTTAAAGTGATATCAAAGTGCTTTATGGGCTCAGTTGGATACAAGCTAAAGTAACTTTTCTCCAGCCTTAGGTGAGGGATGGCAACATGGTGCCCTCCATATGTTGTTGGACTAAGATGTCCACCATTCCCTAACTACAACTATGGTTCAGAAATAACTGGGCAAGGAGGGGAATCTCTGGGCTAATACCTGTAGAGTCCCTGAACTTGTCCTGCACAGATACCTACTTAAGTTGTTGCTTCTTTGCAATGATGGAATCCTTGATGGATGAGGAGAGCATTGGGTTTATGTTTGGGCACAGTCCACTCAGTCTGAAAAATACTTATCTGTGTCTGTAGCTTTGGGAAGCGCCCAATGCTTCAGAGTCACTTTGTGTCTTCCCAGTTTGATCTTACTAGATCTGTTAAAAAAAAAGCCCTTTCCTTGCCCATTTACTATAATGGGAAGTCTAAAAATGACTATAATGGTGTTTTGTTTTACTATTTTCACAAGTGGATGAAATTTGCAGGCACAGAGATCCTGAATCATCCATATTTACTTTGCAATTTACACCGAGCCAGTGAATACTTGAACTACATGCACACCATCGTAAGTCAAATGCTTGTCTGTATTCGTCTCACCCCAGAATATGCAAAGAAGTAATATTCTGTTTTCCTTTGCTTTAGCTGATTGGGAGTGGGATAAACTTGGCAGTATTTTCCACTTTGGTAATATATCCTCCCCATTCATCTGAATTAAAAAAAAAGGAATCAGATTTAAAGAAGTAGCAATTTGGAGATATATATGGGATATCTCCAACATGTGTCTCTCTCTTTGTGTAGAGGCATAAAGATTGTTTCCAAATACCTTACCAATTTCATTGCAATCCCCCCCCCCCCCGTGCTAGATGGCTTTTCATGGGAATAAAAGACCATGAAGGGAAAGTAGTGAAGGGTTTTATGTACCAGAAGATGGCAATGGTGATCTTCAGTAGTGTTAATCTAGCTACGCAACACCCGTATAAGTCTTCTGCCGGGAAGCAAAACAAACACCATCTTCTATGAGTGATGCCTGAACACTCCATTTTCATACTGCTCCATAACTGCTCCTTATCCTTGAATTCTGCAAGTTATTGCTAATCATTGTGTATAATTCCCCCCCCTTTTTTTTGCTTTTTTAATATAAAAAATATTACCACTGCAAATAGCTTTTGGGGGGTGGGCAGGATTGCAGAAGCTGTGATATTATTTAAAATTGGAGAAGTGCTACTGTTGAATTCAACATGTCATGTCGATGAAAAAATCATCACTGGAAGTCAGAGTCTAGGCGAGGAAAACATGCACTTTGTTGGTTTGTCTGAAAGCCCAAAAAGCAACAAGGAGCAAACTGACAGGGAAACTATGGGAAGTGATGCTTTATTTTCACCAGTCAAGTATTTGATATAGACACACCTTGGAATGAATACATTCAAAGGACACACAGCAGCATCAAGGGTTGGTGACATCGGGCACATGCCAAGGCCTACACTCTGGCAGGAGGTCCACTTTTGATCCACAGAGCCCTCTCTGCTGTTTCTCCTTCCTGTTGCTGCTTGGTTTCATGCCCTTTCCTGGCCCTTTCTTGCCACGAGGAGAAGGCAAATGAATCCCCAGTAATAGCTGCTAAGAGAGAAGGCAAACAAATTCCTAGGGAAACTAGCAAAGAGGAGGCAGAAGTAGGGGAGTTGGTGCTAATTACCTGGACAATGCTAGGTTGGGGGACTGGGGTCATTTGGGCCACTGGTAGGAACATAGGATTGGAAGTGGAGTTCCGCCCAGGACAGTTCCACACACCAAACTGTCCTTGCTCCGATCTAAAACCAAACAGCAGCAGCATTTACACACAAGTAAAGAAGCAAACTTATATGTAGTTTAACGACATGGACTCAACAAGCTGGGAAAGAGCAGGTTCTAGTCTAGGTGCTTTTACAAAGGCAGTGGAGTAGCAACAACGAACCCAGTCAAAGAGCAAAAGGACAAGACAAGACTGATAGCGAGAGTTCGAAGAGTTTGAAGGCTGTGGGAGAGTGGCAATGTTGCACCATCAGAGTTTTCTCAACAGGGTTTTGAACAGGGTTGGAGAGAGTTCAGAAACTCACAAGGAAACCTAACTCTAAAGCCATTCCTGGCCCAGAAGCAGACATTTGCATGACAATTGCTATGAGGTAGGCGAAAGCAAACTGTCCAGTGCCAATTTCCCAAGTGGAAAATTCCACTTGCCTAGCCCCAAGTATACATTTCTTAATATACTTGGAAGTTGAATGGAATCTGTACCGGACGTCCGCTCGACTTCCAAAAAATTCAGAAACCAAGGCGTGGCTTCCGATTGGCTGCAGGAAGCTCCTGCAGCCAAGCGGAAGCTGCGGAAGGCGTGACGGATGTTCAGGTTCCAAAGAACATTTGCAAACCAGAACACTCACTTCCAGGTTAGCGGCGTTCAGGAGTCAAAACGTTTGAGTCGCAAGGCATTCGGGAACCAAGGTATGACTGTAATTGTATTTTTATCATTTTTTTGATCTTTATACTATGTTACGTGGTGCCACTTGTGTTTTATGTTGTAAACCGCCCTGTGGTCTTTTGATGAAGCACAGAGTATAAATTGGATAATAATAAATACTATTCATAAGTATTTATTTTGTAAATTTTATATAGCAACTGATTGTAAGAAAAAACTGGGAGGGAGTTGAGTACAGGTTAGGGGCCCACTGAAGACATGTTACTCAATCTGCTCCCCCTCCCCCCAAAAACCCCAACAACCCTGGAGCCAGCAGTGCCTGGGCAGCAGTGCACATTTGTGTGTTTAAGGATGGTTTTTGTAAGCAGGCAGTGGAAGTTATGGGCACTGACCATAACAGCAACACAACTCTGTCCCCTCCCCAGTCTTCCTTCAGTCTAGAAGGACATAGAGACGTGCTGGGCAGCACAGCTACATCTGCTGCTTGCTTCCAATAAATATACGCTTGTTGATTGGGTGGGTGGGACTGGTTGTCTCTGCCAAGTTCTGTATTTTGGACCTGCTAGTCATCATTAGGGTCTCCCTATGTTACTTGGTACAGTTTATGTTTAGGAGGATATCTTATCTAATCTAAATTATTATCTTACCTAAATGTTCTCAGGTGCTTTTAACTGTTCTTCTTAATGCATTACCGTATTTTTCGCCCTATAGGACGCACTTTTTCCCCTCCAAAAATGAAGGGGAACTCTGTGTGCGTCCTATGGGGCGAATGCAGGTTTTCACTGAAGCTTGGAGAGCGAGAGGGGTCGGTGTGCCCTCTTGCTCTCCAGGCTTCAGGAAGCTATCAGCAAGCCTGGGGAGCTTGCAGGAGTTCCCGCAGGGCTCTCTAGGCTGCGGATAGCAGCTTGCTGCCCGGAGCGTGGGGCACACTGAAGCAGAGCGCCCCGTGCTTCGGGCAGATATCCGCAGCCTAGGGAGCCCTGTGGGAGTTCCCACAGGGCTCCCTAGGTTGCGGATAGCAGCCTGCTGCCTGGAGCGCGGGGCATGCTGGACCCGCGGCTGGGAGGGGATTTTTTTTTTCTTTATTCCCCCCCCAAAAAAACTAGGTGCGTCCTATGGGCCGGTGCATCCTATAGGGCAAAAAATATGGTAAATAGGTTTTCTTTTCTTTTTAATGGTACTGTTTTATGACAGATGGACTGGCTGACCTGGGCTCCTTTCAGTGGAAGCTCGGGCTACAAATTTAAGTAAATATAGTAAAATCTGCGTCATTCCAAAATGTGGAATTCTTACTACGAGTTTTTCTTTGTTATTTTTATTCCTCCCGCCCCTGGTATTTTTAGGGTGCTTTAAACTGCTTAGAGTGTCCCCCACTTTGAAATATGGAGCAAAATATAAATTGCAACAATAACAATGTAACTTGAATGTGACAAAAAGGAAGAACTCAGGAGCCAGCCTCTTTAGATATGGTTTGTTCAGCAGGTGGGATTTCATATACACATCCTTGTATAAATGCTCTCCCTTCCCTACCAGTCTTGTCTGTCTGGCTTTTGGGGATGTTTATTCTGGTATCTAGCAACCAGAAGCTCCAGAGTATTGGGTTCTACCTTGATCCAAACAAGAACAGCAGAAACTGAAGTTCATCCAGGGTGTTAGGATGCTCATGGCTTATTGACAAGTCCTACTGGGCAGCTATGAAGTTAAACCACTGAATTATGAAGTTGTTAAAAAAAAAAAAAAAGGAAGGAAGGAAGGAAGGAAGGATATTCAAAGGAAACAAAAGGCATCCTTGGCCCATAGTCTGATAGAACCATAAAAAAAGAATTTTATAGAAGTATCATAAAATTTGTATAGGGGCATAATAAAAAGCAGATACAAGTCTGAAAAATTCATTAGATTCCTCCTGCCCTAACACAAGCTCTGCCGATGCAAGTACTTTGCAATGGTAATGTGAAGATAACTGAGGAGAAAGTGGCAGAGGCAACAGCAGCAGCAAAAAACTAGAAGGTGGAGGGGAGAAGGAAAGCAGCGAAGAGGGAAATCATCCCAAATCAGCCCCTGTGAACAATGGCTTTGATTATAACCATGTGAAATTTCCTAGCCCCAAAACATTCGTTTCTTTCACAGTTCTCCCGGCAATTATGAAATCAGCAGATTCCTAGCTGATTCTCTGGCAGCCGAGCTAAATATATATTTGAGACGAGAGGATCGGATGTATAATTATATTTTCTTATTATCCTAACTTCCTGTATATGAAAACAACGGAGAGCTTCGGATATTTTTTGTTTTGTTTTGCTTTGTTTTGACGCCGCCTCGCAAGGGCAAGATGTACGAGCCTGCATCGCAGCTGTGCTGTATTCAGGGAGAGTGAATCTATGGTGCACTGTTTCCTTTCAGTTTCCAGACACCGTGCCTTCCTTTGGACTAGGAGAAAACCCGATGAAGGCCCAAGTTAAGATCCTGCCAGGAAGCTGCATGGAACCTCATTATAGGTTATAGGGAGCATAAAACTCATTTGTTACAATATGTCAGGGTGTTGTCAGTGGTTCCTGGCTGGTTGTCTAGGAAAGTATAAAGACAATGAAAGATTTCTCATAGTCCTTTTTTTATTTCAAACCTTACTCAGAGAGGCTATAGAACCCAGCCTCTTGGATAATGGCTCTCCCACTTCCTCATTCATCATCATCATCATCATCATCACCTCCTCTACAGGTGCTGCTAAGTGTCCTCTATCTTTGAGCTTTTTGCTCTCCTACTTTTAAGGCTCGCCGGGTTCTGGGAGTGCTTTCTAGGGAATGCTTTCTAGGGACAACGTGTCAGCCAGCTGCTGCTCCGGCTCTAATTGCTCCTCCTCTCCCATTATTTCCCAACTTTCCCCTTCATCTGCCTCTGAGCTACGACCTCCTGCAAACCCCTGTTGTAAATCTATACTGTCTTCCTCTTCCTCCTCCCTGGAAGGGTCAGGATAGGGAGGTGGTCTCCACCACTGCTCCTTCTCTGCCCAGCCCCTGACACAACAGCTCCACTGGCCCAATTCAAAGTGCTGGACCTATGAAGTAGGGTCACCATATTTCAAAAAGCGAAAATCCGGACAGAAAAATTGTTGAGTTTTTCTCTCTTTTTGCAAAATTGCAAAGAAATTTGACACTGCCAACATCAGTTGCCATATGCCTGGACTTGTGTTCTCAGCAGCCTTGTGTTCTCAGCAGGGACCACAAGATCCCTTTCCGGAGATGCTCACCAGGCTAGATCTCTTTAGAACCCAAATGAAGCTGCTGTTCTGGCCAAAGGTTTCTGTCTCTTAAACCAATGAGGGAAGCACACTTGCTCTGTCCTTGTAGTTTTACCCTGTGGCTTTTAGCGGAATGGCTTGAACTCTGATTTCACATTCTATTAATCTTTACAAACTGCCTCAAGCGTTTTGTTAGGCTGGAAGGGTAGATTGGATTTTTCCCCCCAGAATAGATGAAATGGTCACATAGGGCCTATCACTTCCAAATTACTCTTGGAGAACCTTCTGAAATGCAGAGAACAGACCGGGGTTGGGCGGGGGGATAATTTCTTTGTTGCTAGATGCCTTCCCTAATTTCTGCCACTTGCTTCATCTCACCTGTGTGACTCTTCTTAGCTTTAACAGGAACATCAAAAGCCAAATCTGAAAGGACAACACATGTAGAGAGAGAGAAAGCGTCCTGAGGTGAATAAAAAAGAGCATTATGGGGACGGCTAGTTCGCCAACTCTATTATTTCTTCTTTTTACCAATTATTGGGTCCATCTGTCTTCTTGGCATGGCTCTCACTAGCACCATAATAGTCTCTCAAAGTCAACTTTGCCTCGCCACCCTGATCTTTTTGGAAGGCTTGGCCACAGCGACTTCCACTTGAATCAGCAATTTCCCCATGTTTAATGAGCAGAAAAGCTCTCCGTATGCAAAGAGCTGGCGCAAAAAGAGCCTGTAGTTTTGGCTCCATTTGTATCAAACGAAAGCAGCCATTTCTGAGAACTGGAGTAATCCTTGGCTTGGCTGCTTCTTCTGCTCTCCTGTAATGCTTGTTTGCTAAAATGAAAGGGGAGAATCTTCAAGCCCAAGGGTTTGATCCTGGGATGTTCCTATTTCCCCCCTCCAAGTGCCGCTGTTGCCAACTCTGGGAGGAGGATGAGCGGGCGCTTGTCCCAAATGATGGTGGGTGTGGCTGCAGTGTGGGAATGTTCAGGGAGGCTAGCAAGTTCCTTCACTTAGCAGAGTTTACAATCCCCTTTTAACGCACAGCGGGTAGCTGGTTGCAGGCTTGTTTAAGCCTCTCACTATCATACAATTCACTATTGAATTGTAGGTTCCTGGTAAATTCCCATTTTA
Source organism: Podarcis gaigeae (assembly GCF_964106915.1). NCBI lineage: Eukaryota > Metazoa > Chordata > Lepidosauria > Squamata > Lacertidae > Podarcis > Podarcis gaigeae. Next base: position 89,160,173 of record NC_139681.1, on the reverse strand, counting down.
TCCCTCTTAAAAAGAATAAAGACACAACAATCTTATTTAAAGTCAATAAAAGTTGTTTACTCACATCAGTTCACAGTTCCCTGAAGGCAGACTTAGTTACAAAGTATATATATGTGGAACTATCCCATATGGGGATAATCCCAGTGTCCTCTGTTGGCTGGAAGCCAACAGGGCATCTCTAGCTAAAAAGCTGCTCCAATGATGAAGGAAGTCAAAGAGAGAGAGAGTGCTGTGTGATCTGTCCTTTTGCTACCTGGACAGGTAAGGTCACACCCACCTCTTGTCACATGCAAAGGAAGTATGTCCCAGTCCAGGAGGAAACAGGAAGTTCTGACTGGCCAGACCAAACATTCCACCACATGACCACTCTAGGAAAACAAGGAATGTTGTACTTGACTGCTACTTATGTATCACATCCTACATGCAGCGGCTATGAAGGAGCATCTCATTGCCTCTCCATGGCTGCTGTTACGAGCCTCCTCCTTTGGGCAGCCCATAGCGGTTGCTTGGAGAGCATGTGACGTACCCGCTCTGAGAGACAGGCAGAGGGCAGGCCCTCCCTGGGCGGGAAGAAAGGGGGAGCTAAGTAAAGTGCAAGGAGTCTTCATTTTAAAAAAATGATCTTGTGCTCAGGTCAGGTCCCACTTGAAGGTTTCCCAAAGGCATCTGGTACAGGATTAGACAGGTCATTGGTTTGTTCCAATGGGCTCTCCCTGTGCTTTTATGTTGAATGTGCCATCCTCACCCCTTTCCCAACAATCTACTTCCCTCGGATCCATATTCTAGATCTGGGCACCAACTTTGCTAATCTTTGTGGACAGGAGGTTGCCTCTGAGTCAGAAAGGCTGGCCCAACCCCTTCAAGAGGAGAGACAAACTTTCCCAGCAGAAGCAGTAACCTGCAATGAATATTTTAAACCGGGAAGGTGAAAAGCATAACTAGGTTTTACCATATGTTCATTGAAGTTAATCTCAGTTTGACAGGGTCATTATTTACAGCACTCAACTCTGGCATCCCACCCAAGCGTGGGCCTGCACGCTTTAACAACGCCACTGCTTATTCTTCTCCACAGTGGAAATAAGGTGGTTGGGTTGTTTTCTATATATATATACAAACTGATAAAAGTTCTTCATTTGATTTATCTCCCCAGGCCAAAATAGACTGGTGGTTTGCCTTGAAGTTAAAAGGAAAAAACCACACACTGTCAAATCCTATATATTCCTTTTTATGTATTTTGTCATTTCCCCTCTATTAACTCTGTCCTAAGGTTTGGAAGACGAGTGCTCTCTGAGCTTCCATTTACATACACTACTTTAGCGTTGACTTTTTGGTTGCAGCCTATTAAATTTATTGACTGTAAGTCCCTTGAGCTACTGAGGAGCCCGTGTCTTGCCATTGTATATCTTTTGAAAGATGCTACCGGTAGCCAATTTGAATGTGTTTACTCACTCCTGTTTTATGTATCCAGTACCTTAAATTGCATTCCCCCACGCACACATTTTCTGGTACGAAAAGACACCATTCTACATTTTAACTCTTGTTGCTTTCTTTATGGCCTACGTTCACAGCTCAACAGGGTGAATATCTGCAGAAGGCTTCAGCTCAAGCTGGTTGCATCCTCCAGGTAATGCAGGGATGGGGAACCTGAGGCCCACCAGATGTTGCTGAACTCCAACTCCCATCAGCCCTAGACAGCATGACCAAAGGCCAGGGATGATGGGAGTTGTAGTCTAGCAACATCTGGTGGAGCACAGGTTCCTCAGTCCTGAGGCAATGTACCTTTAGTTTTTGTTTATTGATCAATCTCTCTCTGTGTTGTCTTTGCAGTCCATGGAAGTGTATATCTGTAGGATGGCACTTCTTTCATGAAGACAGCCAGGGCCTCCTTCCACTAGCTAGGATGTCTATTGTTGTTGTTGTTATTGTTAATTTTATTATTAATTTTATTATTTTATTTTATTTTTTGTCCCCTGTCCATCTGACTGGGTTGCCCCAGTGACTCTGGGCAGCTTCCAACAAATATAAAAGCATAATAAATCTTCAACAATTAAAAACTACCTTATACATGACCGCCTTCGGATGTCTTCGAAAAGTCATATACAGTGGTACCTTGGTACTCGAATGGCTTGGCTCCCGAACAAATCGGTTCTTGAACGCTGCAAATCCAAAAGTAAGTGTTCCAGTTTGTGAATGTTTTTTGGAAGCTGAATGTCTGGTGTGGCTTCTGCCTGAGTACAAGAAGCTCCTGCAGCCAAACGGAAGCCATCCCTTGGTTTTTGAACGGTTTTGGGAGTCAAACACACTCCTGGAATGGATTAAGTTTGAAAACCAAGGTACCACTGTAGTTACTTATCTCCTTGACATCTGACGGGAGGGCATTCCACAGGGAGACTGCCACTACCAAGAACGCCCTCTGCCTGGTGGTTCCCTGTAACTTCACTTCTCGCAGTGAGGGAACTGCTAGAAGGCGCTAGGTGTCCAGGCTGAACGATGGGGGTGGAGATGTTCCTTCAGGTATACAGGGCCAAGGCCGCTTAGGGCTATAAAGGTCAGCACATTTAAATCATGCTTGGAAACATACTGGGTGTTATATGTTAGGACTGGTATTATATGGTCCCAGCAACCATTCCCAGTCACCAGTCCAGCTGCCTCATTCTGGATTAGTTGTAGTTTCTGAGTCACCTTCAAAGACAGCCCCATGCAAAGTGCATTGCTATAGTCCAAGCAGGAGATAACCAGCACAGATACCATACTGACAAGACAGTGCACAGGTAGGTAGGGGCCTATTTTTCAGTCCATGCAACTCTCATTAGTGTCTTGCCTGCTCTTAACACCCATTTGTCCTGTTCAATCCTGAATGTTCAGGGTGGGTTAACAAAATTAAGAAGATAAAATATCCAATAAAAAATAGCTAAAACATAACAAGTGCTAAACCCTCTGATCCTCTGTCAGCTTAGCTTGAAAGCCCGCACAGATCACTTCAAAGCATCAAGTATCTACTCTGTTTTGTGGCTCTTTATGTTTAGAAATATTCATAAATGTTCAACCCGGTGGAATTTGGAATAGGGAAAGCACATATTATAAAGAAAGAGCCTGCTAGGAGTTGGCACCAATCAGCTTCAACCAGCTGTGACCTAAAAAGCATTGGGGCCCCTCACTGTGAGATGCAAGAAAAGGCATGTTTCCTATTTTGATGCTTTTCTTGGTCCATCCTCTTATGCATTTCAATGAGGCCAAGTGCTAATTGTTCCTCAGCCCCTACAGTGGCTTCCTTCAAATGCAGAAAAAGAACCACCCATTGCTTGGCACTGGAGAGAGAAGGTTCCATAAACATGTATAAGAAAAATAAACTAGGGCACAAAACCACGCTTAGTAAAACCATTACTTAATCTTGAGTTCTGTGGGACTGACTAGAATGCGTCCTCATCACTAACCAATTCAGTATTGGATCTGTCAGAAACCAGATGTATAATAAGAATATAAGCTGTGGGATCAGACCAAAGGCCCACCTAGATCACCATCCTGTTCTCTTGATGGCCAACCAGATGCCTATGGAACACCTGCGTGCAAGACATTAGTACAGTAGTCCTCTCGTCTCTTATGCTCTGTAGCATCTGGTGTTAAGTTGTGGGTGAACAGATCAGACGGCACAGCGATTCTTTAAACAGCTCTTGTTTATTCACAGGCCAGAACAGAACTGGAGTGAAGGGTTCAGCCAACCTGCTTATATAGAGCTCAACAACAAAGCAACAGTAACAACTTTCTGTAACTATCCAATCACTGAACGTCCCTTTCAATTCCTTATTTGCATACGCGGACCTGAGTGAAAACTATCTACAGTATCCTCCTGCTGGCCCAGGGTGAGAACTTCAGTATATAACGTCTGGTCTTCAGAGTCATGCAACCTTGGACTCTGGAGGTAGTTGCAAAGTCATCACAGTCTGTAGCCTTCTCCTCACCTTCTCATCCTTCTGCTAGTTTTAATCCATTGTCATAGCTAGCCTTGATCATTTCCATACAGACAGCACCCTTGTAATTTCCTAAACATGTAAAAATCCATTTTGCACGTGCCCCTTTCAAAGCCATCCAAATCAGTGGCCACCACGACATTTTGTGGTAGCAAATGCTGCAGTTTATGTGGCACTGGGTGACGGACTTCCTTTTTTCTGCCCTGAGTATCCCAATTTTCAGATTCAATGCATGGCTCTGGGTTTTAGTATTATGAGGAAGGGAGAAAAGCTTCTCTGCATCCACTTTTTCTATACCATCCATGATGGTATGATGACTAATACCTTGTCAATGATGACAGAATCCTTGTATAATGAAAGAACACACACACACACACCGTATTTTTCGCTCTATAAGACGCACCAGATCATAAGACGCACCTAGTTTTGGGAGGAGGAAAACAAGAAAAAAATATTCTGAATCTCAGAAGCCAGAACAACAAGAGGGATCGCTGTGCAGCGAAAGCAGCGATCCCTCTTGCTGTTCTGGCTTCTGGGATAGCTGCACAGCCTGCATTCGCTCCATAAGATGCACACACATTTCCCCTTACTTTTTAGGAGAGAAAAAGTGAGCCTTACAGAGCAAAAAATATATATATATTTGCTTTCGTAGATTTTCACGGGTACAGGAATGCAGGTTTTGGTGTCCTCGGGTGTCTTCCCGTGTAAAAGTTGGGGTGTCTAGGCGACGTTTCGACGAGGTCTCACTCGTCATCTTCAGGCTGGTGCTTTCGGCTTCTTGTTACTGGAACAGAGCGGGATCTCTTGATGGCCAACCAGATGCCTATGGAACACCTGCGTGCAAGACCTTAGTACAGTAGTCCTCTCGTCTCTTATGCTCTGTAGCATCTGGTGTTAAGTTGTGGGTGAACAGATCAGACGGCACAGCGATTCTTTAAACAGCTCTTGTTTATTCACAGGCCAGAACAGAACTGGGAGAAACCAGTTCCCTTCGCCTCTCTGCCCTGAGCCTCTGCAGTTCAGGAGAGGCTGAAGGGTTATTGGGCCCAGGGGGAGACTCACCTGTAGGCACTGAGTCCTCAACCACCTCTGGAGCCAGAGTGGATTCACCTGGTGCCTGCTCCTGAGGATCCGGCACAGGTGCAGGCGCTTCAGAATCAAGGCCCTGCCCCAGTTCAGCCGGCCCTGGAGGCGGGGACTCCTGTGCAGGCTGGGATTCCTCTGGTTCAGCCTCTGAATCGGATTCCCAGGCCATCACAGTAGTGGTCCTTGCTGTTGGCTGGCCTGAATGAGAAATTTGTCTCCTCCATGTGGCGATGTGAAGGCAGTTTCAGCACCATGTATTCTTTGTGATGTTTCCATTCCTGAGTGCAAACTGGCAAAAATCATATCTCACAACTTTCTTTCCCCCCTTAACTTTGACTCAAAAACAAACTAATTGATGGCCAGTCATTAAGAGACAGTAACATGGGTTGTGCAGAAATTGTTTCACCGCATTAATATTTTCATGGCATCATCTGCGGAATCCATCCAACGTAAATTTAGTTTGGCTTCCCAGATAATCATCCTAAATGCGTCTCTGTGCAGGCCCTGAGTAGGACAATGGAACTGCCTGGGCTTCGAAATTCCACATTTCATCCTGGGGAATCCAGGTAGAATGATGCTCAATTAAAGAATGTTTAGCTCTCGACAATCTTCATTGCAGGTTTCAATATCAAGTCTAAAACTGGCGGAAATAATTCTCTGTGTGACTGAAGTTACTATCAATCCCATTCATTTCTATGGGAATTAGGCAGTTAAAGTGGGTGGCGCAGGAATCCAATCTTCATTAGTATCACTTGTGATTCCGGCGTTGCAGAAGATGCTTCTCGTTCTTTAAAGACGGAGGCATTGTGTTCTTCTTTCTCTTTGGAGAAGAGCTCTATTGTAGCTGAGCTGCAATGAATGAAGTGTCAAAAACCTTTTTATGTGTATTATCACATAATGTTCCATTATCTCCGAGGAAGTCTTAAGCCGCTCGCTGTAGAGGAGGTGACAGAGGAATTTGTTATTGCTTTTGCGTATTCCTCTTTTAACCAAATATAGATGGAGAAGGGTGATAATACCACCTCAGGAGGAAGGCTTCTCTTTGTCTGCCTAAAGTATCTGTAGGAAACTTCTGAAATATGCAGAAACTGATGAGATGGAACCTTTTGTGCTTTGATTGCAATGGGTGATGCAAGCATGAATTCCCTAAGCCCCGCCATGAGAGATAGCAGAGCAAGTATAATGAGGTCAATGTTTCCTTGGGGAGGATGGCATCAAACCAACTCAACACATCAGTCACCACTTAATATTGTTATCTCCATATTAGAAGTGGGGGGCAACCAGGGCCCAAGGATATTATCGGCTTCTGTTAAGTTCTGGAGACTGTCAAACCAAGTTTTATTTAAAATACACACTGGCTTTGCACTGCTGATTTGTTTGATTCTGCTGCCTGTGGATGTATGAACGTTACCCATCTTTAGATGGTTGCTGCCTTACTGCACACTGGCCCTGCATGTTTGGGACATTTATACAAAAGTAGATGTGTACTGAGCCCAATGGAAGTTGTTCCTTTTCCCACGCATAGTACCATCCACAGCATATTAACTGTGCACAGAGTTTTGAAATTTGATTTTTAAAACGAACTAGTTCAAGTTCAGCATGTATAAAAGGAAACTAATTTCACTTCATGTTTATGCCTTTGCAAAAACAAACTAGTTCATTTCACAGTTCAATTCAAGTTCATTCAAATCACCCTTGGCAAAAACAAACAAAAAACAGTTCAGCATTCAGTATGTTACAAGCGTCGAAGAAAACATCAACATGCACTCGCAGTGAATGTGAATTCTTTAATTTATTTCCCCCAACAATTATGATCTCCAAGTTCAAAGGCTCCCAAGAATCTAAAGAGTAAAAACTGCATGCAAAAGATTCAACTGGAAGACGAACAAGAAATCATTCAGAGTTCTACATCAAAATTCATCATATCCAGTTTACTCTGCAATTATGGGAACTGCTTTCAGGTGTAGTTTAGAGATTTTTGAACTTCGAACTAATTCAGCGAACTTTGTTAAATCAATGCATTTCAAGCACTGACCAGACATCAGGATCTGTATCCAGAAAAACAGATGCTGCTCTTAATAATAATAATAACAATAGTAATAATAATAATTTTTATTTATACCCCGCCCTCCCCAGCCAAGGCTGGGCTCAGAGCGGCTAACAAGCAATAATAAAAACAAGTTGAATGATTATTACAACTTAAAAACAAAATTAAAATACAACATTAAAATATTGAAACATTAAAATATTAAAATGTAGCCTCATGGCAGGAGGAGAAAGGAAAAGAAAAAAGAAAGAGAGGGAGGGAGGGAATCAAATTGGCTCCAAGCCAAAGGCCAGGCAGAACAACTCTGTCTTACAGGTCCTGTGGAAAGAAATCAGATCCTGCAGGGCCCTGGTCTCATGAGGCAGAGCGTTCCACCAGAGTTGAAAAGGCCCTGGCTCTGGTTGAAGCCAATCTAACTTCCTTAGGGCCCGGGACCACGAGGGTGTTGCTATTTATGGACCTTGAGGCTCTCCGTGGGGCATACTGGGAGAGGCGGTCCCGTAGGTACGAGGGTCCTAGGCCGTGAAGGGCTTTAAAGGTCAAAAGCAGCACCTTAAATCTGACCCTATACTCCACCAGGAGCCAGTGCAGCTGGAAAAGCACTGGGTGAATATGCTCCCATGGCAGAGACCCCGTGAGGAGCCTCGCTGCAGCATTCTGCACCCGCTGGAGTTTCTGGGACAGCTTCAAGGGCAGCCCCGCTTAGAGCGAATTACAGTAGTCAAGCCTGGAGATGACCGTTGCATGGATCTTAATAGTGCAATGCAGATCATGCACACAGTTAGCTTAACTGAGACCCTTCACTGCATGCTACCTCTAAGGGAGGACCAGAGGGTGGCAAAAATACAAGTGTTGTTGTTGGGTTGTTGTTTTTTTGTAGTAGCTACCCATCTATGGAATACTGTCCCCTGAGAGGCCTGCCAGGCACCAATTTTGTCATCATTCTGATGCTAGGCTCAAACTAAGATGGTTTTGTTTTGCCTCAAAGCTCTGATTTCATTTTTCTAAAAAAGATGTCTATGTGTTTACTGCATTGCTGCATTTGTTTCTTGGAAATTATTCTTGCAAATCACTTCAGTTGAGGGAGACAATTTATCAGTTCAATAAAATAACTAACTAAACTGAAATGCACAGCCTGCTTGTGATTGCCTTAATAACCTGTCATCTTGCACTCCCAGCTGCTGCTTATTTAACTGCGAAATAGTCTCAAACAAAGGGCCCTGACTTAATCAGTAATGGTCAATGCCCAGCTTTTATATGAGGAACAAGAAACCAAAGATAGCTGTGGCACTGCCACTGACGTGAACATTTAAGAACGGGTCTCATCAAGACTTTGCACATTGTCAAGATCCTTGTTTAAGTCTATTTCACTGCAGTATCTCTGCTCTGGATCTCTACTGGTTGTTGTTTAGTCATTTAGTCGTGTCCGACTCTTCATGACCCCATGGACCAGAGCACGCCAGGCACTCCTGTCTTCTACTGCCTCCCGCAGTTTGGTCAGACTCATGTTTGTAGCTTCGAGAACGCTGTCCAACCATCTCGTCCTCTGTTGTCCCCTTCTCCTTGTGCCCTCAATCTTTCCCAACATCAGGGTCTTTTCCAGGGAGTCTTCTCTTCTCATGAGGTGGCCAAAGGATTGGAGCCTCAGCTTCACGATCTGTCCTTCCAGTGAGCACTCAGGGCTGATTTCCTTCAGAATGGATACGTTTGATCTCTACTGGTAGGAAAAGCAAAATCAGTACCGCCACCGGCAGAGAAAGGTAGACAACGGCCTCTTTTCCTTCCTCCCTGAGCCTTTTGTTATATTCTGTGAATCACAGCTGTTCTCGTGGATGCTATTGGAAGCCCTTTCACCTCTGGGAAAAGGTATATGAAAACAGATCCACCAAAAGCAACATTAACTCCCTTGACACTGGAAGACACACATGTCTTTTTGTGGCAGCTGTGATAAGTAAAATCCCTCAGCTTTCTTTTTTGATACCTTAGGCTACATGTGCATGTTTTTTTTTTAAAAAAAACAACACCTCTCATTTTTTGGTATATATATTTGAAGTTCCAGGTCATATTCTGAAGGCACTCTGTATGTGGCATCTTGGTTCTCAAACTTAATCAATTCGGTTCCAAAACCAAAGCTTTCCAAAACCAAGGCGCGCTTTCCCATCAAAAGTAATGCAAAATGGATTAATCCATTCCAGACTTTTAAAAACAACCCCTAAAAGAGCAATTTAACATGAATTTTACTATCTAATGAGACCATTGATCCATAAAATGACTGGACTCCACACAGTCACAAAGAGAAAACAAAAAGAGCCACAGAAGCAAAAACGCAAAATACCGTATTTTTCACTCTATAAGACGCACCAGGCCACAAGACGCACCTAGTTTTTGGAGGAGGAAAACAAGAAAAAAAATATTCTGAATCTCAGAAGCCAGAACAGCAAGAGGGATTGCTACGCAGTGAAAGCAGCAAACCCTCTTGCTATTCTGGCTTCTGGGATAGCTGTGCAGCCTGCATTCTCTCCATAAGACGCACACACATTTCCCCTTACTTTTTAGGAGGGAAAAAGTGAGTCTTATAGAGCAAAAAATACGGTAAATAGCAAAAACAGACAGACCTCAGTGTAATAGTCAAAACGGAAGTGTGGCACTCAAATCATCAGCGTAGCACTCAAAACAGAGTATGTTTGACTTCCGATAAAAGTTCACAAACCGGAACACTTACTTCCAGGTTTGCAGTGTTTGGGTTCCAAGTACCAAGGCAATTGAGAACCAAGGTACCACTGTATAGCAACCTTGTGGAAGCCAAAGTGTGTATTATCAGTGCCTTCTCACTTCACTAGGAAGACACCAGTGCTTCCTTGTGTTCCACCATCAAAGAAAGTTTTGATTTTAAACCTAAGCCTATCTGTTATTTTTCTATCTATGCATGAGTCACCTAGGGGACTCCTCCATTTTTAATAATATTAATGGATCAAACAGCAAATCAAATTTTATATAGAGGATAGCAAATGCATATTCACTATAAAATATAAAACCCAATGTTTGAAATCAAACACAAGTCAAGTAGCTAAAAAACAACAACATACTGCCTTTCAAATACTGTCATATATCAAATACCAAGTGCCAAATCTCATATGTCATAGCCTGCCAACTATCAAATACTGTCCGGCTTCCAACAATAGAGCTTTTTGTGAGGTCTTGCATTTCACATAGATGAAATTGCCATCAAAATATTCAAATATCATGAGTCACAAAATTATGACGCAAGCTTTTTTAAACTAGAGAAACCAGAAATATGCCAATTTTGACTTTTTGTGTGTCTCACTCTGTGTGTAAACTGAATAATATTTGCTCTATAATATTAATTATGGATTATGCTAATTAAGTAAATAATGATCATTAATCAATCTTTATTATTTCTCTTTGCCTGTGGCTCACAGGGATGCAGGAGTGTACATGCCACCCGATCCAATTAGGGGCCAAATCTGAAAAATTAGAAAAGTTTTCAGCAGCCATTTAATAAGTTGAAACAAGAGGAAGCCTGCTCAATTTCTCTTGGCAGAGTTTTCCAGAGGACTGGGCCAAGGACACCAAAGGCAATACCATCAATGGAACCAAAGTTAGTAGCAAATCATGTTGATAAAATTGGGACTTGTATTCCTGAGAATATGTATGGAAGTGAGAGCTGGACCATAAAGAAGGCTGATCGACAAAGAATTGATGCTTTTGAATTATGGTACTAGAGGAGACTCTTGAGAGTCCCATGGACTGCAAGATGATCAAACCTCTCCATTCTGAAGGAAAACAGCCCTGAGTGCTCACTGGAAGGATAGATCCTGAAGCTGAGGTTCCAATACTTTGGCCACCTCAAGAGAAGAGAAGTCTCCCTGGAAAAGACCCTGATGTTGGGAAAGATGGAGGGCACAAGGAGAAGGGGACAACAGAGGACGAGATGGTTGGACAGTGTTCTCGAAGCTACCAGCATGAGTTTGACCAAACTGCGGAAGGCAGTAGAGGACAGGAGTGCCTGGCGTGCTCTGATCCATGGGGTCATGAAGAGTTGGACACGACTAAATGACTAAACAACAACAACAACAATTCCTGAGAAGAAAGTGTGAAGCTGGCCTGCACAACCTGATCTACCAAGCTGAATTTCGTTTCACCAGCTGAGCATGGCCTCCTTGTTTTTGCAACCTGTTTGCAAAGTCAAACATGTGTGCGCGTTTTTTATTTGTGTGGCAGGCCCCAACGCAGGGCCAATGGGCTGCATCCGCCTTGATGGATCGCAAATTGTGCAGGCTTGGGCTAAATGCAACACTGCTTACTGCCCATTTGTCATCCCCATGCTCTGCAAAATAAAAATGTCGCGTAGGCATTCCAGTCCTCAATCATTTGCTCGAATGGAACGAAATGCCCTGACTCTATGCGAGCAGGTTCGTAATTACATCAATAATTTAGGATGGCGGCTTGATAGACATTCCCGGCAGACTCCGTACCTTCCAGTTGCATGTTGTCTCACTCTCACTAGGATGATAATATGTTTGCTGCCATACCTGTGTACTGCGGAAGCTGCTACCGCTGCCACCCGAAGAGCAACAGTAGACCCTACGGGAAGTATTTGTTTTGCTTAGTGAAACAAATTAGCAGCTGAGTACAGCATGCAGCCGTAGATCAATCTCTCAAGCCTGCTGTCAACATTGGTGCGCTGTGTTCTTTTTGAGTGCGCTTGGTAAATACTCACTCTCCAGTAAGAGGAGCGGGGGATCAAATGTTGTTGCACAGATTAATTAAGCAGCTCGGGTTTGTGGAGTATTTCGAACATGAAAAGCTCCTTCCTAATGATAACAACAAAAGAACCGGGACTCTTTGCCATTAGCAAGCCACTCCAGCTAACAAGCTGATTAGCCTCTCCCTAGCTTTGTACACTTAACAATGCTACAGCCTACATGATGCGGTGAGGGCCGTAACTTAAGGAAAAGAAGATCATTTCCCCAGTGTTGGGGGGAAAGAATCCTGATTTTCAAATATTAGGTATGGAGTTGGAAAATTAGAGCAAATTATATAGCCAAGGTAGCCATTAACTGTAAAGGAGATGAATTGACTTGATCCTATCTCTCTACCTCAGGCTATGCTCTAACTTTGTCATCAGACTCTGAGTATAAATTGCACACTGTATTAATTTATATTGTTTTAGACATTAGTGGCCACGTGATGATTTTAGCTTATGAATTTTATTGTTTAATGTTTTTATTTGTACATTAGGGTAGTTTTATAGCTCTGTTTAGAGTACGTAATGTTTTAATAATATAAATGTTTTAAGTTTTTTTTATCAATTCAGTATATTTTCTTTAAATTGTCAAATAATTCTGTGTACATTGTGGCAGCCTTTGGCTATGTGCAATAGAACTGACTGACTGACTGCCTGACTGATATGGAGTTGATTGTATCTCTGTATCCTTCAGGTATGCCACAATCTGGCTCATCCAACTGAAATATGTATTTCTGGCTTCCACAGTGAATAATAAAAATAATCCAGTCTCTGGCCATGTTCATACCATACATTTAAAGCACTATGATACTACGTTAAACAGTCATGGCTTCCCCCAAAGTATTCTGGGAGCTGTGGTGCATTAAAAATGCTGAGATTTGCTCAGAGACCCCCTATTCCCCAGACCATGCTACAATTCCCAGAGATTAACTGTTAAACCATACTGAGAATTGAAACTCTAAGAGGGGGAATAGGGGTTTCCAAACAATTCTCAGCACTCTTAACAAATTACATAATTCTTTGGGGAGGGCCATGGCTGTTTATCATGGTATCATAGTTTCTGTTTGGGCTCATGGTTTTGAGTCTGCAAATTTAAAAATGACTCCTATCCCCCCCCCCCACTTTGGATAACATTTGCAGGCATTTTAGCCCTTTCAGAGTGGATAAAGCCTGCCAAACCACTGGTAAATGCATTGTGTTGTTTTCTTACAGTCCCACAGTGTATTTGTTAGATTTGAGCTCTTCATGTAGTAACCCTTGAGCGAACCCAGGACATCCTGCCTGTTCTGAGTAGGGATAACTAAAGCTGACAAATAGTGCAATGCTATAGACAGTTGAAGCACCCAGATAGGTTGCTCCTGCAATGACCCTTAGGCATGCAGTGTTGTGGAAATACATTTCTCGCAGCATAGCTAGTCTGAAACTGACCAATCCACAGCCCAGATAAAATGCCCGGATCTCGCCAAGCTCACCCGATGTCCTGAACTGGGCTGATAATATTGTTCCTAATGCTAATCGGCATTAGCCACACCAGAGCCATCTTGTGACTTATGGCATCACAAGGAAAGCTGTTTGCCGACAAAATATGGCAGAGGCAAATTGGGCATCATCCAGCTTCCTCCCTGGAGAATATGCTTGCACGAACGCTTCAGACAGATTGCCAGATTTCCTCTGATCCTTGAGGTATAAACTAAGGCCAGGGTGAAATGTCATCATGGGTGTAAAAGCACCCATAGTGCCATGTTGACATTCAGACCCATAAGTCAGAGCTCCAGTGAAGGGTCAGCCATTTCAAATTTGAGTCAAAAGCAGTGTTACTGGGTGGAGGACTCTGCCAGATGGAAGATATCCTCTCTCCTCTACCCCACATGCAGTGTTCAGGGGTGACGGTGGTTTCTTCCAACCTCCCCACAGAGCTAATTTCAGGGGACCCTGGGGGCATGGCTGGAGGAATTGGGGAGAAAACCCCACTGTGCAAGCGGAAGTCCTTCCACATGGCTTCTGCTGACGGGGCTCCATTGGTGAAGTCCACCCTATATATGGGAATGCCAATCTCAGTAGCAGCTGACTGTTGGAGTTCATAGCCTACGTGCAGCTTGGCAAGTGAGCAATTAGCGTTTTAACTACAGGCTAGGGCAGGCATTCCCAAACTCAGCCCTCCAGAGGTTTTGGGACTACAACTCTCATCATCCCTAGCTAACAGGACCAGTGGTCAGGGATGATGGGAATTGTAGTCCCAAAACATCTGGAGGGCCAAGGTTGGGGATGCCTGGGCTAGGGAGACAGAGCACGGGAGAAATTTGCCTGGAGATAAGAGAACCTAGTAGCAGCTTGGTAATTGGCTGAAGTCTCTCATATGGGCAGCATGACCTATGACATTGTTTGGCTAGTAATGAGTAATCTGGAGTGTTTGGAGAGTGATGAAGTTCATGTCTGTGTATAGTAACTTGTATATAGCTTGTGAGTTTACTGCTGTATATAGTAAAGGTAAAGGGACCCCGACCATTAGGTCCAGTCGTGACCAACTCTGGGGTTGCGGCACTCATCTCGCTTTATTGGCCGAGGGAGCCAGCGTACAGCTTCCGGGTCATGTGGCCAGCATGACTAAGCCGCTTCTGGCGAACCAGAGCAGCACACGGAAACACTGTTTACCTTCCCACCGGAGCGGTACCTATTTATCTACTTGTACTTTGAAGTGCTTTTGAACCTCTAGGTTGGCAGGAGCTGGGACAGAGCAACCAGCGACCTTCTGATCGGCAAGTCCTAGGCTCTGTGGTTTAACCCACAGCGCCACCCGCGTACCACTGCCATATATAATAAACTACAAAATCAAGTTTCTAGTTGTCAGCTTTGTTCCTGATCGTCGTCCTGACTGAGCAGCCTCAATCATTGCCTAGGAAAAGCTGCACTACTCTGCTAAGTTGGGCAGCATTGAAGAAGTTCAAAGGCGAAGAGCCTGGTCCTAGTAGCATGAGAAAGGACTTCAGAAAGTGCTCACAGGCTTTGGAGTTTTAACAGTGGGTGGTGTTGCTAGCTTGACTCCCCAACACTTGAGAGTTGCTGAGAGGGGAAGGAGGGAGGCGCTGGGGCATGGCAGAGGAGCGGGTCCAACTCTCCAAGCACCACAACCACACTGTGCTGACCTCCCCACCACTTCTCCCCTCTCCTTCTTGGTAACCAGCAGGGACTCTCAGCATTGGGAAGCCAGGTAAGCAAAGCAGCGCTGCCAGTACTACTCTGCCAAGTGCTACGGCTCAATATTAGAAGCTGCCATTCCCTCCCCCCCTTCCAATCTTCCACTTCGTTTGCACCATTTCCCTGGTTATCACTTCTTTCCTTATGTCTTAGTGTGACCCCAGCCAATTAGGGATCACATGGAGAACGTGGCATTTCAGAGGGAGAGAGAGATACTTTTACAGCTACAAAAAAGTACTTTGAATTGCATGTTGACAAAAGAAAAATGCATTCCCCCCCCCCCATCCATCTAGTACCCAACCCGAAGGTTCAGATCTAAACAACAACAACACTAGAGTGGAGAGATCCCCAAAATTGCTAATGTCAATTATAAAGAAGGCATTAACACAGCCCTATATTTGGGGATGGGGTCTTTGTGTGATGGACAAACAACCACCCTGAAAGTTCATTGTCCCCCCCCCCACCCATAAAGTGCTATTATACCATTTTACATTATACCGTATTTTTCGCCCTATAAGACGCACTTTTCCCCCTCCAAAAATGAAGGGGAAACGTGTGTGCGTCCTATGGGGCGAATGCAGGCTTTCGCTGAAGCCTGGAGAGCGAGAGGCGTCGGTGCGCACCGATGTCTCTCGTTCTCCAGGCTCCAGGAAGCTATCCGCAAGCCTTGCACGCCCGGAGGACGCCCAGTGCTTTGCGCAGGTGTCCGCTAGCCTTGCGGGCGGCAGCCTGCAGCGTGGAGCACGGGGCGCCCTCCAGAGGACGCCCTGTGGTCCACACAGGTGTCCGCAAGCCTTGCGCACCCGGGGATCTCCCCTGGGAGCCGAAGGCTTGCGGGCGGCAGCGCGGAGCACGGGGCACCCTTCGGAGGCCGCCCCGTGCTCCACGCTGGTGTCGGCAAGCCTTGCGCACCCGGGGGATCCCCCCCCTGTGAGCGCAAGGCTTGCGGGCGGCAGCCGGCAGCACAGAGCACGGGGCGCCCTTTGGAGGACGCCCCGTGCTCCGCGCTGGTGTTGGCCAGCCTTGCGCACCCGGGGGATCTCCACCCGAGAGCGCAAGGCTTGCGGGCGGAAGCCGGCAGCACGGAGCACGGGGCGCCCTTTGGAGGCCGCCCCGTGCTCCGCGCTGGTGTTGGCCAGCCTTGCGCACCCGGGGGATCTTCCCCCGGGAGCGCAAGGCTTGCGGGCGGCAGCCGGCAGCACGGATCACGGGGCGCCCTTCGGAGGCCACCCCGTGCTCCGCGCTGGTGTTGGCAAGTCTTGCGCACCCGGGGGATCTCCCCCCGGGAGCGCAAGGCTTGCGGGCAGCAGCCTGCAGCACGGAGCACGGGGCGCCCTCCAGAGGACGCCCCGTGCTCCACGCAGGTGTCCGCAAGCCTTGCGCACCCGGGGGATCTCCCCCCGGGAGCGCAAGGCTTGCGGGCGGCAGCTGGCAGCGCGGAGCACGGGGCGCCCTTCGGAGGACGCCCCATGCTCCGCGCTGGTGTTGGCAAGCCTTGCGCACCCGGGGGCGCGTGGGGCGCCCTGAAACAGAGGGTTCCCCATGCTGCGGACTGTAGCCTGCCGCCCGACGTGCGGGGCGCCCTGAAGCAGAGCGCCCCTCGCGCCAGGCAGACATGGGCCAGCCCCACAAGCTCGGGGACAGCGGGGAGGCGCAGCACCGCCATCCCACTGTTCCCCGACCTGGTTTTTTGGGGGGGGAAATAAAGGAATTTTTTTTTTCCTTTATTTCCCCCCCCAAAAAGTAGGTGCGTCCTATGGGACGAAAAATATGGTACATTTAATTGGCTACTTCTTAATGGCAGCAAGAGTATCCATAGCCAGAAATTGGAAAGGAGCAAAGAGTTTTAAAAGGTGATGACATTTCGGAGGGCAAAGAAACCTTCCTCAGAGCGAAGGCAATCAAGTTGGAAACCCTGTAGCCTCAGCAGCAGTCCCTGGGAAAAAAAAGAATCACTTGAAGAAAAGGATTGATGCTGATGAAATGTTGATGAAAATCTTCCCATGGTGCTCCCCCTGTTTTTGGCTCAGACTTGCCTTAAGTCTGATTCCAGATATTTTACTCCTAGAGCAATAGACCATAGGCCAAGCTATTAGAAATATTCGGTTTTTAATTGCTTGTCTTCGAGGAATACAGAAGAAGCTTTTTAAGCATTCCAAATAATTAAAGCAAAAAAGTGTTCAAATATAAATGTTAGCCAAGTGCATGCTGATGTGATTAAACAGTTGCCTTCGCAGGAAACTGGCCATGCTTCCTCCTCCATCTGCTAGGCAGGCAATCAGATTAGATTTATGCTGCATGCTTATTTTCCTCTTCGTAACAAAAAGGGGCAAGTCTTGTTTATTTTTCTAGTTATTGCAAGGTGGCTAACAACTCTGCAAAATATATTGATCCACTTTCTTAAAAGGGGGAGATTTTAGCCTAAAAAAGAACAAAGCATGAGCCACAAACTGTAATATTTTACTCCAGTCAAATGGAAATGAAAAACCAAGACCATGAAGGGGGGGGGAACCCCCTCAATTGCAGCCCTTAAATAAAGAAAATTGCATTTATACTGGAGTTTGCTGAGAGTTAGAGCTACCAGTAAGTTTCCTGAAAACTGCTCTTCAAAATGAGTTTTGGAAAATTAGGTTAGTATCGACTTGGTTGTTAATAGCTGGCTGTTCCTTTTAAAAAATATTTATTTGGTTGTTTTGGTAAAAAGATTAAATTATGCTGAGAACGAGCTGCAAGTATGTGGATTTATATGAGGTTATTTGCAAATATATACCCTTCACACACTCTAAAATGTATTTCAAAGAATAATCTCTGAGCCTGGAAGGCTGCTGTGCTTGTTATAAAAGGCAAATAGATTGAGTTGATTTCTTAATAAGCATCTCACTTTCTATTTGCAGTTTACACTCCCCTTTTCCCCTGTAGGCAAAAGCCTTGGTGGTTTCAGTTTTGATTTCCGTGAGATATTACTGTTCAATAAAGGGTATTTTTTAAAGGGTCGGCTCCTCAGCTTATGTCAGTGTGACCTGTGAGTGGTTTGAAACAACTTCTTGAGGCAACGAGATCACTTGCTAGCCCCCCATGTCTATGCTGGGTAGTGCATTTTGAGAAATACAACATGGCGGCCATATGGCTCCCACGCAAACAGTGCTAATATCTGACTGGTGTGTGTGTGTGTGTGAATGATTGGTGACTTCTGCTCTGCCAAGACTAGTTCTCACAGTGCCCAACCAGATACAAAGGTACCTCAGGTTACATACGCTTCAGGTTACAGACTCTGCTAACCCAGAAATAGTACCTCGGGTTAAGAACTTTGCTTTAGGATGAAAACAGAAATTGGGCTCCAGTGGTGCGGCAGCAGCAGGAGGCCCCATTAGCTAGAGTGGTGCTTCAGGTTAAGAACAGTTTCAAGTTAAGAACGGACCTCCGGAACGAATTAAGTACTTAACCTGAGGTACCACTGTACCCATGTAACAGCACTCTCCCTGTTTGCAGTTCCCAGCAGCTGGTGTTCAGGGACACACTGCTACCAAAAATGGCGGCAGCGTATATTCACAACACAGAAGCAGACTTTGGGCTCTCAAATTGAAGCGGTGCAAGGCTAAAATTCGGTGCCCCCTGCCTTTCATGCTCCGTTCTACAGCATTGTTGTGGCAACCCCTACAGCGCAGTGCAACCGAACCGGTCACACTACCCTAAAACCACCTCTGTACAATGACTGGTAGCCATTTTTAGCCTCATCCTCTGTGAATTTGCCCCGTCCTCTTTCAAAGCCACCCAAGTTGGTGGCTAACCCCACCTCTTGCGTGGATGAATGCCATAGTTTAACCCTGCACCCTTGTGTTGTCACACTAAGCCTGTTGTTGACTTAGATTGTTATGGGAACCGGCCCACTGTCTCATCCTCTCACCTTGCCTCACGAGATTATTGTTATAGTAAAGGAAAAGAAGTAAAAACCAAATCCCTGTCCATTGAAGAGTGCTATAGAAATGAATTACCTCGCTAATAAAACCCCGCATAATATATTGTGCCTTCTCTTTTCCCATTCCTCGAGCTTGCAAAGGGAGAAAGGCTGTGTTTATAGTGAAGGGGCTGATTTATTTTGTATTAATTTGAACGCATTACTTAGCAAGTGAATTTATTACCACCTCGTACACACAAAAAGAGGTGCATGTGTGGGGGATATTGATATTTCTGCCCCTGCTTGTGAGCAGGGAGGTAACAATGAATATGAATGATCAATAAGTGAATAAAAGCTGTTTAAACTTGCTAAGCATTTTAATTAGCAGCTTTTCGTCTTGGGGCCAGGAGTGCTGGAATGAGTGTGATGTTCCTTCCACAAAAGTATTGTTTAGTATTTGGGGGAGTGTTTGTTTATTTCTTTACACCTGACCTTCTTTTCTGGTCTTCGTCTTCCATCATGCGCTTGGAGCATGAGAAGACATTGTTACAGGCAGCTAGTTTTTTCAGGGCTGCTTTGTACTAGGTGTAGACCCATCAAGCTGACCCCAGTTCATCAGACACATATAGTAGCTTTCATCAGCCCAGGCAGCTACGGGGTTGATGCTTTGATCTGACTCTGGTCTCCAGATGGTAAGGAACTAACTACAAACCTCCATTTAACATTTCCCATTATGCCCTGGTAAACCTGTGACCCTCAGGATATTGCAAGACGAACACTCCCATCATCACTCTCCTGCTGCATGGGGGCGATGGAGTCCAACAAGATTTGGTGAGCCAGAGTTAATTTGGGGAGGATTTTATACATGTGTTAGTCAATCAAGGCTTCGAGACACAAAATACTGGAAAATCTGATATATCGCAGACCTCAGGGAACAGAAATACAGAAAATGACAGCTGGTCCACCTGGTGACAAAATGTCTTTGCCTCCAGGATCACCATAGAGGAGAGATTTTTACATTGATGGTCCAAAGGTAAGACACCACCAGAGAGGCAGACTTGAGCAGCCCAGTAGAGAATGCCCAATTAGCTCCATCAGTTTGCCTCCTCCTTCTGCCTCCTCTTGTCACCATAAGGTCCACACACCCATTCCTGATGCCCATGAGTAGGTCACTGTTAGCCATCTCCTGCCTGCTGTAGTCTAATGGTGATGCAGCAGTCCTGGGGAGATCAAATGTTCTCCTCCTAAATGATGATGGAGGGTTCTGGCTGTTGCAGGTCCTGTGGCACTAACCATGATGGGAAGGAGATGGCAAGATCTGTCAGAGGAAGAGGAACAAGAAGTTGGGTGTGAGGAGAGCTTGACCAGTGATGTAGGAGAGGGTCCCACTGCACTGCACAGGAATGGAGGGGGAGCTGTCTGAGTTAGTCTCCATTCTGCCCTCTGAGAGTGAGGTTTCCATGGTACCCAATATAAGGCCAGTGGCAAACCAGTAGGGCCAGCCAAACTGGAAGTGGAATGAGAGTTAGAGTGCTGGACTCAGGTCTCAAGGACATGTCTTTGTCTGCACTGGTGCAAACAGACTTGGCCACTCACACACCCATAGGACTGCACACTTGCAAGCACAGCCATCTGTCATGGATGCTTTAGTTGAGATTATTGAATTGCAGGGGGTTGGACTAGATGACCCTTGCGGTCTCTTCCAACTCTATGATTCTATGATCTCACTAGGTGTGAGAACTATGCAACTGACTGGTCCTGCCACACTCCACACAAGTGGAGCAGTAGGGGTAGGTCAGATGTTGGGCCAATGGCTTAGCTACTTCTTAGAGCTTGGGCAGTCTTATGAATCATGTGTCCTATACTATATAACCATGCTCTGATTTCTTAAACAAAACCTTCAGGTTTCCTCGAGTTGAGAGTCATGAGTACTGTGTCCAAGAGGTGGGCTCCCTCCCAGCTCCCAGGACTAGCTGGAGGTCTGGGATGGTGGGAGGCAGAAGTGATCAGGTGCAGCATGCAAGAATAGGTATTATTATTATTATTATTATTATTATTATTATTATTATTATTATTATCATGCAACTGTAATACAACTCCATGAGTCATTGCACCAACAAGCAGAGATGCATATATGTCACTATCCTGAGCCCTTAAAAAATAAAAAATTGAGCAAGCTATAATACTGATGGAGTGTCAAACGCAACTGCTCTACATCTGAAAAGGCAGGATCATGATTCCTCCACCACTTAAAGAGATGGTGTGTATCCACCCTAAATTTTGTTCAATGGGCTGAATTGATCTGCCTGTTTATTAAGGGCAAGGCAATGGAGGAAGGGGTCACTCTCTGATTTGTTGGTCTTTCTTGAGATCTAGAGAACACCCCATGGGCTCTCAGCAAAGCTTTTAACTTGCTTCCCCCTTTGGCATGAGCCCAGAATTTTAAATTGCAACCCTGATGTAGCACATACAGCATAAACCACCAGAGAATATAACATAAATAGTTGCTGGACCGCCCTTGATTTAGGCAGGGTATAAATGACGATAGCTTTGCCTCGGAGAGAACTACAACCTATTCCTGAGCATTAAAATGGTAGGCATATTTCAGAAGGCAACTGCAAATGTACATTGTATTGGCGTTATCTCTTGGCATTCAATGGCTTTTCCCTTAGTTCTTGTATTGCTTTATTGCAGGGAGCAACAACAATGATTACAGCCGGCATTTGTTCATGAATTTTTCCCTGTTGTGGACAAAAGCTGCTGTGCTAAGGCCGGTAACTAGAAGGCCTCTACACAGTGGGGTCACAATGGGGGGCGTGGGGCAGTGCGCCCCGGGTGCCATGTCTGCAAGGGTGACAAGAAGTCACCCTGCGGGGGCTCGCGGTAGCATGAGCTGCCATTGCGCTGCCGCACGTGAAGAATCCTCCATTTGCGGCTGCAGCTGCGAGAAGAGGATCCCAGCGCCAGCGGCAAACCGTTAAATGTAGCACGAGCTGCCATCGCGCCGCCGCACGTGAAGGATCCTCCATTCGCGGCTGCAGCTGCGAGAAGAGGATCCCAGCGCCAGCGGCAAACCGTTAAATGTAGCACATGTGTGGCATCACACGCATGCACTGTACGTAGTGACGCCGCACATGCGCTGTATAGCGGTTTGCTGGCGCCGCCGCTCCAGCACTGTACGGATGGTGCCGGGATCCCTCCATCGCCACTACAGCTGCGAACAGAGGATCCCAGCACCGTCCGTACGGCACTGGAGAGGCACCGCCGGCAAACCGCTATGTACAGCGCATGTGCAGCGTCGCTATGTACGGTGCATGCATCATACGTAGCGATGCCGCACATGTGCCCTATGTAGTGACACTCGCCCCAGGTGTCATGATGCCTTCCTTTGCCCCTGCCTCTACATTGCACTGTGGGCTGCCCCTTTCCTACAACCTCTGCTCAAGTAGGAAACAAAAGTGGTGTCTATACTAGTAGTGAAGAGAGGGACAAAGCTGCATTGAGACAGGATGCTAAAGTGTCAAATGCAATGTAAACAAGTGCAAAGTGATGCATTTCAAGGCTGTTAGGAAAATTCCTAGGATTCCTTCCTTGGAGTAGACTGCTGAAGGCCTCTAAGGAAAGAGAAGTCAGGTACACGCGGTAGGCTCAACAGAGATTTATTAATCATTAAGACAGCGCTGAATGGTCAGCCATGGTAAAAAAAAAGAAAGAAATAAAATAATAAGAAGAAGGTAAAGGACCCCTGGACGGTTAAGTCCAGTCAAAGGTCTATGTGGTGCAATGCTCATCTTGCTTTCAGGGTGAGCGAGCCTGTGTTTGTCCTCAGACAGCTTTCCAGGCCATGTGGCCAGCATGACTAAACTGCTTCTGGAGCACAAAACACCATCATGGAAAGCAGAGTGCACGGAAATGCCGTTTACCTTCCCACCGCAGTGGTACCTGTTTATCTACTTTCACTGGTGTGCTTTCGAACTGCTAGGTTGGCAGAAGCTGGGACTGAGCAACGATAGCTCACCCTGCCAAAGGGATTCGAACCGCCGACCTTCTGATCGGCAAGCCCAAGAGGCTCAGTGGTTTAGACCACAGTGCTACCCACGACCTGGTCAACCATGAAGCTATTGCCACAAGCATGGCCTGACAACGGTACATGCCCTCAGGCTCTTCTTATATGCTCTTCTTCTATCAAGTAAATACATGAAATCCTTGTGCCTGTATCATTTATGCAACATTATTGCCTACAGCAATGTGTGAACAGCTCGTGGACACCCTACCTGGCCTTCCAATTGGACATCCCATAGTTGGAGTCGTTTTCCACTTAGAAACTCCATTTATCTTATCAAGGTGTCATCCTCAATCATTCCTTTCCAGCAGGTTTTCGGCTTGCACATTTTGTTACCCTTCCCTTCCAGACTTGTCTTTGGCATTTCTCCTTCTTTGTGTTAACCCTTATTATTACAATTCAATCTGTTTTCCTCTTATCTGGTCAGTTATTAATCTTCTGTTGCTGAGGGCAAGGTTCTGGCTGCTCACCTGCACTGCTTTGGACAAACATTTCTGACTCTAAGCATAGACAGCAACTTTGATTTTAAATACTTCTATAATATCCATATCATTATATACATGTCCTATACAGTCATACCTTGGGTTACAGACGCTTCAGGTTATGAACGCTGTGGGTTGCGAACATGCATCCCACACAGATCACGTTCGCAACCCAAGCATCCACTGTATATCCAATACATATATTTGTAACAAAGGCAAAAAAAAAATCTTAGTTTTACATACATGCTCATGGGGTCTGAACAGGCTGTGACTGAGCAGGAACAAGACTTAGGGGTCATAGTGGATCGATCAATGAAGATGTCAGCATAGTGATATAGGCTAATCCCAAGCTTGGGATCATTAAGAAAGGAACTGATGATAAAAATGTCCATATCATAGTGCCGTTATACAAAACTATTGAGCGAGCACATCTGGAATCTGCGTACAGTGCTGGTTGAAAAGATAAAGGTAAAGGTACCCCTGCCCGTACGGGCCAGTCGTGTCCGACTCTGGGGTTGCGCGCCCATCTCGCTTAAGAGGCCGGGGGCCAGCACTGTCCGGGTCACAGACACTTCCGGGTCACGTGGCCAGCGTGACAAGCTGCATCTGTTCTTTTTTTATAGAATATTTATTAATGTTTTTAATATTAATACAATAAAGATAAAAAGAAAAAAAAGAATAAAAAATAGTAACAAAAATACAGAAGTAAAAATAATTAAAAAGAAAAAAAATGCAGATGTTCCATTTCTCATTTTCCTTTAATGTGTTTCTCGAACCTCCTCATACTTCCCTTTTTTGTATTCCAATTCAAATTGTTAGTTCAGCAAATCCTTGTTTCAGAAAATCCTTGAGCCAGCTCAGCACACTGAAATGCCACAGTTCTGGTTGCTTCACCTCAAAAAGGAAATTGTTGCGTTGGAGAAGGTTCGGCGTTTGAGGTGGTCATTTTGTTTGCCATTGATGAAACTTCACCTTTCCCTCCCTACTATTTCTGATTGGAAAGAACCTCTCGCCACTTTCCGCAGGCCTTGGGAGTGACACAATGCAATGTGGCATGATATTGCCATTTGCTGCAAATGCATTCCAGGAGGTATGGTCAGTCTTAAGTTGAGGCATGAGAATCTTACGAAAGCAATGGAAAAAAAGTAAACACTTTGTCTATCTCATAAGATGAGGTTAGGCAAGAAGCAATCCCAACCTGAAAATTTAAGAAAATTAATTTCCCCTGTTTTGGGGTGGGCATGGGGGTCCATTTCACACTTGTTCAGCCTCAATTAATTTTTGTTGACTTTTTTCAGCTCAGATTTAATCTTATGCTTGTGATTGCTAGTTGATTTGAAGGTTCTGTTGATGGGATGGAAAAGCAAGCTGCAATGTGTTTTCATAAATACGTTAAATTCTGTCTTAGCTCCACTCTCCTCTCTCTTGCTGCTGGCCTGTTTCATACCTATTCTTTCTGGTTGCCATGGCAATGGGGTTTGCTCGCTTACAAGGCCAATAAACCTGCCATTACTTACTGATATGTAATAGCGCTGACATGTTGTTCCAGGCTAGGCCTCTAGTTCCATGCCAGATGGACTAGCTCTGACCGAGTCACTGCCCTCCAATTATTGACACCGCTATAAGGTCATTCAATCTGGGGTCTCTCTTTCCCGTTCAAGTTGCCTCAAATGTACTTGGAAAGTTCATAGCCAGTTGGGATTGTACGGGGCCTGAATGGATAATGCTGCAGCACTAGCCCTGCCTCTGTATTTGCTGAAGTGCCCAGAAAGACCCCCCACAGCTGGAAATAAACAGAAGAGGTGGAATTCAACATCACGCTACGGTTGAACATCCCACCATCACTAGCGTTGCCATTTGCCAGATGCTGTTTGCCAGATGTAACCAAGGCACCAGGCAAACCCATTCTCATGTTGCTTCCTTCCAGACCTCTTGTGGAAGAGGCACATGAAGAAGGGCCTCAGGTGATGATCGCAGGGTCTGGGTTGGTTCATGTGGGGAAAAGCGGTCCTTGGGGCATTGTGGTCCTGAGTTATTTAAGGATAAGGCATCACTGAGGATAAGACCATCAGTGGTTACTAGCTTTGATGGCTGTCAGGGACTGGCTGGATGAGGAAGAGTGGTGGGAGGTGCCTGCCCAGGAGCCCCCCAGGGAGGGCACAGAAGATGACAACTTAGATCCTGGTGGTGGGACACTGAAGACCAGTCTGCAGAAGGGATGAGCTGGGAGATGCTAGAAGCAGGGGGGTTGAGTGATCAAGGAAGATCAGGAGAAAGAGGGCCTTCTAGGACAGGATTAGAAGCTGAGAGTCATAGAGTGAGTGCAGACTCAGACAAGGAGGAGTCAGATATTGCTCCTTCTACACAGCAGCAGCACAGTCCCAAGGCCTCCTGGCTCTCCTCCCCCCTCCAGCATTCCATTTGAGGAAAGTCCTACACTGGCCAGAGGAGGAGCTCACCCACTTGATGCATCCTTCATCTGCTTGGGAGGGATCTAAAGTGGGGAGCTAGTAGTCAGCTTCAGCAACATGTCAGCTGGCTTAAGACAGAACAGAGGACTCTACTGTGTTGTTATTTTCTGTTAATAATGAGTTAATTGTGTTTCATGCATCCCATGTCTGTGCCTGCCCTGTGGTTGACCTGGCTTGCTTGTCAGCTCCTTGACAATGGCTATGTTCTACCTACACTGTCTTCATACCTCTTTTAATACCAGTCACTGGGAATTAGAGGTGGGCAGAGTGCAGTTTTGCTCATGTCCTTATTGCCACTCACTGGTATCTGGTTGGGCACTGTGAGAACAGGATGCTGGACTAGAAAGGCCATTGACCTGCTTCAACAGCCTCTTCTTATGTTCTTATTTAATCAGCCCTCATGGGTAAATGTTTTGGTGCTATTAAGGAAAAACAAATGATCTGTGCTTTGGCTTATTAAGATGTTTTTTTGCCACCATGGTGGGTAGAGAGTGCCATCTGGGTTTTCTGGCTCAGACACCGCAATGTCTTGTATCTGCCCACAAATATATTACAGGACCAAAACAGAAATCCATCTCTGTATGTAAATGTAGCTGATAAGTACAATGGCTCAAACTGCAGATTATTTTTGTGCAGAAGTCTCTCTTATGTTAAGTAAATTAAAAACTTATCCCAAACAAAAGAGTTCCAGTTTAAGGCACCTGACATTGGTTCATAATAATAAAAAATAAAAAATAATCAAGCCAGATTGCTTTCCACAGCTGTTTTTAGATTAAATAAAATTGGTATGCCCCAACATGCACTCAACAAATCTGGCATCAGAAGTGACATTTAAATTATGCAAAGGATGAATTAGACAGAAGTTCCTAATGATAAACATTTTGCTTATTCAGTCTTAGTGGTGCAAATCCATGCCTATCCCACCTTTCAGTGCTTTAAAGATAAGATCTGCAAATTGGATTGAAAGGGAAATGTAGGAAATAAATAAAAGGGAAAGAAAGGGAAATCATAGCTACTATGAGTTGCCTCTGATATTAGTCCTGCTCATAGCAGACCAACTAAAATGAGCAGCCATGAATGTGGATACTATCCTAAGGCTAAAGCAGCTAGGATGAGTGGAGTTATGATCCACTGGATCTCCAGCTGAGCAAAGAGGTTCCTGGCTCTTAAACTATTATCATCAAGATATTATCTTATTTGCGGATGTTTTTCTCCTTCATAATGTG
Organism: Podarcis gaigeae; assembly: GCF_964106915.1. Classification (NCBI taxonomy): domain Eukaryota; kingdom Metazoa; phylum Chordata; class Lepidosauria; order Squamata; family Lacertidae; genus Podarcis; species Podarcis gaigeae. The sequence goes on along the minus strand of NC_139681.1, from coordinate 89,132,972 downwards.
GAAAAACTATTACAGTGGTACCTCGGGTTACATACGCTTCAGGTTACATACGCTTCAGGTTACACACTCCGCTAATCTAGAAATAGTGCTTCACTTTAAGAACTTTGCTTCAGGATAAGAACAGAAATCGGGCTCCGGCAGCGTGGGTGCGGCAGGAGGCCCCATTAGCTAAAGTGGTGCTTCAGGTTAAGAACAGTTTCAGGTTAAGTATGGACCACCGGAACGAATTAAATACTTAACCCGAGGTACCACTGTATTCTTACACTTCGCTTTACCCTTTTCCTATTTGGAGTCATTTCTTTGCTTTTTGTGTACGCCACCCAAAACTGTCTGGTGTGATACAGAAACCTATTAAATGGAAGGACTCTCCACTGTTGTTTTCCTTTTTCACACATGCATGATAAGAAAGCCAGTCCTCCCTCAAGGAAGCAAATGTCAGATAGACCTTTTGAAATGACATTATATGCTGAGTCACCATCCCTGCTCAGGAGACCTAGTACTGCACCCCTTCCCTCGCACCCACCTACCCCCGTTGTCAAAATCGACATGCTGCTTTTATGTCCTGGTGGTCTTGTCTGCCTGGCATCTCATCAGAAAGCTTCCCGACAAATCTGCGGGGAGAATGGCATGACAATTAAGACACGGATTTCAAATGTACGTCGTCAGCCCGAGTGCTCTGCACAGAGGAACAGGCGACTTGTAAATGTCACAGCTCAAACCCAGACATTTATTAGTTTAAAGCTGACACACTTTCCCTTCACAGCAAGTAGTGAGAAAATGTTTTCCCCCTCTCACTGGAGACATTTAAAACAGCGGTAGATTGGACAAAGTGCTATATATAAAAAAAAATTCACTCAGTAGATCTTCAAGAGGCCCATACAAAGGGATAAGCTGGATGAACACATCAGATTACACAGTCCTTTTGACCATGATCTCCCACTACACATGAGTAGCACATGAAGAAGATTCAGTACACTCAGAACTCAGATGCTGTCCCTTCTGACTAAGAGCCTATGAAGAATTTGAGAAGCATCTTTTTTGCTGTGATAAATTCAGAGATCAAACCTGTTGGGTGTTCAGGAAGACATAGGACTTCCAACCGGAAACCAGTCCACTAATCCTTTCTACTTCCTTTTTAATAATGGAATACCCTTCCACAGTCACTTTAGAGAAGTTTATTTCTGTTCACTAAGAGGAGCAAGTGGTTTATTTGGGAAAAAAGATCACAGAGATCGCATGTTCATGGTAACCCTACAGAAGTGGGGAAATCTCTCGGAGGTAGCCTGTCTATGCTGCAGATTTGCCTCTGACCATTCTGTGTGGGATGTGGGAGAAAAGAATTGCACCAGAATCAGTGCTGGGAGCCTGCAAGAGTGGTGGTTTGTGTGTGTGTGTTGTGTAATATTGACACAATATTGTGTGTATTGACACAACAGCAGTGCATTAGTGATAGATTTATACTGTCTACACATCAATATCCAATAATGTCATCTGAAGGGGCTATCTTCTACTATAACACAACAAATGTGGGACAAAAAAACAACAACCCCTTGAACACTTGTGACATAAAAAGTTACACCTGGAAGTTACACCTGTAAGTTATGATACATACACTGACTGGAAACAAAGCAGTACTGTATGTCCATCCATTTGCAGATGTAAACAGTATTGAAAGTGGAATCATATATAACTTTCATGATACTACCATGATCACAAATCATCATCAATGAACTTTACACAGTAGAAAGGTTGTCAGGAGGGCCTTACAATAATGGATTTTGACCAGTATAGCCTGCAATGATTGGAAACCAATGGATAGAATATATTTAAATTGAGTCTACTACATCTACCTCCCTGAAGCTCAGCACTGGCACCCCACAGGGATGCGTGCTGAGTCCCTACTTGTACTCATTGTATACATATGACTGTATTTCTTCTGATCCATCCACTGTAATTATTAAGTTTGCAGATGATACTACCATAATGGTTCTAATTACAGGTGGAGATGAATCAGTGTACAGGGGGGGAGGTTCAAAAATTATCTACATGGTGCTTAGAGAATAACTTGCAACTAAATATTAGCAAGACAAAGGAGATGGTGTTGGACTTTCGGAGGAAAAGAGGGGAACTAGCCCCGTTATATATCGGGGGGGGGGGTGTTGCATGGAGAGAGTTTCTTTCTTTAAATTGCTGGGAGTTTACCTTAGTGAAGACCTCACTTGGAAAAACAATATAACTCGGGTGGTTAGGAAGGCCCAGCAGAGACTCCATTTCCTCAGGGTCTTGCGAAAGAACAATGTTAAACAATATTTGATGACCTCCTTCTACCAGTCCACAATAGAAAGTGTCCTCTCATGTTGTATCACAGTGTGGAACGTTGGCTTGACAGCCACGGACAGAGAGTCTTTACAGAGGGTGGTGAACACAGCACAAGATATCATGGGCTGTCCCTTGAGTCCGCTGGATGACATCGCAAGGGATCAATGCCTTAGGAGAGCGAGAAAACTTCTCAGGGACGATTCACACCCCGGCCAGCACCTCTTTAATCTTCTACCCTCGGGCAGGAGATATAGAAGTATAATCAGTCATACCACCAGGCTAAAAAACGGTTTCTATCTGTGGGCTGTTAGGCTGCTGAATGGAAAATAATATAGTGCAACTGACTTTCGGGGTTGGTGTGTTGTGCGACAAGCACACAGAGTGCAATGAGACTGAGTGTTTGTGGGGACGGGAGGTAGACTCAGTTAATTTCATTGTACACAGGTTGTACATTGACAATAAAGGATTTTTTTTTAAAAAAAAGCATCAGAAGGAATATACACACATATTTCATATACATACACTAGGGTGTCAACTCCCTCCACCCCTTTGCCAATCAGCAGGTACATGAACTGCAGCATGACAATAGCCTTACATTTTCATTTATATAGGAAGATACACACACACACACACACCACAAAGTAGGAGAGCTCTGCATGGTGAATGTGGTCATTTGCTTTTTTGATTCCACTTGTGATTACTACTGAGCCTTATAGCTCTGGATTTTCATTTTATTGGCAGCTGAGACTGTGGAGTTGTAACAAGACTGCAACTGGTGACATGGATCTGAGGAGATTAAATTGTGCTGCCATTGAGAAAATTCTTGCATCAAGGAATAAAAGGAATGTGTAGCACTGGGTAGCTGTTGATAGCTTCTCGCTGAGTGTCTGTGCTGGTAAGGCTGTGTGTGATGGAACCGTGAAAATCCCTATATCTGGATCCCACACTCATTTTCTCTTTCTGATCGGCACTTCAGATAGATGAGGGCCATGTGGCACATTAATAAATGCAGATATGTGTTGCAACGTTCTGATGGTTGCTTTTTGTAAAGAAAGTGACTTCCAGGGGGGAGATTTTGAGTGACATGGTGTGTGTGTGTGTGTGTGTGTGTGTGTGTGTGTGTGTACTAGTCCTTTTTAGCTCCGAATTTTCCTGCTGCAGAGTTCCAAATGTGTATTTGTGATGCTCAATATATGCCCTTTGGAAGTTGCATCTCTTTCAAAAAGCACTCGTTAGGGCTTCATTGCATGGCTGAGACTGCAGTAAGAAGTTCACCTGAGGATTTGGACTCAATTTAGCAAGGCATGTTTTGGCCACATATTGCGGTCAGGAGTCTGTAGGCTGATTTGTGGTACACATCCAGATGTGTAAATGGTTCACTCTTGCAGCAGGAGATTAGACTTAAGGTGGCTTTCTGGCTAGCCAGCTCAATGCCTATAGGTCTATCCATCAAACCATCTCTCTGCCCTGCGTTAAATCCCTCCTCAAACCCATTTATTTTACAAAGGGCAAGCTTTAACACTGGAGGCTTAAAATGATTTAATGGTTATTCTTTCCCTCTGGGGAACTCTGGGAGTTGAGGCATTGTACTGACATACACGGTTCTCTTAAAGGAAATCCTGAAAGCCCTCAGCAAACTATAATGCTAGATCAATGACCATTATATGTAGGCATAAAATTGATGTACATTTGTTGAGTGGATATTCACAAAATCCTTGTGATAGCCCACTGTGTTAGCCCATTCTCTCTTCTTTTACCTTATCTTTGGAATACCTGCACATGTATTATTTGCTACAGCAGGGGTCACCAACATTTATTGGCCAGGGAGCACATTTGGAATTTTGAGGAAGTGCCATGGCCACCTGTCACAAAATGGCTGCCGTGGAGGATGTGGCATAACATAAAATGGCTGCCATGGAAATGTGACATAAATGACTGGGAGGGGGCATGGCATAATACAAAATATCTGCCAAATCTGAAAGAACAGAAAAAGGCACTTACATCATAGTAAAACCCGAAGGATTGTCTCCACCCCCATCATTCTGCCCGGACACTGAGGTTGTTCCCTCACTGCGAGAAGTGAGGTTGCAGGGAACGAGGCAGAGGACCTTCTCGGTAGTGACGCCCACCCTGTGGAACATCCCCCCATCATATGTCAAGGAAATAAACAAATAACTGACTTTTAGAAGACATCTGAAGGCAGCCCTGTTTAGGGAAGTTTTTAATGTTTGAAGTTTTATTCTGTTTTTAATGTTCTGTTGAAAGCCGCCCAGAGTGGCTGGGAAAACCCAGCCAGATGGATGGGGTATAAATGATAACAACAACTTCTTCTTCTTCTTCTTCTTCTTCTTCTTCTTCTTCTTCTTCTTCTTCTTCTTCTTCTCTCTTTGAACTTTTTATTTGTTCAGTCTTGGGATCCAGTGAAATAAGGGAGTGGGTGGAACCAATCAGAAAGAACAAACAGTCTCTTATATGCTGTGGATTTTTGAGGGGATATTTACTTTTGTGGGTGCCATAGGAAGTCCTGAAAGGCAGAATGATGCCCGCAGGTGCTAGACTGGCAACCCCTATCCCTCATGGATGCTACTGATAAAACAACCCGTTAGATGCACATGGTGGTTGATCATCATGTGGTGAAAGCTGCTAAGTATGATAGCGTATGTGGCAGAATTGTGACAGGGATACCATATTAGATAGTATCTCAGTGGTGGTTGTTAACACCTACTTAGAACAGTAATGGTGAAGTAACTCTCCATTGCAAGACATTGCTGATCTTTCCCCTTAAATACATAAATGTTGAACTTTGGAAGAGGGAGGTTAAGAAATCTCCAAGTCAACAATATCTCCGGCATGCCTTGCAGAAAGAAGAATGATAGCAATGGTAGTAAATTGAAGGGGTAGGACAATGTAAGAATAGGTTATTGGACAATTCTCTTGACCATTATATGAACCCATAAATTCCATTTATCCATGAAATAACTATTGCCTTCATACTGACATCGTCCCTATAAGAAACATTTTGCCTTATAGAGACAATTGCATCCTGCTTTTTCATTAAGATGCCTTGCATTTCATTGTATGAATAGCTCAGAAAAAATATTCTATAAGATGGGCATTTCACAGTAAATAAATTGCACTGATACAACACTATAAAAAGCAATGCTCAGTGGATTCTCTAGGTCAACCTCTGTTCTAGAGTTCTGTGCTTAGCTTTTAAACATGCATTTATGAACAATAAAGGTTACTTTTTGTTAAATGAAATAACACCAACAAAATGCTATGTGTTTTCTGAATAGGACAGTCAACTAACCGGCTCTTCTGTTTCATGCCGCTTTTGAAGGCGTAGTCAAAAATTACATGGTAATTGCCATGCCTAGCCCTGGTCTATCAAAGAGGAAGAGCACTATGCCCTGAAACGTGAGCCCTGTTTCAACATTAGTTGTGTGTAGGGCAACTTTATGTTGACTAATGAGTGGGGCCCTACTCCTGACTTCAGTGCCCAGATTTTGCAATGCTAAATACCTCTGACCTGAATTTTGCAATGCAGTTCTCCATTCAAGTAATGCGTATAAAAATGCACGCTAGTGAAAATAGCATGCAAAAGTGCATTCTAACAAATGCAATTACTTTTGGGGGGGGGGGGAAATCTAGATTTTTAAAAAATCGCAAAATGATGTGGGAATCTGTAGAACTTCTTCCTTCCTGCTTTTCTTCCCCTCTCCCCTTCATCCATCCACCATCAATTAACTCTCTTCCATTCATTCTCTCTCTTCCTCTATAGGGCTGAGGGCTACACTGATAGTCCTGGGCCACAAGTAGTGTGCATGGCCCTGGCACTGAAATTTGTGTGTGCCTGGCCCTTTCATGGGGAATTTTTTGGGTGCTCGGGCACCCAGGGCCCCAGGGATTCGGCACCTATGGCCATGGGTCTCCCACCTGCTTTTTAAATACATTTTGAACATTTCCATGCTTGGAATTTAAGATGTACCTGAGAGGCCCTTGTTGTTTCGGTACTGAGCAAAGCCTGATGTGCTTTGGCTTCAGACAGGGCCTTCTCTGTGGTGGCACCTCAATCATGGAGCACTACCCTGCATAAGGTGTGCCTGGTGCCAACTTTGTTCAGCTTTTGGTGCCAGTTGAAAACCGATACCTTCCTCCAAATGAGTGATGTAGATGTGTATAAATTGTCTTTATAAATGTAGTAGAGTTAATTGATTTATACAGCTCAGCCATTGTGCCCCCTATTACATGAATTTTACCTCAGAATACCTGTACAAATGCACGACTGAAGTATCTGTGAACACCCCTTATATGATTTAGGTGTGAGACTGTTTTGTTTTTTAAGTGATTTATTTATATTTTATGCATTCATATTATTTTTATTTTAATGCCACCTCCCTTGAGATCACCTGTGATGAAGAGGAGGATATTATTTTTTAAATAAATAAATGAATGCCAGTACCCCTCATAAAATATGTAGGGGTCACACATGCATTTTAGACCACGTAGCAAACGCTACGGTTTTCAACAGCGGAGAAACCGCTGTAGGCCACCCCCCTTCAGAGATGATTAATTTCATTTTGCCATCTGAATACGACTGCCGAAAACTACTATAGACTTTGGGATCCTTCATTTCATGCACAGTAGGGGTTCCATCACATTGCAGTGAAACCTGACGTGGTATTCCTTGTATTATGAAAATATATATCCTAATCGTTCTGGGGGCCCAGCATCTGAGGAAACAGATTTATAAAATTAATGTTAGGCAATGTATGCAATAAGGCATTTTCTCTCCTATAAAGGACAGCGATCTCTGCTTTTATGCCTCCAGGGTCCACTTTAATAAACACTGAATACCAGCCAGGCATTTTCTTAAGTTTTGTTGTCAATAAATACCATCTGTGCACGAAGCACACACAATTCAGGAGAGATGCTGATCATAAGTAAGATCCAGTGCATTATTCTGCTGGCGCTCCAACTTGTTTGGCCTTCAAAGGGATAATGAATTTTTTATATACTGCTTGAAGAATTATATTAGCACTTTGTTTAGGCTTAATAGAAATACTAGATTCTCTCCATCTGAATGGAAAATCATTGTCTAAGGAAATGAACACAGTGAGGTCACGTCTTTCACTTCTTTTGAAGGGTTGCAAAAAAAATGCAGTGAAAATGAAGGGGAAAATGACTCGCTTTAATGTCTCCCAATTGTCCCATTTCTCCTTGATTTCTTTGTATCTAGGCAATCTTTTCATTTGAGATTGACGTATCAGAAAGAGAGGGGTGGGGGTGGGGAACTCCTGGAAAGGCAAAGCTTGAATATTGATGTATCGTTCACATGTACTCTCCTGCTCTTACAGTCTTTACGCATTCACAGTCGTTCTACTACAGTGATTCCCAAACTGTGGGGTGGAGCACAGGAGCTTGCCTCTCTAGAAGAACTGAGATGAGTCATGAAAAATTAGGCCACCATCCACCACTCTTAAATGGGACCATCTAGGCAGCCTCCTGGGCTATAGCTCCCCATTCACTTTGGCCACTGGCCTTGTTGGCTGGGGCTCATGGGAATTATGACACCTAGAGGACAACCAATTTGAGGAAGGTTGAGCCAAACTCCTTGGGGATTTTTACCCTAGGGTAAAAAAGAAAAGAAAAGAAGGATAGGTAACTCTAGAGGCTTATAAAATTATGCATGGTATAGAGAAAGCAGACAGAGTTTTTTCTCCAGTTCCATTAGAACTCCAGTGCTTCCCTCCCGTTGGAGCAAATTCTCTTTGGGGATTCAATGTGGAGGTTCAAACCAGATTCCCAATTAGTCAGATGTCTATTTAGTAATGCATTCAGTGGCAGAGGAAGGTTGTGTGGGGTGTGTGGTGCGCCCCAGATGTCATCACTGTGTGTGTGTGACAAAATAAGTTTTTCAAAAATGGACTCTGTGGTGTTTGCCCATTCATTTGAAAATGTCTATACAGGGGGAGAGAAAGAGTTAATAGGTAGACCAATAGAAAAGCCAGAGGCGGAGGCTACCTGTTTATAAAAGGGCTTAGTCCAAGGTTGGTTTTGGTTATTTGGTTGGTTGGTTGGCAGTTGGGAAAGCAGTTGGCAGACAGTTGGAATTAGAGTGACAGTGCAGTTGCTTCTTGTGTGAGGGGTGGTAGAAGAGTTAGAGACAGGATAAAAATAAGACTAACAAGGTAAAGAGTAACAACGTTTTGAATGCAGTTTAAGTTTATTTGTGTCTGCAATAAACTACACTCTTCTTTGTTAACTTAAGAACCTGACTGAGACTAAGTGACTTACCAGGGAGGACCTGGTTGGTAGCAGCAGATTATTGGTGTACGGGTCAATAGTCTGTGAGACGACCAGGGGCTCCGTACGAACGCCACAGGCTCACAAAACTTTTTAGGAGTGACGTGGTGGCTTAGGTGAAAGCAGGTTCCGTGCTGCCTGAAATGGCAGCGTGGGACTTGTGTCTGCCTACTGCCTCACAGCTGTCCTACAGCTAAGTGGGAGGCGGCTGAGAGGCTCCAAGCGTTGGAGAGGCATACCCAGACCCCATGGACGCGGATCACCCCGCCCCCATGGACGCGGATCACCCCGCCCCTGGCTGCAGGACACGCCCCTGCACCAGGCACCCGAGCGGCTAGCTATGCCACTGAATGCATCCAGAACAGAGTCCAAAAGAGTCTGTGAGAGCGTTCCATTAACTCACACTGTCTATAGGAAAAATGCATCATCTTGGCTGTTTATCCTTTAGCCCAGGGGTCGGCAAAGTTTTTGTGGCTTGAGCCAGTTCACCGTCCCGCAGTTGCCGCAGTGGGCTGGAGTGCGCACACATGCACAAATGCTAATTTTTGCTCTCCTTCCAGCGCGGAGGAGGCGTGCACAGCTTCCCATTGGTCGCAGGAGCTTCCTGCAGCCAATGGGAAGCCGGCCAGCATCGTGGAAGGCAGTCTGTACTCTGCTCTGTGCCGGTTTAGCGCAGCGCATGGGAGCCAACCGAGCGGGCGATGGGGGTCCATGGGCCGGTTAAATGACCCCCATGGACTGCTTGTGGCCCATGGGCCTTAGGTTACCGACCCCTGCTCTAGCCAGCCACCTGCTGCCATTTCTCCATCTCTTCATCCTACCACAATTCTTGAAAACACTTAAAGAGGTTGTTGTTGTTGTTGTTGTTGTGGTTGTTGTTGTTGCTGCTGCTGCTGCTGTAAAAAGGTAAAGGGACTAACCATTAGGTCCAGTCGTGGCCGACTCTGGGGTTGAGGCACTCATCTCACTTTATTGGCCGACGGAGCCGGCGTACAGCATCTGGGTCATGTCGCCAGCATGACTAAGCCGCTTCTGGTGAACCAGAGCAGCAGACGGAAATGCCGTTTACCTCCCCGCTGGAGCGGTAACTATTTATCTACTTGCACTCTGACGTGCTTTCGAACTGCTAGGTTGGCAGGAGCAGGGACTGAGAAATGGGATCTCAACCCATTGCTGGGATTCGAACCGCTGACCTTCTGATCGGCAAGTCCTAGGCTCTGTGGTTTAACCCACAGCGCCACCCCTGCATCCCTGTGTTATTGCTGTACATGCATCTTATTTGGAGTTGTTTTTCACTCTAGCGGTCAGCGTTACGATCCTCCTAACCTGGTTCTTACCTGTTTCGTAGTCAGGCCGCACTCTTGCGTACATGACACTGGCCTTACTGATAAGGGTTCTGCAGAAGTTCTACCTTACTCACTTTCACTGCTATCACTAATGCCACCCATTCACTGGTTCTGTTCCTTTGTCCCTCCCCATTTCACACTGCTGCCTAGAGGGAGAAGGTGAACTGGGCATCATTCCTTGTCATCGCTTCTCTAGATGGCTTTAGAAGTTGATGGATAACATTTGTCTGGATGGCTCTACAGAAAACCTCACTGTTCATAGGTTGCACTCTATTTTTAATACCAGTTGTTGGTGGCGGGTGACATTGGGACAAGGAAATTGCTTCCCTGAAATATCTGGTTGGTCGATGTCAAAAACAGGAGGCTGGAGTACGTGGACCGTTGGTCTGATCTAATGGTGCTCTTGTTTTTGTTTTATTTAAATTTATTTTTCTTTATTTTCAACACAAAATTACAACAAAAATTACATACGTTGAATCCAAAATAAAACAATACAAACAAGAAAAAAACAAAACGCAAGAGAAAAAAACCAAACATGAACAAAAAACAAAAACACACAAATAAAACCATATCATCATTCTAATCATTATGTACATATACACATATTGACTTCCTTCCTTTGTTCTAAGACCTTGAAATTTTTACTCTTTCTAAATTGTTGTGTCTAATGTAGATTACCTTTATCTTTATACTTTTTGCACCATTTTTCTCTTTCTTTAACCCTGCAAAGCTTCATTTGTCTAATGGTGCTCTTGTTATGGTCTTAGCTTATATTGTAACTTTTTGGAGGTGATTGTGTTTGTGTGTTGGGGTCCCCAATCCACCCCCCAAAATAACTCACAACGGACACGTAATTTTTGTTTAAGATTTTTGGCATGATTTTGGCCACAACTTTATTAAAATACAAACTGTGAGTGGTTGTTTAGGCATTGGTTAAGACTATCTGTCCCCCCGCCTGGGGGCAGAACTGACTTCCGGGCACCACCGAAAGACAGTGCGGGGGAAAGCAAGTCGGGGAAGAATTGGAGCTGAGACACAGACCCTCAACTCTCACCCGCCTGCTCCCCGAAGGCTTGCTGGCCCTAGTCCCATTCCAGGGATTGGATGAAAAGATGGCAAGCCCCAGGATTCCTTTAACGGAATTCCCTTTCCGCAGCAACCATGGAGGGGTAGGCCCAGCCTATCCTAACCCTTCCTCCACCAGATTTATAACCAATGCCTAACCACAACCTTACAAGTTGTGACGATTTGCTACGCAGTAGGCAAAAACCACCCAGCCAGCCAATTTGCCAGGTGGAAAAATTCCTACCAGGCCCCTGCTCAAAGGCAGACGACCCCATGACAGGCATAGCAAGGTCAATGCAACAAACCCCTTATTCTAGGGCGGGTGGGCGGGTGATCCGTTGCACGCAGCAAAAGAGAAAGTACAAGGCTGCGTGCAGAGTATTTAAACCTTTTACCCCTCCCACCAAAATTGCAACATAACTTTTGCCCCAGCAACTCGGCAATCCAATCAATGCCCCCTGGCCATCTTGGAGAACTTACCCAGCAACAAAGGGGTGGCTCAGTAGACCCCACCGCAACACGTTCTCTCCCTGAAGGAGAACACGCTATATAAAATACAGCATGAAAACAGGAGTTGGAGTCTTGCCACATAAAGACAGCATAAAACCTCATGTTTGTTTCTGATTATGATTATTCTCCTAGGAGTAGATCGATGCTTGTGGCACCCCCTTCCCCCCAACCATCCTGCTTTTCACTATATTAGACATCAGCTAGAAATTTATTGTATTATAATGCTTTTCAACATCTGCCATTCAGCTCATTACTCCAAAAGCATGAATACATTCAGTGTAATAAGGAGCCTAAATCAGATACTTATCTTTTTATTTTCATTGTGCAACTATTCTTATGACTAGGCACCCCAGATGTCTTCATACTTGGGGCTCCGAGCACATTCAGAGTTTACACACTGAAGAAATGTTTCAATCCCAGACTGCCTTTGTTGACACCTCAATGTCTTCCATAAGCACTGCACCAGGAAGATTTGGAGCATCACATGACAGGACAGTCTCAGAAAAAGATGTGTTCTCCCAAGTTTACATGTTCCTATGATGGGGTTACCATACATCCAGAATTTCCCAGACATATCCGGAATACTGCAGTCGGCAGCAGTGTCTGGGCAGGAATCATCAAAATATCTGGGCAAATCGGGTTGTAAGGCAAGCCATGCCAGCAGTCCTCTTCCATCCCTAGTAGTATTTAATGGATTGTGGACAGACTCTGCCCACAATGTGAGGTCCATGGGCTGCTTACCTGGTCAGGCTTGTAAAATAATTGTTGCATGACAATTCTTAATTGAGCATCCTTTAGAGGTTACAATGTGTTCTTAGCCTGTGACTAAGGCAGATATGCCAGCTTCAAGCATCTCCCTTTTCTACCTCCCACGTTGAAATCTGATCTCTTCTTTCGCAGAGCGATTGAGCTGTCACACAAAGTGCTTTGTTCTGATATGCAACACAGCCTGCTTGGAAAGTTGATCTTCACAGCAGATAGCAGTGCTTGGGCAAACTGAGTGACAGTGAAATCAAGCGGGCCAATGGCAAAACCAGATTTCAAATAATGGGAGCCTTAAAATCAGCATATAATCCTGTTCTAATTTTAAAAGATGCCATGTCGTGTGCACACCTGATTATAAGACAGCTCCAGGTTTGAAGATGTATGCTGCAGAATGCTCATTTATTTCGTTATACCATAAATATGCCATAAATAGGTTATACCATAATATTTATTTCCTAAGGACAAAGTCAAATCTCTTTCCTGAAATGTGCAGTGTCATAAACAAAGGGGATATCCATAAGGCATTGCTGCAATAAGCTACATGCACACCCCTATCAATACAACTATGGTTTTTTCCCAGTAGTGATGTATGGAAGTGAGAGCTGGACCCATAAAGAAGGCTGATCGCCGAAGAATTGATGCTTTTGAATTATGGTGCTGAAAGAGACTCTTGAGAGTCCCATGGACTGCAAGAAGATCAAACCTATCCATTCTGAGTGCTCAGTGGAAGGACAGATCCTGAAGCTGAGGCTCCAATACTTTGGCCACCTCATGAGAAGAGAAGACTCCCTGGAAAAGACCCTGATGTTGGGAAAGATGGAGGGCACAAGGAGAAGGGGACGACAGAGGACGACATGGTTGGATAGTGTTCTCGAAGCTACCAGCATGAGTCTGACCAAACTGCGGGAGGCAGTGAAAGACAGGAGTACCTGGCGTGCTCTGGTCCATGGGGTCACGAAGAGTCGGACACAACTAAATGCCTAAACAACAACAGCAATACAGCACACCTAGCCATGGTAGATAATGTGGAGTTCTCTGATGCTTCACATAGTCATGATTGTGGTTATTAATATTGTGCATTTGGAAGCAATAGGATGAATAAAAACTGACTCCTCTTGGAATAAAAATTGTCCAGACCAAAAAATCTGTTTTCAAAGCTTTACTAACAGAACTTTCTTCAAAGCAGACACAAAACAATTGTCAGAGAACTGGACTCTTCAACAGGCAGAGACAAGACAAATAGTGGAAGGAGGGGCAGAATTACTAAGAGAGGGGGAAGAAGCAGCTAGCCATAGGAATTCGACCTTTGTACACCAAGAGACACAGAGAGTAGAAATGCAGCTGCAAGATTCAGATAGTGACGCAGACACCGAAATAGTGGGAGTGCAATCTCCCCGATCTCGCAGGCTTACAAGATTAAATGAGAAGCGTGAAACTAAAAGGAAGAGAAGGTGGCATTTTTCCTGTTGGGGGAGAAGGGGGCGGAGTTCAGTCCTGGCAACTGAGGAATGGGAGGAAGACTGAAATTAGCGGAGATCCAACTGGGGCTTTTTGTTGAACCAACAAAACTTAATTAATTAACTGCCAGAGTCGTCTCGTATGTGTGGGAGAGACCCAAGCCTTACAACAGTAATGATACATCCAAATAGTTGCACAATATTGTATGCTTGTCCAAGCATAGCTACAGCTTTAGAAATATAAAATTACACCAAACAGGGATCAAAGATCTTTCTTTCCACACACAGACTCCATTAGCCTGCATTCCAGCCTGAGGCTGTTTTCTCCAGGAGAGAGGCATCATTATTAGCACACCTTTCTTCTACAGTGGCTTGAGAAGAAAGACAACTCCCTCAAAATGGAGATTTGGAAATTGCATGCCTCTTCCATGTGATCTAAAGTTAAACACCCCACATGAGAGAGCAGCAGAGATACATTGACAGTTAATCATTAACCTGATAGGAACTCGGAGAGCTCTTACTTGGCGCAATGGAAATTTACATGTTCCTTTTACACATACAGAGTCATTTTCCATTTCAATGTACAATTAAACCATTATACTTAGCAGTCATCTAGAGGTCATGGAATCATAGAAATCATTGTATTTTAATATTCTGCTGGAAGCCACCCAGAGTGGCTGAATATCTGCATGTGAAAGAAAACAGCAGAAAACAGAAGCTGAGTGCCAGCCACTTCAGACCAGGGATATGGAAACGATGGCCTTCCTGATATTACTGTATTACATTTCCCATTATCTATGATCACTGGCCATGCTTGCTGAGGATGACGGGAACTGTAGTTTAGCAACGACAGGGGGGGCATGCCTTCCCCATCTTTGATGTGGTAAATACTGATTGAGGCGAACCACTGGGCTGCCTCTGTTATAAGGAAGCTTCCTTTGAAACAACGGACGCCATGTATCATTAGCAATGCCCAGGCAGCATGTTAATCCATGGCTCATAAAGGTGAGTGAGTAAAATACTCAGTGCTTTTTTTATTGAAATACTGCCCTGCAATGAGGCCAAACTTAGATTCACAAGATGCTTAGGGGGTATGTGTACCCCTGCATTCCCCCAGATAAAAAGCAATGAAAAGACTTATGGGGCTCCTCTTTTTGAGTGCACAGGTGAAGCAGACGGGGGCTGGATAGATTGCATGAAGATGCTTCATCCCATAGCCAAGGAAATTATTCAAAGAAGGGAAAACGTTTTGCGATTTTTATATTGAACTACCATTACTGGCCCAACTGGCTTTTCCCATATTCTCCACAAGTGGCTATGTCTGCCTGAAATCTTGGAAAGGGAAATAGATATCTATCAGCCTGAAAGCCTCTCAGTTTTGTTTCACTACCACAGACTGCCTTGTCACCCTGTCACATAGATCTTAATGTCTAATGACTCTTTGGATGACAAAGTGCTAAATATTGAATGGACCCTTCCAGTGCTTTGGCATCAGATTCTCCCCGCCCCTGAAAAGTGAAGAAAAGGCTTAATTATCTGAATAATCAGGCTGGTAAATATTTGATCGCCTGCATCATGGATGCTGTTCTGAGCTACCCTCCTGAAATAGATTTCATTGTCAATTATTTGATCTGTTGCAATGTAAATAATGGCTCTACAGCTGGAAGAGCGTTGTGCTCTTGATCAGGGGTGGGGAACAGAAACTAGCCAGTGGACTTTCTCCTGACACACAAACCCAGGCTGTTTTGATGGGTGTGCTGGACCACCCACCTGTCAATCACTTGACATCAGAGCAATGCCAGTTACCCCAAAGAAATATTTTCCATTTGTGAACACAGCAAAGTGGGCGTGCCACAGTGCAGCCAGTTCTACTTGGGCTTGTTGTCTCTGCCAATCAGCTCACTTGCCAAGGAACAGGTCAGCCATTTCACCACATTGTAATGAACAGTCAATTGTTGTGGCTTTCTGGAGTTAAATGAGTTGGCAACCAACAAGGCCCAGCTATTTGTTGACCTAATTTCTTTGGCTACTTGTCAAAACCTCCCCCCCCCCTTAAAGCTCAGAAATTTGGCCTAGTTGTCTGGTTTTTTATTTTTATTCTATTGCTTATTTTGTAAGTGAGAAAAAGCTGTCACACCCTCCTCTGCCCCCTCACCCCACCCTGACCCAGCAGCAACATTTTGGCACTGAACACACATGGTTAATAACATGACCCAACTGAGCCATGTTGAGTTGCAGAACAAAGCAACATGGCATCACCATCGGAGCTGGAGTTGTTTTGCTTCCACGCCTTCATCCTTATGTGAGCTTCCGTTGGTCATCTGGAAAAAATGCACTCTATATGAAACAGGTTTGCCACCATGCCTGCTGTTTTGCAAAAAGTGTTCTACACATGTAGAAGTCTCCCGAATAAGACTGTAGAATTCTGAAGTGATCATTTAAATTCTTTGGGTAACCATTTCTTGGCAAGAAAAAGAAAAGAAACACACCTAATTCATCAAGGAGAAAGTTCAAATTCTGTTGTGTTGGGTTTCTTTCTTGTTTTACTAGCATGGATGTTTTTAAAATATGTACTGTATATATAATTCAAATATATTATTCCCTCCCCAACCCCTGCACTTCAGGACAGAAGTAACTGGAGCCTGCTGGGCCTGGTAGGACAGAAGGCAAGGAGACCAACACTAGGTGGAGCCAGAGAGAACAACAGGCATAGCCAACTCTCATTCTAGTTTTGTCCCCATCCTCTTCCCTAATGGAGACATCAAGATTACGGAGGAGAAAGCTGACAGGCAATGCTACCTCCTGGACTGTTTGTAAGCAGGGAGGAGGAGATGTGGGGGCTGACAGGAGGCAGAATGATGTTGATTGGTCAGTACTCCATTTGCCCTTAGGGACCACCAGCTTCTGCTGTCTCAGGACTCTACCAGCTAATGCTCTCTCCATTCTGTTGCATGTATAGAGCAGGCCTATGAACTAGGCAGAGCCGTCTTTCCCATTGGTCTTAGTGGTTCATTGCGCCAGGGCGTCGGCCTCTCAGGGGCGCCCTAGCGAGTGGGGGAGCTTCATGGCTTTGCCAGCAGCCTCCCCTTTCCCTGCACACCTGCCAGCTGCGCCCCGCCAACTATATGGCTGGCAGCTTCCTTCCCAATCTTCCACAGGAGGAGAGCCATCCCCGCAGAGGTTTAGGATGGAAGCTTCCCTCCCAAGCCTTTGCATCTGCTAAAGATGGCCCTGCTCCTGGTCGTTGTCCTCCTCCTGGCACCTGCCTTCTCAGGCACCCCAACGCTGGAGAGCATGTCCCTCGGCACGTTTTCTTGCTTGATCTCCGCCACCACACTGGGGATGGGGGCGTTGGGGGAGGAAGAGGACATTTTCCACTCCCCCCCCCCTTGTTTTAGAGTTGCTGGGGGTGGTGGTGCCAGAGGGATCTTTGCACCACGGCGCCGGATATGCTTAAGAAGACCCTGGAACTAGGCCAGAGTATGGATCATAAAATTCTCCCCCATCCTCAAAATACTTTCTCTACAATGCATAGTGGGGTCTGCAGGAAACATGGTGATTCCTTGGCAGACGATGTAGTCTGAGAAGGCAAAAAACAAACACAAAAAACTTGTAAACTAGCTTTAGGTCTAACATATCTAAATGGCTTAAGTGTCACTAGGCAAGAGTTCTTATCAAGCAGTGTGTAAGGCAGAGCTTTCCCAACTTTTCATGTTGGTGACAGGCTTTTTTAGACATGCATCATTTTGTGACACAGTAATTCACTTCTACAGTGGTACCTCGGGTTACAGACACTTCAGGTTACAGAAGCTTCAGGTTACAGACGCTTCAGGTTACAGACGCCGCTAACCCAGAAATAGTACCTCGGGTTAAGAACTTTGCTTCAGAATGAGAACAGAAATCATGTGGCGGCAGCGGGAGGCTCCATTAGCTAAAGTGGTACCTCAGGTTAAGAACAGTTTCAGCTTAAGAACGGACCTCCAGAACGAATTAAGTTCTTAACCCGAGGTACCACTGTACTAGCAAACCGGATGTTAAGCAAACCCTTTTCCAGCCTCAGGAGGAGTGTGGGGAGGGTTTGTACGACACACCTGCACACTGCAGCCGACACACTAATGTGTCACAACACACAGTTTGGAAAGCTCTGGTCTAAGGTATAGAATAATGACTGGAGATTAATTAACACTGTTTTTTTTCTTCTGCTGGTAAATCTTCAGAAATCTCATCAAAGCTCTTACTGTAACCAGCCAGTAAACACCTTCTTTAAGGGGGATAATTTTGCCCCAGAGATGTTAAGAGGGTGATAATTTTTTTTTCCAGTGGCAGATGTTGGCACTGATACTACCTTGTGTGAGGAAGCTCAAAAATAAGCGGAACGGTAATTTATATTCAGTGGGAATCTGGTAACATGAATGGAAGTGGCACAGCCTGGCCTCATTTCCCCTACAGTCTTCAGGCGGCAGTTTCATGGCCCTGCATAAGCTAATGCAGGAATAAATGCTTGCCACATTATTGTTGTAACACACAAACGCCGAGTACTTCAGCATTAACATCTGACAAGCCAGCTGTCATCTTTCCAAAAATACTTGCTGTCTAACAACTATAACACTCACTGCCGCCGCTCCCACTGCTGTTTAGAAACCAGGGGAAGGAATTCTGCTCTGGGGCATTTTGACAGGGTGATAGCTGTTGGAGTGACAGATTTTTGTTTTGTTTTTTTGTTTTGCTCAGATGTTTTAAAGGCCCGTACTCATGTTTCTGAAGGAGAAGTGCTAAACGATTCACTGTGCGTTTGGTGCTCCGCATTCCGGTTCGAAGGGCTTCCTCCTCAGACATATTCAGGAGGCAGCTGGTGAGCTAACCTGGGCGGAAGGAGAAGAGGGGCAAAAAAGTTGGCACCTTGAGAAAGCACCTGCTTCCGCCTGCCCCCTTGAGGACTCGGCACATGATGTCTGGCATGCAGGGGGCGCAAGCTGCATCCCCCCCCCCCCCCGCAGCAAAAGAGGAAGGCTTGTGGCTCAGTGATAGAGCATCTGCTTTGCATATAGAAGGTCCCGTCTTGGATTCCCAGCATCTCCAGATCAGAAAAGGCTTCTGTCTGAAACCACGGTGACCCACTACCTGCCATTGCCAACAATACTGGGCTAGATGGCCCAAAGGACATCTTCTTCTGTTTCCATGCAGCGCGAAGGAACAGGGACAAGGAGCCTGCAGAGGATGAAAAGGCAAACTTGCATGGATGTAAGAAACACAAGAATTGCCCAAATTCCAAAGGCTCATCTACTCTGGCGCTCTGATCAACAGTGGTCCAGTAATGTGCTAAAGAGGCTATTTCCTAGATTAAGCTCTGCCCATCTAGTGTAGTCCACTCTGACTAGCTGCAGCTCTCCAGGGCAGTGGCAAAGCATACACTGCATGTAACAGGGTGTATGCACTGTGTCGAGGGGTTGCTATGTGCCGTGGGGTGGGGTGCGCTGCTGGGGTGACCCCCGCTCACTGGAGCTAAGCAGCTCCACACTGCACCGTCTGCCTGGCAGCACAGTGGGGAGCCTGTCTGCTTTGAAGGTGCACCCACAATGCCCTGAGAGCCCAGTGCCGCTTTTTGAGACTCACAAAAACACTGCAGGGCTGGCAGGGCACATGCCTGTTGTGTCCTTCTTAAGCCTCCCTCCAGCTGGAAGGCTGGTACAAAGGACACTAGAGGGCAGGAGTAAAATGGCACCGGGTTCGCAGGACACTGTGAGCTGTTGCGTGCTTCTCATGGTACCCTCCATCTGTAAATAGTAATAATAATTTTATTATTTATACCTCACCCATCTGCCTGGGTTTCTCCAGCCAATCTGGGCAGCTGTGAAGAATGTGGCCCCACCCAAAAAAGACCTGCGCCTGTGGCCATGCCCCCCCAGCCCCCCTCCCATGCTACGCCTCTGCTCCAGGATCTCTCCCACCCATGGCTATCTCAGTCTTCTTTCTTTCAAACGGAAATGTCAGGGATACCAAGCCTGGGAATTTCTGCATGCAATGTGTGGAAAGAAGAAGGAGGAGTGAGACCATCAAAGCAGAAGGTAGGAAGCATCTTATAACTGTGCACAGTCAAATGCAAACAAGCATGTTTAACATGGGCATCTCTAGGTTGAATTCAGCAAAATGTTATAGTATATGTTTTTCTCCCCTCTTGGTGTCACTGTAGGGTAGCATTTAGACATCTAGGCAGCATGCCTTTCAAAGCTGAACAGAAATGCTCATGTGCACAAACACCTCTTAAGGTTCAGTTGTGTTGCAAAAGTGTGCTGTCACACTCTTCGGTGTTGTGCCAGCATTGCTATACGTATGCTGAAGGACATTCTACTAAAGCCCACCATTTCCAGATGCAGCAGAACAGCATCGTCCAGAGTTGTGACAAGACAGAAAGGGCAGTGGAAATGTCTTGGTGGATGAGAAAGTGCAGGACAAGATAACTCACCCACGTGCTTCCCTCCAGGTAGATTGCTCAGTCCAGACAAATCAGCACCATGGCTATATCCTTCTTATCTGATTTTCCTCAGTGACCTTTAAGAATGAGATCGTGACGGACAGGAACCCTAGCAGAGCAATGGAGACCCAACACAGCCAAATTACAATCTCCCTGTGTTGCATTATAAACATGGTGTGTGTGTCTATTCAACTGAGTTTTACTCAGAGTACACCTAACTTGAGGAGCAATTCTAAATATGGAAAAGTGCCTTAAATTAAGCCGGCATAGAGTATAAAGGTAAAGGGACCCCTGACCATTAGGTCCAGTCGTGGCTGACTCTGGGGTTGCGGCGCTCATCTCGCTTTATTGGCCAAGGGAGCCGGCGTACAGCTTCCGGGTCATTTGGCCAGCATGACTAAGCCGCTTCTGGTGGACCAGAGCAGCGCATGGAAACGCCGTTTACCTTCCCGCCAGAGTGGTATCTATTAATCTACTTGCACTTTGACGTGCTTTTGAACTGCTAGGTTGGCAAGAGCTGGGACCGAGCAACGGGAGCTCACCCCGTCATGATCGGCAAGTCCTAGGCTCTGTGGTTTAACCCACAGCGCCACCTGCATCCCTGGCATAAAGTATACCACATCCAATTAGAAGCAGGGCTACTGCCAGCTGAACTGGACTAAGCATGGCATATGGGCTTAAGCCCACGTGACTTGGGAGCATAACATAGAATCATAAAATTGTAGTTGGAATGACCCCAAGGGTCATTTAGTCCAACCCTCTGCAATGCAGGAATCTCAACCAAACTTTCTTACTGTCAGAAAGTTCTTTCTGGTGTTTAGTCAGAATCTCCTTTCTTGTAACTTGAAGGCATTGGTTCGGATCCTACCCTCTGGGGCAGAAGAAAACAAGCTTGCTCCATCTTCCATGTGACAGCCCATGAGATATTTGAAGATGGCTATCCTATCTCCTCTCAGTCTCCTTTTCCCCCAGGCTAAAAATACCCATCTCCTTCAACCAGCTCTCATAAGGCTTGGTTTCCAGACCCTTGATCATCTTCGTTGCCCTCCTCTGCACACATTCCAGTTTGCCAACATCCTTCTTAAATTATGGCAACCAGAACTGGACACAGTATTCCAGGTGTGGTCTGAACAAGGCAGAATAGGGTAGAACTGTGACTTCCCTAGATCTGGACATTATACTTCTGTTGATGCAGCCTAGCATAAATTAAACTAGCAAAAAGGGTGGTGTAACTCGATCTCTATTGAAAGGGTTGTTTTCCCTCCAACAGGCTTATGCAGCCTAGCTCCTGAATGGAGTTTCAGCCTGGAGTACTTTGTCCCTGCTTACCTGAAAACAACTTCTTGTGTTCAGGATTATACCCTAATTTAGGTCCATTAATTATAATGGTCTTGAAAATTCCTCAGCAACATCCCCACCCAAATCTCTCCTCCTCATGTTATTCAGCGAAGCCTTGATCTCTAATATTTTCTGGGTGCCTTCCTGGCACGACACATAATAGAATTGAGTAAGTTCTTTTCAGTTGTACTTCTCATGATCCTTGGAACCATATTTCATTGAAAGGAAAATCTGTGATCCTTATGTAATCTTTCAATTAGAGCCGTAGTAACATTTGGAAAGAAGAATAGCTTTTCAACTTCTGGAGGGCAGTCTAAATAAATTGCCGCTTGTCAAAGAATCTGGTTGCATGTGGTGATTTTCTGACATTCAGATGCTTTTTTGTGTGTGCATTTATGGGAGGAAATTGGAATGCAGGCAGAGTCGTCCTGCTGGAATTTTAAATAGTCTCGGAGAGTTAGTATTCTTCCTCACTTGGCATTTTCTTCTGACTTCGGCACAAGAAACAGCAGGCAGCTCTCATTGTATTGCCTCTCTCTTCCTCTCAGATGATTTGTCAGCCTTAGAGGTCATTTGAAGATTTCTACCTGGTGGATTTTGCTAAGGAGGTTTCATTCTTGAAAAGACAACGTGTATTCTTGGGATGGTTTATAGCCTGGCAGTTGGCAGATTCTTTCAAAGGGACAGAGAGAGAGTGAGAAAAAGGAGTATTGAGACAGATTCTGGGCACAGGTAACTAACCCCTCTTTCCCCTCCTTCTGTTGTTTCCTGGACGGGCAAGATTTTTGGGCTCAAATGTTTACTTGATTTTACAAAAACAACAAGCATTGAGGTGCCCCAATTAATGAGATTATTATTATTTTAAGATTTAAAAGCTGGATTTTGCTAGTCCATTCACAGGTGGTGAAGTGGGGCAAGGAGGGGGCATTCAGATGCTGTGGTGGCCGACTGATTTTAACAACAACAACAATAACAATAACAACAACACAGTGTTGCTCTGATGGGACTTCGGCCAGCAATATTTTTCAATAGCTATATTGTTCATTTAAAAATTAAAAAAACAAGAGAGATTCTTGAATTAATAGCCCCCTCATGGGAAAACAAAGCCACATGGGGCAATTATTCACAGGGTGGATGTTCAAAAGGAAGTTAATGTGCCAATCCCTCACTTGGGATGATCAGGAAGCGACAAAATGGCTGAACTGGCAAGCATTTAACTTTTATTTGACGTTGGCCAGGGATCTTTGCTGAATGAGGCTTAACTTGTGAGTAGGCATTCTAGAAAGGTCTCAGCCATGGGGAAGGACAGTACAGTGGTACTTCAGGTTACGTACTTAATTCGTTCCAGAGGTCCGTTCTTAACCTGAAACTGTTCTTAACCTGAAGCACCACTTTAGCTAATGAGGCCTCCTGCTGCCGCCGCCGCACCACCGGAGCCCGATTTCTGTTCTTATCCTGAAGCACTATTTCTGGGTTAGCGGAGTCTGTAGCCTGAAGAGTATGTAACCTGAAGCGTATGTAACCCGAGGTACCACTGTACTTGTTTACATGACACTATATTAAATGCTGTGTGGAGCCCCTGTTTTAATGCAGTGGTTGGCTATCTGAGGGGAAACAATCAGTCTATTCAGATGTTCCTTTTCCTCACTCAGTTAAAATTACATGAGGGATAGCATGGTGATAGCTCTTCCCCTTGCTTACAACAGTCTGTGATTTGAAGGCCAAACCTCCTGCACTCAGGGAAGCTTTTCTGAGTTTAGGACCCTGCATAACCAGGAGTAGCCAACATGTTGTCATTCAGATGTTGATGGACTCCAACTCCCATTAACCTCATCCAGCTTGGCCCAATGGTCAGGGATAATGGAAGTTACAGCTGGAGGCACTGTGTTGGCTGTTGCTGCTCTCAATCACACAGGGAGTTGGGCAAGTCCAAGGGACTCATACCTGCAAAACTCTGCCCTTCAGCTCAAAGGGAAGGTGATGCTTGGAGAGGGTGGGGCTTGCTGGAACCACCTTTCCCCTCCCAATCTCTCCATGACTTTATCAGATGAGGAATGCCTGATTTAGTGCCTCAGCAGCACTAAAAGACCCAGTGTGGGATCAACTCTAGTTACAGAGATTTCAGCCTTTCTGAATTCCTTGGTCTCTGGAGAGAAGCTATAGAAGGAGACCAGTATGGTGCTGCTCTGTCTAAAGCTTGGTTTACTGCTGCTCAAGCTGTTTGAGATCCTTGAATAAAGACTACTGTGGAATGACAAAGTGCCCATCTAATTTCTGCACGTCGAAGCTTCATCTCTAAATCTGTGAAACGCCTGGTAAGCAAAATCATACAGGAAGCACTGGGATATTTCTTTGCTTTTTCAGATATGATTATCAGATGGTTTCCATGCCAGCATTTTCCCTTTTTTTATGACATCGCAATCAGGCCTGGAAGTGAACGAATGGGGCATCATCAATCAAAAATATGGTGGGTCTGATACATTTTTTTTTGTTGCCTTCCCATCCCATCCCACTCACCCCCCCACCCCCCAGTTGCAGCATCACTAGATGAAAACAAGCCTGCAAATATCACACAGAGGTTGTCAGGCTTTCTGACATGCCCAGGTAGGGAAACCTCCCATGGAGCAATTCATCACCTTTTTAATCCTTTTAACGCCAATGGAGACATGCCAAACCCACTTCCAAGCTGATCTGCATTGCCACTTTCAGAGCTTATATAGTGAAATTTATTAAGCTTCCCCTATCTCACGCTCTCTATAATACCTGTTGATATTGCAGTGTCCCGTGCACAGCGGAATGACGAGGAGTACGTGCACATACTCTATATTGCTTTATTTACACTTCAAAGCTGGTAGGTTACAGAAAAACTGCTGAACTGCAAAGAACAGTGAAAAACAGGAAACCAGTGTACGTCACATCCAGTCTCCTTTCCCGTGAGAAACTCCAACAGCAATTGACTATGGAATGTAAACATTGTCTTGTGACAAGCATTTCACTGCTCAGGGAAGGAAGCAGAAACCAACATCCTCCCCCTTTCTGTGAACATCACTGGGCAGCGTGTTCGTACAATATCAGTACAAACCCAACTTCTGCACATAGGTACAGTGTTGATCCCTTGATACAATCTTGGACAATACATCAGCAGGAATTTCATTACCTGGCATATAGGACACCGTTATGAGTCCCTTCTGAATACGTTCCCTAGCATGTTGCAACTTCAATTGCAAGTGCTTCGTGCTTTGCTTACAACCTTCAGAATTCAGCAAAGCCAAACATGCTTTGTTGTCCTGGTAAACCTGGATTGGACATTTGACAGGAATTTTCATGTCTTTGCACAATTGTAACAACCATTCACAATCTTTAAGTGAATAAGACAGTGCATTCAGTTCAGCTTCACAAGTACTTAAGCTAACTGTTGTTTGCTTCTTGCATGACCAATCAAATAGACCCTGATTGTACTTATAGCAAACTCCAGACGTACTTTTCCTGTCTGTAGTGTCACTTCCAAAACTTGCATCTGCAAATATCTCAAGACCACCAGACTTCTGATTGTTAAATCTCAGTCTGTAATGCATAGTGCCTTTCAAATACCGCGCTATGCGTTTCAGAGCCTTCCAATCCTTAACAGTAGGATTGTTGACTTGTCTGCTTAGCAAATTACAGCTAACAGCAATGTCTGGTCTTGAACATCTGGCAATGAAGTTTAGCTTGCCTAGCACACTTCTGTACAGTGTAGTATCAGAAAATGCTTCTTCAGTGTCATCTACCTGATAACCTGTTATCATCGGTGTGTCTACAGGATTAGCATCCATCAGGTTTAGTTTGCTTAACACATCAGTAATTTTACGTGACTGGTGTACTAGAATGTTACCATCTTGATCTCTCTCTATTTCCAGAGATAGGTAGTTGTTTACCTCACCAAGATCTTTCATGTGAAAGTGCTCTTTCAGTTGAGCTACGGTGTTATTGTACATTGTGACATCCTTCCAAAAGAATAAAAGATCATCAACATAAAACAAACAATACAGTTTCTTTTGCCCCTCCTCTTTGACAAATACACATGGATCAGCTT
The DNA here is from genome assembly GCF_964106915.1 of Podarcis gaigeae. Taxonomy (NCBI): domain Eukaryota; kingdom Metazoa; phylum Chordata; class Lepidosauria; order Squamata; family Lacertidae; genus Podarcis; species Podarcis gaigeae. Next base: position 89,107,322 of record NC_139681.1, on the reverse strand, counting down.
TCCCTTGCTTAAAACCTAGAGAAAACAATACTTCAGTGAGTTTTGTGTGCCAACACCGTGCACTTTGTTTGAGACCATAAAGGGACTTCTTCAGAGCACAAACATATCCCTGTTTTACCTGTACGCCATCAGGTGGAAGCATATAAAGTGATTCATCTAGAGATCCGTACAGAAAAGCTGTATTCACATCATGGTGACTAATGTGTAGATTCTCCTCTGCAGCTAGCTAGAGCATAAGCCTAATGCTCTCATACCTCACGGTGGGTGAGTAGGTCTCATGATAGTCTTCACCTGGTACCTGTGCAAAACCTCTGGCTACCAACCTGGCTTTGTGTCTGACTATCTTGCCATTTTGATCAGTCTTCGCTTTGAAGACCCATTTGCTTCCAAGCAGTTTCATTCCTGGAACTACTGGAACTAGGTCCCATGTTTTGTTCCTTTTCAAGGAATCAAGCTCAGCCTTCATGGCATTTAACCATGGCTCAGCTTCCTTTGAATCCAAATCTTGGATTTCTTGGAAACTTGAAGGTTCAAATACCTTCTTGGAGCTTTTAACAGCTGTTACTGCTATCTTAGCAAACTCATCAGCAAACCTCTTCGGAGGTCTGCCTTTTGTTGCTCTCTGTGACCTGCGAATTAGCCTTAAGTCCTCAACACTCTCCTCTTCCTTCTTAGGAGAAAAGTGACCTATTGTGAACAATGGTTCCTCCAACTCTTGATCAGAGCTTTCAGAGGGTCGCATAGAGGCTTTCGCACTCTTGAAATCCTCTGAATCCCCCGATTCAGTTTCAGACTCAGAATCAGAACCTTCATCAGTGGGTGTGGGTTGTTGCGGTTGCTTTTGACTATCCTCAGTCTCATCACTGTCATCAGGATAACATTGGAAAATTCCCACATTCTCCCCCCACTTGGCATTGTACTCAACACTTCTTGTGAGCTTAATTGTCTTAGAGTCAGTCATCATTATTCTATAAGACCCTTTCTGATAGCCTAGAAAGATACCATGCAATCCACGCTTGTCTAACTTGGAGCTTTGTGGTGAGTGAACCCACATGTCAGAACCAAAAATTTTCATGTGTTTGATGTATGGCTTCTTGCCAAACATCTTCTCATAGGGGGTACAACCAATCGCTGAAGATAACCTGCGATTATAACTGTAAACAAAACACGAGAGAGATTCGGCCCAATAACTCTCTGGAAGATTTGCATCATGCAGCAAGGTTTTTAACCCTTGAAGCAATGTCTGATTTGCCCTCTCGCAAAGTCCATTCTGCCATGGCGAACGAGGACTAGACAAATCGTGTTGAATTCCTTTCTCAGTCAGAAAAGCTTCAAACTGCTGAGGAGTGAATTCTCCCCCGCGATCAGTGAAAAGAATTTTTATCTTCTTACCATGCACATTTTCCAACCAAGCACAGAATTCCTTGAACCTAGGAAAAGCCTCTGATTTCTGCTTGAGATTGTACACATAAATATACCTGGAAAATGCATCAATGAGAACCATGAAGTACCTGTTTCCACCCAAAGAGGGCGCTAGTGGTCCAACCAAATCAGCATGAACAACCTGGTATGGTTCTGTAGCTTGCCTACTAGACACCTTACCTTTCGCAGCCATTTTCACCTTGTTTGCTGCGCATGCCTTGCACTTCATGTGGTACTTGCAGGGTTTAATAGTCATACCTTCAACCAAGGCAGGCATTTTAGATACTGCCTCAAAATGCAAATGACCAAATTTTCGGTGAAAATCATGAATACATTCTGCATGCAAACTTTTGTTAGTACCTGCAATGCAACAAGTTTCATCCTGCACAACATCATCAAAATACAAAACATACAAACGATCAACATATTCAGCATGCAATACATAATCATTTTTCTTTGTGATGATGCACCTTTTGTTCTTAAAGGAAACGTCAATTTTCCGCTCATTCAGCTGTCCAACGCTGAGCAGATTATGTTTGGCATCCGGCACATAAAGAACATCCTGTATCGATAAGTCCAAACTGTGAAGAACAACAGTTCCGTAGCCTTTACTGGGGATTGTGTGGTCATCCGCCTGGTGAATCGCATCTTCCTGCGGTGTAAAAGACACGAACAGTCGCTTATCGTTGCACATGTGATGCGTTGCAGCTGAGTCAACAATGAAGAAAGATCTAGACGTCTTCTGGACCTCTGCAACCTTTGGAGTGAAGCGTGAGACCATTGCCTTGTGCTGCGTTGTCCTGGACACCGGACCTTAGCTCATCCACGCGATGAGCTTTCGCTGCGCTGCTCTGTCTTGGCCCTGGGATATCTGCATTCCCTCTTCATATGGCCTAGACGTCCACACGAGTAGCATTTCACTGCCTTCAAAGCTTTGGCGCCATCTGGTGGTTCCACTGCACTATGGGATGACGTCTGTGAAGTCTCCCCCTTGCCCATGCAGCTAGCACCCCGGCGATCTGCTTCATTCAGAATCACGGCAGTAACATAGTCCACGGTCAGCTGAGCATTTGGCTGATCAGTGGTAACAGATTCCCCACTTGCTTCAGCCAGCCTTCTGCAGCTAGCCATCATGACTCTGGCATTAGCCTTCTGCATCATCTCTGCTGCTTTAAATCAGGCTGCTTTATATAAGCTGTGTCTGTGTACAGCTGCTTCATTCCAAAAGCAAGTTCGAAACAGCCTCTGCCTGTGAGCCTGTGCCACTCTGCTTAATTGCAGCTGCTTCAAACCTCATTCCAAAGGCAAGTTCAAAAGTGCTTTCTCTCTGCTGCCTTAAATTCATGCTGCGTCACTGCTGCAGCTGCTTTATTCCAAAAGCACTTTTAAAAGTTACTTTCGATTTCCCCAGCATAGGAACTTGTTCCTTTTAGCCTTTGCCTGAGCCCGGCAAAACGGCCTTAAAAGTTCAAAGTCCAGCCATAAAGCCATTAAATAGAAGCTGGCAGGCTGCCCGGAGCAGTAGCACATACCTCATCAATCATCTTGACTCGCAGAGCAGATACCGTCCGATCCGTCCCTCTGCATTCTGATCCTTTTGCCGGCACTCCGATTCTTTGCTCCTTTGTTCCTTAGCCAGGAGCCCGATTCGACTTCTGGAGTCCATTCTTAAGATGACTGCGTTTTCTGGGCCACATAACCATTTATGTTGATATTGCAGTGTCCCGTGCACAGCGGAATGATGAGGAGTACGTGCACATACTCTATATTGCTTTATTTACACTTCAAAGCTGGTAGGTTACAGAAAAACATCTTGCCTCTGCCGGAGCAGAGAAAGCATCCTCTCTCCTCTAAAGCACGGAGAGAACAAACTGCTGAACTGCAAAGAACAGTGAAAAACAGGAAACCAGTGTACGTCACATCCAGTCTCCTTTCCCGTGAGAAACTCCAACAGCAATTGACTATGGAATGTAAACATTGTCTTGTGACCCACCCACAAAGGCCATGCCTCCCATTATTATCCTGGTATCAAGAGCTTAGGGCATCAAACAAAAGCCCTAGGAGGATATATTAAACTCCATTTCCGGAACCTCGTAGGAAATTTGCAACCCATAATAATCTTTGAGGAAAGATTTACTGAATCTTAAAAGTAAGAGGAATACATTTTCCACTCCGCTGAAATAGTTATTTTGACTAGTCAGCTGCACAGTGCTCTGTTGCACATCATAGGCTTGTTACCTGTTCAGGTATGTAGTGCGGCATTGGCATGTGGGGAGGAGAGGCTATGCTGGGAGCACATGATTTGCATTCAGAAAGCCATATTTCAGTCTCCAGCATCTCTCGTGAACAAGATTATGCTTCCAGAAGAAATATTTGCCTCAGAAGATGCCCTTGTTGGCTCAGATAGGGACAAGCAGGGCTTTTCTTCAGCCCGAACTTGCCGGAACTCAGTTCCGGCTCCTCTCAGGTGGCAGCCATTGCCATTCTAAGAGAATGAAGAAGGAGTTCATTGTAAATTTTGGCACCCCTTTTTCTAGAAAAATAGGACTGAGGACAACCTTAGTTTGGTTGTCTATGCATTTCCTGTTAGATGATTCTGGGGTGCTTGACTATGGGTTGGCTTGGGGTCATTTGTATTCAGCACCATCAAACACATACCTGAGCACACAAGCAATGGCATTTGGGATGATTTATTTTATGATGAGGGGTATGTGTGTTTACTGGCAAGGGGAACTGTCTTTCAACATGACAGACCAAAGCTACATGCAGCATATGGGATGACTGCATTAACCAGCTCATTTTGCTAATCGAGCTGGTGACTTTGACAGGATCACGGCAGATTTAACAGCCTGGTATGATGTGCTAACGAAGTCCCCAAACCCCTAACTCCCTCTTATAAGGTATACGAAACTGTTCGACATGATTGTCATAAACGATTGTTTACCTTTTCCAAATGTCAGAATCAAGGTGATAGTTTAGACACACAAATGACTCACAAGGGCTTCTGTTTAAACAATTATGTTGACAATTAAGTGTACATAAGAACAATGGTCTCATCACACCGAAGCTGAAAGAATATCCTTCTCCTGCATGGTTACAAAGACAGCTTTAACACAAGTTTTATTCAGCTCATGCTTTCAGCTCTAGAGAATCCGTCTTGAATGCCACAAGATGGTGGATGTGTTTGATAACTCTTTCATTATTATTTGCTTCTGCTGTGGATGGCCAATAGGATCTGGTCCCTGAGGAGAGATATGATACATACAGCCATATCAGGGGGAAAACAACACCACGATCTAAAAACTTGATATATCCAGGAGCACCTGACTAAGCTTGGGATTTTCCTGAAGCATAAATTTTGGCTGAGCAAACCAAAGGAATAACACTCAGATAGAGCTCACGTGTTCACAGTCCAGTTCGGGGGCATGGGACAGAGGACACGGGGCAAACCCCTAAGCTCAGGGAGCCAAACGCAGCTCCCCACTCTTCTCTCCCCACTCCTCACCTCTCACTAAGCCAAACCTCTCTCTCTGCTCCCAGGACGCTCTCCTAGAGTGCTTTTGCTTGGTTCTAATGACCTAATTTCCACATCACATTAAACCATATTTTAAAATAAACTATAGTTTAATGTGAACAAGGGAGGGAAGGAAGCATATGGAAGTGATATGCCGTCCCTTCCTGGGTAACTGTATAGAGGAAAAGATGGTGGCCCTATGTACCTATTGGTACAGCCATTTATTTATTTTTACTATACAATATCCCTGGTGGCCTTACAGGTATATGACACCCAGTTCAAGGGGAGGGGGAGGGGCCTTACACTTCGTAGGACTTGGTTTTCAATAGTTTTCAGCAAATGCCACATTTTCAAGTTGCTGCTGCAAGCTGCTAGAAATGGTTTAGAAGAAAGAAAAAAGAAACTGGGAATAAGCCCTTAGACTACCTTGGTAAAGGTGAATGGACCCTTGACCATTAGGTCCAGTCGTGGACGACTCTGGGGTTACGGCGATCATCTCGCTTTATTGGCCGAGGGAGCCGGCGTACAGCTTCTGGGTCATGTGGCCAGCATAACTAAGCCGCTTCTGGCGAACCAGAGCAGCGCATGGAAACGCCGTTTACCTTCCCACCGGAGCGGTATTTATCTACTTGCACTTTGACGTGCTTTCGAACTGCTAGGTTGGCAGGAGCAAGGACAGAGCAATGGGAGCTTACCCTGTCGTGGGGATTCAAACCGCCAACCTTCTGATTAGCAAGTTCTAGGCTCTGTGGTTTAACCCACAGCACCACCAGCGTCCCACTTACCTTGGAAAGTGCTTCCAAAAACTATTTCAATCTGTTGAAAGTGCGGCAGTTTAAAATGTTTTTAAAATGAATTTCTCTGAATGCAAATCTGCATAGACTCGGGAAGGAACAAGCTTGGCGGTCTACTCATGGGCAAGGGACATGGGTTGGAGAAAGATGGTTTCATCTATCACTACCTAAGATGTTACTGGAATCCAGCTGTCATCCTGCCCTACCCAACATGGCCAATGGTCAGGAACAATAGAATCATAGAGTTGTAGAGTTGGATGGAACCCAACTCAAGTGTTCATGGAAGATAAGCATCTCCATCTGAGCATCTCCAATGAAAGAGAGTCCATCACCCTCTGAGGGGGACCATTCCACTGTCAAATAGCTCTTACCATCATAAACAAGCTAGCTCCCTCTTCTGTATAACAGCCCTGTAAATATTTGAAGCTGGGTGTTCTATCTCCTTTCAGACTACTGAAGTCCACTGAGGAATAGATTGGCTACCTCTGTCCTAGAATAACAGTCTTTCCTGTTTTGGTAGATTCCTCCCAATGGCTTCTATATTTCTTTGATTTTCTAGTTGTCTGCTGCAGTCGTAACTCGTAGTTCAAGCTGACCTTCTTTCTGCCTGGGCACGTAAACAAGGGAGAAGGAGCCATGTCCTCAACACTGAAGGGATTTCTTTAGTGTTCAAACTCATGTTTGCATACAGGAGTCACAAGTTTGTTGTCTATTGTTTGTTTGTGCATCTTAAGCATCTTTAAGCTTGAGCTTTTGGGCAAATAGACTGCTATGTTCCATACAAACCTGTCGTGCTCATTAACTATTTAGCTAATAATAAATGTTTCATGGTGTTGAAGTCAATGCCGCTTAGCATTACTTCGCAAGACAGCTGCTGAGCATTGTGTTCTGTCAATCCCACCTCTCGACCTCTGACTCATCTTCCACCTCGAGCTCGAAAAGGAAAAAGAAGAGAGTTTGAAATGCCAGTTCCAAACCACTAAAAATGAAAGGTGTCCACCGACACGAAATTACATAAATAAAGCATCCAGAATTCTTTGGAAAGCCGTATGCATAATGGTCATGGCTGGTACCAGAGGAGAGCTGGGAGGCAAGAAGCCTGCCAAACCAGGAGGCCGCCCCTCATTACTGGACTCCTGTTCACCTTCTCATCACGTCTCCCATGGTTGCAGCCCGTCATGAGCTGAAGGGCAAAGTTCTGCAGGGGTGAGACTCCTGCAGTTGTCTAACTTCCTGTATGATTTAGAGTAGTGACATTCAACATTGTGCCCTCCATAGACTGCTATCTTCCTTTCCGAAATCTTAACATGTAGGACGCAACTCGCCAATGTAGAAATGTATTTTGCCTCTTTTGTGCCTGCCCCCCTCCCATTTTTCCCTGGTAACCCACTAATAATGGCTTGGTCCAGGGAGATTGGCTGGCCTTTCTTCAGGAAGTAGACCCTCTAGGCCTCAACCTCTGTAGTCAATCTTCCTGAGGGAGGGGAAGATTGGGAGAGAGTGGAACGCAGCCAGACAGGTTATCGAACAAACAGACAAGACTGGGAAGGAAATATAAAAGGATCACATGGCAATATAACACCTTTTAAAAGAAACTCAGGTCTGAGAGCCAAATGCCGTTCTCTGGGCCTCTTTATCTGGCCTTTTGGACTCTGCCTAGGCCAAAAAAAACTTCTGAGACCAGTTTTGCTTTGCTCCTTCTACACTGCATAGGTTGAATGTAGGCTACTCTGCAGTCACTTTTGCCTCTGGCCCAAGCCATCCATAGCAGGTGGCCCCTATGAAGGAATACAGGCTGAAAAAGTATCCCCAGCCTATTAAATAATAATAATAATAATCCATAACAATCTCCTCCAAAGTACTCTTAGTCATCCACACCACCACATCACACAAGTACATCAGCCACACCACCACATTCATCAGGGTGCAGGACTAGCTATTCTGACCTGTTGGACTCCAAATCCCATCAGCCCCACACAGCCCGAACAGTGGTCAGAGGTGATGAGAGTTGTCATCCAACAAGATCTGGAGGGCACCATATGAACTACCCCTGAGATACAAGGTACCTGTATCATTCCTGCATAGCAAAGGGTTGGACTAGATAACTCTATGGACCACCCAACTCTACCATTCTACCATTCTATGATACCATAAACCTGCCTGGGCTATAAGTTGTTGTTGTTTAGTCGTTTAGTCGTGTCCGACTCTTCGTGACCCCATGGACCAGAGAACGCCAGGCACCTCTGTCCTCCACTGCCTCCCGCAGTTTGGTCAAACTCATGCTGGTAACCTCGAAAACTATAAGACAGGTCTCTAAATCCCTGTTCCGGCTTACTGTTAAGAGAAGTTAGACTGGTGAGTACCAGGGACAGAGTCTTTTTGACCATGGCCCCTCAGCTGTGGAATCTGCTGTCCAAGGGAGGTGCCTGTGACTCCCTCCTTGGTTTCCTTCAAGTGGATCTCAAAAGCATCCCCACCGCACTCTGTTTTTCAGCAAAGGTGTTACCAGCTTGATATTTTAGCTGTTTTCCAGTTTTCAGCTTCAGTGTCTAGTTATTCATTGTTGGGTATATATTTTCTTATGTGCAGTAAACAGCTCTGTGAGGTGGGATATACTGTTCTTAAACCAAATAAATACCGGTAAATAACACAGAGAGGCTTTTTAAAAACAAAAAAAAAAAAAGATGTTCGGGATACTTTTGATAATGAGTGATGCCAGGAGCCCTGGGACATCAGGAAGTCTGAATTCCAATGCATACTGAAAAGGGCCGATTCTGGACAAACATTTGTTTGGTTAACATCAGAGGGTGTGTTAGGTAGGGGTCAGTTAACACCAGAGGGTGTGTTAGGTAGGGGTCAGCATCACTGGGCACTGTTCAACACCAGTGCCCCAGTAGTATGTCCACTGTCAATTCCAGGAGGCTCTTTGCCCTACACTTCTCTTCTTCTCCTTTTGCCATTACTGCCTGTTCACCTCCCATTCCAAGTGGACAAGGAGAACTCACCCTACTGTGCCTTGTCCTCTCTTGCCCCCCACTCCCTCAAAACAACAACAACAACCTGGAAACAGCACTTGGTAACCCGCGACTCAGAACACCTTGGCTTTTCAACTCCTTGGGAGCAAAAGCATTACATGTTGAGATCCAGCGTCTCCTGAGTCAATGTTCTCATTTTAAAAAGGGTAGTTTTGATCAAACAGAGCATGTTGCCCATATTCATCTATCATCTGAATATGTTACTCCTTAAAACAAAAAAGGTCTATGTTCAAATATACATTTGGTGTGGATCCCCCCCCCTCCCTGGCAATCTTCTTTTTAAACCAGTGCTGTTCTTTTGGTTTTGTCACTCAAAAGATAAAAACAAAGCTCTCATCTGGCAGTAGAAAGTAAATAGCTACACGACTGCCTGAATTATTTAGTTCATATTTATTTATATTCCAGTTTGTTAGAATGCCCTTACCCATTGCTCTCAGTGTCTGCAAGGTGTTTGCTCTCCTGTGATTCTTATTTTATGGATTCAGCAACCGGAATGCACTAGGTAGCTTTCCGGAGTCTAGCAATCAACTAATCCTTCCTAAGATAAAATAAAAATAAAGGGGAAAATAGATTTCTGGGAAAACAAATGATCCCCTCAGTGTGTTCAAAGCCTAGGCTGTAAGCCTCTCCTCCCTGACAAGGCACAAGAATGCTCAGACCTTCCCCATGAACAGGTAAAGCAAATGACAACATGAAATGTCCCAAGAAGTGATAGATTGCAGATTGCTCATACTCTTGCAATCCTGACAAGGAATACAATTAATATTTCTGGTAAGTGTTCAGGAGCCTCAGGATGAATGCAAATATTTGCTGTGTGTTGTTCTGCCTTTCTTTCAGAGTTATATGATGGGACATTTTCTTCATCCAAGATATGTGATTTCTTTTTAAAGAACAGCTTTTCTTCCCCCTCCCCTCCCCCAAAATCCCATTGACTGATGTGGCAATAAGCTCTCAATATAGCACCAAGACCCCCACAGCATTTTTTAAAATGACTATGAGCCAGCTGAGGTAAGCATGTTTAAGACCCATTGACTTCAATGAAAGTGCCGTCCTCTATTCTTAAATCCATCTCATTGAAAGCACTGAGGCTTAACAGTGCTTGCTTGCCTATTGGACATGCCCAATCTATTGCAAAAGTATGTAATTAGTACAATACAACGTTGTAAATGGTGAAACAATTATAATGCAAACTATTAATAATGAAGCTAGGCTATCATGTGTGACAAACAAATGTCCTGATCTCGATCCAAATTTTGTAGATGAGTTACATTGTTGATTAATTCTGTTAATCATTGCAATTGGGACAGACAAATTTTGGATCATCATCTTCTTTCTTTTGGTTCTCCACTGGCAATCGGGATTGCCAGCTCCCTTATATTTGTGCTCTAAAACCCTTAAACCAAGTCTGTGTTTGAATAATATTTTCAACGTGGTACAGTTCTCAGGATCTTGGTGCCCTGGATATTTTTATTTCATTGCTAAGTGATCCATCTTTAACGTGTGCCCTAAAATCCTGATTAAAAAGCCTATTGATTTGTCATTCATTGGAGTCAAATCAAGTATCTTGCCTTGTCAGGAATCTGACTTGGTTCCTTGAACTTGTCAGGGCAATAAGTATCTCACAAATACGGCCCTGACTGCAGTTATTTTGACAAGACATTCTCATTTTATACAGTTCTGCTTCAATGAGTTATTGAAATCTACTCAAATGAAATCTTTAGAAAGGAAAGGAAAAGCTCTTTCCTTTGCTAAGATACTGAGATGGAATTAACTGGTGGGTTAATTGTCAGATGTGTGTGTGTGTGCATATCAAAAAGTATACAATACTAATGGGTTATTTAATGGCCAAATAATACTCCGCCTCGCTTATGTAGCCTCCAAATTGCAAAATGATGCTTTAATTTCCTCACCCTGGTGCAAAACAAGTGGTTGATAACTAGAATGGATTGGAAGTGTGCTGAGTGTTTGCTCGTTTTGATTAGCAGGGGGAAATGAACACTTTGTGGTCTGCTGGTGAGCTGCCAAGCGCACAGAGTTTCTCAACATGCCCTCCACATGTCCCCGCTGGATGCAAGATGGCTGCCCAAAGCTTGTTGTCACAAGTTGCTGCGATGAGCGCATTTCTGTGAATCAACAGTAAGATTGATCCCTGTTCATATTAGCAAGCAGAAGGTGCTAACTAAGTGTTCAGTAGTACGAGCAGTCATGATAAGATGCCATTGAGAGAAATCTAAACGTTCATTTAGAGGCCTGTGATGATATATGGATTGTGATGTTTTATTGAGGTGGCTCTGTAGCTTCTGGATCCATGCCAAGTGGTGGCATCAATCTTGTGGAAGGTTCAAACATCTCCCTCAGCCATGCATGAGAAGCCATGCTTGCCAATATCTGCATACGAAGCAGCAGATACCATGAGAAGCTTTGCCTCCGCTAAAGAGATGGCCTGATGTATTCTAACTTCCCTCTAAAGTTCTAGTGCAGTTCTGACAGGCATCTACATCCTGATGAAGTGTCTTCTGTCACTAATTGGACCACCAAGTCACATATGCCAATTTCAAACTAACATAGACAACAGTATTCAAGGGGAAGGGGACCTGCCTAAATGAAAATGAAAGATGTGATTAATATAATATGGGTTACTGGCATTGGAATGTAATGTGGATTCCTAGCATTTCTGGCCATTAGAAGAAAATGCCCCAGGAATACTTGCACTGTCCACTCTTTTCATAAAAGTTAATCATAACTGATCCTGCTGTAACAAATGCAAACTAAGCCTTCTTGTTAATGTATTAATAATGAATAATACGATGGATTAGAATGCCTTGTTTATTAGACTATCAATAATTAACTGAGATTTGCCGTTTGTGGCAAACGACTGTTATTTCAGTTGCAGAATTCAGTGGCATAATTTATATGGTAATTTTGTGCAAAACAGCGCCAATTACAGTGAGGCCATTTTAGCACAGAAAGAGCAAGTGATGATATTATCAGTTTTTGTTAACTTTTCAATTCTATATTAGCAGAGTAGCCTGCTAAGTAAACATCGCTGAGGGATGGGACGAAAGAAGGAAAGTGCTGGCTTTGTGGTAAATGTTGTAAATTCATTGCAAACACACACACCTCTGTGTGTTATGAATTTTGCTTCAGGATAAGAACAGAAATCACACGGCGGCACAGCGGGAGGCCCCATTAGCTAAATTGGTACCTCAGGTTAAGAACAGTTTCAGGTTAAGAATGGACCTCCAGAACAAATAAAGTTCTTAACCCAAGGTACAATAATAATAATAATAATAATAATACCCCGCCCATCTGGCTGGGTTTCCCTAGCCACTCTGGGCAGCTTCCCTAGCCACTCTGGGCAGCTCCCAGCTCTGGGCAGTTAAAAACACGATAAAACCTCAAACATTAAAAACTTCCATAAACAGGGCTGCCTTCAGATGTCTTCTAAAAGTCAGACAGTTGTTTATTTCCTTGACTTCTGATGGGAGGGCGTTACACATGGCGGGCGCCACCACTGAGAAAGCCCTCTGCATGGTTCCCTGTAACCTCACTTCTCACAGTGAGGGAACTGCCAAAAGGCCCTCAGAGCTGGAGCTCGGTGTCTCAGCTAAACGAAGGGGTTGGAGATGCTCCTTCAGGTATACTGGGCTGAGGCCATTTAGGGCTTTAAAGGTCAGCACCAACACTTTGAATTGTGCTTGGAAATGTACTGGCCTGCTTCTTGTGCATAGGATTTCTCCCTGTATCTATTTGTCCCTATTCTGCCTTTGGATAAGACGTACTCTGCACGGTTATTGTGCATAAGAGTAGATTTCCTGGAGAGGCAGTTCCTCAACCTTCCACCCAGCACGGTGGGCTGCAAAGCTTTGATCTCTTCTCTGAAAAGCTGTATCTCTTGTATTGATTATCGAAGAGGCTCCCTTTCACTTCAATTCCTACATATAAGAGCTCACCAAATCGATTGAGAGCCTTTTAGTTTGAGCACAACGGATATTACTGCTGCTATGGCTGTCGGAGGCAATGCTGTTTATTGTGCCACTTCCATTGTGGTCTGGAAATGTCCCCCCAGTAGCATATCAGTATTCACATACGCAAGAACCCCTGTGTTAAGTTGTGGGTGAACATATCAGAGGACACAGCGATTCTTCAAACAGCTCTTGTTTATTCACAGGCCCAGAACAGAACTGAGCTGAAGGGTTCAGCCAACCTGCTTATATAGAGCTCAACTACAAAGCAACAGTAACAACTTTCTGTAACTATCCAATCACTGAACGTCACTTTCAATTCCTTATTTGCATATGTGGACCTGAGTGAAAACTATATACAGTATCCCCTGCTGGCCCAGGATGAGAACTTCAGTACATAACACTCTGACCCTTTATCTCACGGGTCCTGCAAAAACTAGCAAGAACACCAGGACTGTGTTACCCACTGACAGCAACCCAAATGCAGAAAGCAACAAGATACCGCTGTAAACGACTTCCACACATATTCTCCAGGCGTCTGCAACTTCACTCAGCAAAAGGAAAGATAGCAGAAGGATTTAGATTCTGCAAATTGGATGGGCATCAGATTTGCCCATTAAATCAGACTTTTTATCAAAATAGAACCCACCTCGATTGCAAACCAATATAAAATGTTCTGAACTTCATTTCCTGGCCAAATATGCTTGATGATTTTTAGCAGCTCAGCTTCGCCTCTCTTTTTTTGGTGATGGTGAGGGGACGACAAAAAAATCACAGCCTAAATCAATTTTATGATCTTAGTTGAACCTGCAAGTCTGCAATTAATTTATTGGTGTTTCTGGAATGGCAATAGGTGAACTTGAATGGCTGACAGATGGCAAGTCATTTACAGGGGAGAAATTAGAACTGGACCATATATGGATCCCGCGGGTTTGCCATGACCCATCAGCAGAGGAAAGAGGACCTTCGCTGCATAATAACGGAGGCCTATTACTAAGATAATTACAAAACCAAATCGCTGCCAGTAGGCCTAGACCTTGATTTCTCTGTTATAAAGCAACTGCTCTTGATCTGTGAAGTAGAAGTGTTCAAGGTTCACAACAAGCATAACCCCAACATCTGCCTGCCATCTAAAGATAATGATGTGGCATTAATTAATTTGAACAATGCAGGCTAGCATCAGACAGTATCAGGAATAAGACAGCTAACATCATCCCATTTGTCTTGTTAGTTATCTCCCAGCATGCAACTGGGAAATGGAGTGATTGCAGCATAAGAGGCGGTTGGAGGAAAAGAGATGAGCTGATACGATTTGCCTCATTTTGCCTTTGTTTTCATGAGAGTTGAAGAGTGTCTCCTATCTGTAAAACCCTCCCCATCTGCCAAATGCCAGTTCCATACAGAAGGAGGGAGTGTGAGTAGGCACTTGAAGAAAGATTTCGTGGTGCAATTACCGTATTTTTCACTCCATAAGACACACTTTTTTTCTCCTAAAAAGTAAGGGAAAATGTCTGTGCGTCTTATGGAGTGAATGTGTGGTTGATCGTTGGGTCCCTTTCCGGCCCCGCCCCCTTGCCCAGGCCTCCGTGGTTGAATGTTCTGCAGATGGAGGCTGTTTGTTTCCCCAGTGACTGGCTGATTAGATTATCTGTCTGGAAACTGTAGAAACCGCTCCCTTTCCTTTCCTAAAGAAGCTGCAGAACTGTGAGTTGAACCCCATAAAGACAGGATTTTTTTCCCTTTGCAAAATAAGCTGCACAGCTTTGAGCTGATCCTCAAAAAAGAGGCTTTTCCCCTTTGCAAAAGAAGCCACACAACTGTGAGCTGATCCCCCCCAAAACAGGGCTTTCCCCCCTTTCCCCCTCTAAAAACTAGGTGCGTCTTATGGTCATGTGTGTCTTATGGAGTAAAAAATACAGTAAGTTATAGTTAGGTATGCAGGTAGCGTCCTTATACCCAGTCAGACTGTGCATTCAGGAAGGGATGTGGAATGTGGAATGTCCCAGGTGTCATGAACTGGCTGGACACAGAGGAATGGTGGGAGGCACCAGCTGGGGAACCCCCAAGGGAGGAAGGCTCGGAGTCCAGGGATTGGTGGTGGGACAGCAATGAGTGGTCAGAGGGATAAAAAGGATTAGACTGGGAGGAGGAGGTGTCAGAAGCTGGAGAGGTGACAGGGGACTCAGCTACATTGGCAAAGATAAAGCACTTTATATAAGGTCCATGAATAATAATAGCTTAAAGGTCCCAGGCCCTAGGAAGTCAGACTATCCTCCATCAGGACCAGGGCTTTTTTAGTGACAGCTCTGACCTGGTGAAATGCTCTGTCCCACGAGACTAGGGCCCTGCAGGACTTGATCTCCTTCCACAGGCTGGTAAGACAGAGCTATTCCGCCTGGCGTCAATCTGAATTACCCTGATCCACTATTCCCTTTCCCTTTCCCCCTCTCCTCTTCTATGAAGAAACCCTATCTGGGACCCCACATTTAAATTCTTCCCTGGTCTCCTTGCTGGCCCTAGTAGGACCAACTTGGCCAGTTAGCCCTAGTGATCATTTGATGTCTACTGACTTGGTCCCCCCCCCAATGACCCCTGAATTTTATTCATATTGATGCTGCATGGCAGTAGCAGCAGCAGGTGGTGCATTCCTGGAAGGCCTGTTCTGCTGCCCCCATGGATCCTGCTGCCCAAGGCAGTTGTCTCACCTTGCCTCATGAGTGGGCCAGCCCTGATAGTAGCTGGAAGGCAACACATTAGCTATCTTACTCCTTCTACTGCAATGAGTGGGGAAGCTCCTGTAGGGAGGTGAGATCCATGTGAATCAGCATTCCTGCCCCCGTAAGACATTGCTGGGTGCTGGCACCCCAGGACATTTTGACCACAAAAAAGTGGAGTCTAGGCTCAGCTATTAAGCAACGGTTTTCGATGTGCTTCACTTCAGCTGTGAATCCCACCAGGAGGGCTTCCTTCCACAACTGTTTTCTGAAAAGATGGCAAGAAGCCCAAGCAGAACAAACTTCAAATTACATCCTGAAATGAACATTGACCCTGGACAAGATGAGGTTGGTGCATATGGGAATTGCCAAGCAACCGCATTTGTGTGCACAGAGCTAAATCTTCTTAGCTCTAACAGATGTATGAGGGATGGCCTATTTTGAGCTGGTTTACTTGTTTGGTTCACTAACGGAAAGGGATGTGATGCGAAGGCAGCATAATGGGTGCAATGATGCTTCCCTAACTTACTGTAGTGATCAAAGTGAAGCCGCGTAGTAATTTATTTTTCGAAGGGAATCTGCCCGGTTTCCCCTCTCCCTGTCTGCAAGGGGCTGATAAATGATTAACACGGAGGAATTTAAGAACAGGGCGAATAAAATGAATACGGTTCCAAGACAGCACTCTAGGGTGGAAAAAGAGTGCCTGTATTGCCAGTAATAAGAAATGGAAATAAGATAAATAGCAAATGAGACAGCCTGCAAAGCCAAATAAATAACATGGGGGAAAGAACAAATATTTTCTGCAAAATAAAGAACGGGTCTAAAACAAACAATAGGAGGAATAAGCACTGATGAAGATTAATTTGGTTATTCGTAAGTACAGGGGAAGAGAGGGGAAATTCTTGGAACTAATGGAAATGTGTTATGTCAGTTCTCCAGTTGTAACTGGGCTGGAAAATGTTCGCTGACATTCATAGCGTGGCATTTTCAGAAGTGATCCGTTGTGACCGAACTCTCCTCCCACTCCAAAATAAAATAAAATAAATCTGCCAGGGTTGAATTAGTGACAATTGCTTTGGGTTTAGTTCTAGAGATGCTCGGAGATGTTTTCTCCTTTAAAAGGCTCCATGGAGAGGCACAGGGTTTAGATGATGGCTTGATGGGGTGGGTGGTGAACTCAGTTTTACACCTTTTCACCTTTTACACCATCATGGTGGGAAAATGCTCTGCCCAAAGAGGCCCAGCAAGCAACTTACTTGGTTTTCAGGTAGCTGCCTAAAACATATTGTATCTTTCAAAAGGCCTTGGGTGGCCAAAGACAAATGTTCCTTTTAAACCCATAATTTATTTATTTATTGTGTTTATATGCCGCTAATCCAACCAAGTACTCTGAATGGTTCACATGGACCATGAAATACAATTTACAATACGGATGCTTTAAAAAGAAAAGTCACAAAGCAGAATTCCTAGGGAGGGAGATGCGTTGCACATACACTTTTTATTCTAGTGATGGAAAGCATCGAAATAATAGCTACTCAGCACCATCTGACTAGTTCCGAACTGCATACTCTTCAAGTGTCCCGATTTTGTTGGGACATCCTGGAATTACAGAGGCCATCTTGGCTTCTGATTCAATCCTGGAATGTCCTGTTTCCCACCTCCAGCGCTGCTGCAGCTGAGCTTGAGGAAGAGGATGAGTTGGCACTTGCAGTTGCTGCTGGCATTTGTGGTGGTGCTGCGCTCTTGCATGAGTCAGCTGGCTCCCACGGCACCAGAAGACATGTGCCCCAATTTTCATCAGTGGAATGTTGGAGGGTATGAAATTGTAGGAGTGGGTGGAGCTGCTGCACTGCTGAGGTGACGGCTCCTTCTAATCAGTCCACTCACATGGACTAGGAACATAGCAAGCTGCCATTGGGTCAATGTAGCTTAGTATGGTCTACACTGAATTACAACAGCAGCCATCCAAGGTTTTAGATCGTGGTTTCTCTGAGCCTCCCAGTCTTACCTGGAGATGCCAGAGATAGAACCAGAGGCTTTCTGAGTGCAGAGCAAGCCTGTCCCTGTGCTTTCATATTGATGTATATGCTGTTATGTTTTGTTAAGTATCTATTGTGAAACTGTATTGAATTATCTCCTACAGGGAGATGCTACAAATAATAAAGGATGGTTGGTGCATATTTTTGTTACAAACCTGACTGCTTTGCATGTGGTGTATATAGAAAGCAGCATCCATCCGATTGTTCCCCTCTGATTCTCTCCCTCTTCCCCTCCCATTAATTGTTAGGGGAAATTCATTCATCCCTGGTTATAAATTGTGCTGCCTTATGATCGCCGAAGAATTGATGCTTTTGAATTATGGTGCTGGAGGAGACTCTTGAGAGTCCCGTGGACTGCAAGAAGATCAAACGCATCCATTCTTAAGGAAATTAGCCCTGAGTGCTCACTGGAAGGACAGATCGTGAAGCTTAGGTTCCAATACTTTGGCCACCTCATGAGAAGAGAAGACTCCCTGGAAAAGACCTTGATGTTGGGAAAGATTGAGGGCACAAGGAGAAGGGGACGACAGAGGGCAAGATGGTTGGACAGTGTTCTTGAAGCTACAAACATGAGTCTGACCAAACTGCGGGAGGCAGTGGAAGACAGGCGTGCCTGGCGTGCTCTGGTCCATGGGGTCATGAAGAGTCGGACACGACTAAACGACTAAACAACAACAACAGCCTTATGATGGCATGCAGATATTAGGGTACTGTATGGTGATTGAAACACTTATAGATATGGGCACTTGGGGTGGGGTAGCTGCTATGGAACAGCACATCTTGACTCTCATCCACCACTGTTTGCATTCTTCTCTAATTGCATCTGGAGGATCAGCACATCTGGATGCTTAGGGTTAGAAAACACAGGTCTAAGAGGCTTTCCACTTCCCACATATTTATCAGTTTTCCATTGCATCTGCTGCTTTCCCTGGGAAAACCTGGTCTCTACCACTAAATTGGAGCAATCATCTGTGGGAAATCTGGTTTATATTTGTTTCGAATCAGCTGTAAAGGATAGGTTTCCCCTGGAGCCAAGAGGTGGGACAAGCAGAAGTGCGGATGAGCCCTTACAACATGTGACTGTACTTATTCAAATGCAGCAAAGAGCATTGTTTTGTAGGGGGGGGGATGAGAATTGAAAGCTTTCTGCAAACCATGAAAAACTAGGAAACACCAGTACTGGAAGAAAAAAAATAGTGGGATGCAGGAATAGAGATGGCTCACCTTTAAAAGGATGAGGATGAGGATATGTGTGGTATTTCTCACATTAAAAAGCAACAGGGAACACCTTAAAGATTATAGGAATGACTGCAGAGTACATGTTTTGCATGTGGAAGGTTCCCATTCAATCCCTTATACTGCCAGTCTACTACTGCTCTACTGCAGTAGACGAGATCCTATACAGTTCTGAAAGACCTGAGGCTTTGAAGAACCATCCCCTCCATTTCCAGTATTCAGGCTGGGGGTGATGTTGCTTAAGTAGCCAATGAGGGATGAATCATGCACAAGAGGATGGTATCAGAAGCAGAAGTGGATCACTAGGTGAGGGAGAACCACTATGCCAGCTTCCTGGCAGATGGGTCACTGTTCCTTACTGGGAGGAAGAGGACGCAGGGAAGCGTAAAAGAAATGCTAGGTGTTTGCACTGCACAGATCTCCCTGCTACCTGATCCTTCACTTCCTCCTTTCTGGTAAGCCTGGGATTCTATCAGAGGAGCTCTGCCCACCAAGCTACCCCGATCGAACGCTTGTGTGAACTTTGTAGAAGCGCAAAACATCTCTAGGCAGGGAAAAGTGGGGGAAACCCTGAAACTGTCCAGTGAGGACTGAGCAGGCTTTAACAACAAGCAAACAAATCCATAGGCATCCTTCTGGATCAAAAGGTGGGTAAACAAAAGAAACATCTCATCAAGCCAAATGCAACCTTCTGGATGCCTGACTATTCATTCTTCATTAGTTGCACTCCCAAGAAAATAGCAAAAGCATAAAATAAAAAAGTGCAGGTCTAATGAGCCCCTGCTGGAGTTCCAGAGATACTGATGGGGTCCTTCTTTTGATGGACAGAACACTGCCAGTTAGTGAAGACAGTGGTGAGCTAAGGGTGCCAGTGGTCTGGCACAGTTTAAGAAGCTTCCACCATTCCATTTACACGTAAAAAGAAAACAATCAGCATGCAGCTATCTGTCTAATTAGTCTCCACTGCTTCTATCTCTCAGTTGATCAGGTGTGTCTGTATCGAAATCAGGTACCAGATCAGGCTTGGTGATAGCAGTGATCAATGCAAAGTAGACATGAATTCAATGCCGTGCTCCTTCTGTTGAAAAAGCTTTTTGTAACCTAAATCCCGCTAGCAAAGCTTAGCTATTTGTTAGATGGGATTTGCATACATACCTCTGCTACCCTCGACCCTGAAGCAGGCAAAGCACCCTGATAGGTCCATGAGCTCTGCTTCTTACAGGGATGGTAAAGTTGTTGCAACCTCAGTAATAAGAAACCACAAGAAAGTAGCTATACAGGAAAAACAGCGTTGCTGGAGTCAATTCTTTATTCTTTCACCTCCTCTCCTACCTTAATACTAACTTCAATTTTTTACACTCGAATAGAGATGTGGCAGGGACGCAGGTGGCGCTGTGGATTAAACCACAGAGCCTAGGACTTGCTGATCAGAAGGTTGGCAGTTCGAATCCCCGCGACGGAGTGAGCTCCCATTGTTCGGTCCCAGCTCCTGCCCACCTAGCAGTTCGAAAGCACGTTAAAGTGCAAGTAGATAAATAGGTACCACTTTGGCGGGAAGGTAAACGGCGTTTCCGGGCGCTGCTCTGGTTCGCCAGAAGTGACTTAGTCATGCTGGCCACATGACCTGGAAGCTGTACGCCGGCTACCTCGGCCAATAAAGCGCCGCAACCCCAGAGTCGGCCACGACTGGACCTAACAGTCAGGGGTCCCTTTACCTTTACCTTAGAGATGTGGCCTTAAGATCGGAACAGGCTCAAGCCCTTTGCAGGTCCATACGTTCTGCTTCATGGAATTACAGTCTCAGAGAATTGTAGCGTTTGAAGGGATCCCAAGGCTTCCATATTGAAGATGTTAGGGATTAAACCTGGGCCCTTCTGCATGCAAAGCAAGCTACCAAGCTACAGCCTTAGTGTGCACTTGGCCAAATCCTTCTTTGCAAAAGCCCGGGGCAAAGTCTTCTGTCCTTAAGAGGATGAGGACCTGAACTTTGAGGACTTCTGGCAGATAACCTGTTGAGGCACTCTGGATTTTGTAAAACTTAGACAAATTCCTGGACCATGTATTTACCAGGTGAAAACAAGGCCACGAGACTTCTAGCTTTCATCTCGACAGTCCCCTATTTTTGTTTCTTTCTCTCTGCCATTTTGCTTTGACTATGGTTGGCATGAATAATGCAGTGTTGTAAAATTGATGGCACAGTCCTTTTGTTAAAGCAGTTATGAAATGAGAAAACAAAATCTACAAGGAAAAGTTATGAAGGAAAAAAAGCAGCATTTCTTTTGCACTAAAAAAGATGAAGTTGTCTTGCCATTTACATTTGTCTCTCCTGTGTCATGAATATGAGATCAGATAGTTCCATAAGGAAAGTCAATTTTTTTTTATAAGCTCTGCCAGGGCAGCTGTAAATATTAAAAAGATTTATGAATTAATTTTCATACGCAAATGACAAAATACCCTCTGTCTGTGTTTGAGAAATCTACCTAGCAGTTAAAAAGTATATAAATAGATATTTCATTTAGAATTCCAGTCACACCTCGGATTCTTCTTTAAAGCATGCAGGATTAATGTGGAATGTGTGTGTGTGAAAGAACAATAAAGCCATCATAATAATGTTCCTAGTGAGCATATTTTAAAAGGATAAAATAGACTTCCTAGTTATTTAGGGAAAGTGTTGGAGAGTCTGTTCATTGCTTTTCTTATTTTTTAAAAAACTATTTTAGGTTTTATTTCCTTCTGTTACGAGTTTTGACTTAAGAATCCATAATATTCTGCAGTCTTCCAGATGATGTTTCACTCCAACTACTATTAGCCCAGCCAAAATGACCACTGGTTGGGGATGATGGGAGTTGTAGTCCAACATTTGACAAGTCACAGGTTCCCCATTGTTGGCCTACAGTGTGTGATAAAAGACTAGCCAATGGAGCCTAATCCTATACACTGTTTGCATACCCTCCAACATATCGAAGGGAAAAACTGGGATGCCATCATCTGGGATGCCATCTTCCTGTTTTTTCTCATGAGACGATGGCAGCCATTTTGGGCGCTGTGGTGTCATGATATTTCGCATGGTGATTTTACCCTTTAAAAATTGTTTTTTTCTGGTACAGCTCCCTAAAACAGGCATTTTGTGGCACCGAGTAAGATTGTGGTGCTGAAAAAATGCTTTTTTTTAGGGGGGGGGGATTGTGGTATCAAATCACATTGCCCAAAATGGCTGCCGTCCTCTCGTGAGAAAAAGCAGGATGTCCCATTTTTCCCCAGGACACTTACAGGGTATGGGTTTCGTAGAAGCCAGGGCTTCAGTTCGCAGAAGTGACCTGCCAGAAGTGTCCAGAAAGCCTACAAAAAGACCATAACAGTATTTCAGCTAAGGTGTTTTCTCATTTTAAAAAAGTAATAAAGTATAATAAGACCTCAACTGAAGAAATAATTTGAAGAAATAATTACACAAGGTGGAGGGGGGGAATGTTTGTTATCTCACATATCCGAAATTCTGAAATCTAATGCAGACAACAAAGGAAATTATTTTTAAAAGAATTCAGGGGAGAGGTGAAAGGTTAGAAGTTAATGTTTCAGGTGACATGTGGATAAAAATAATGTTTACTACCAATGTAGCTCTGTCATCTTGCATACATAGAAAAGACAACTTTTATAAGATTTTATATAGCGGGTAACCAACTCCAAAATATTTAGCAAAGCTATATGTGGATGTTAGTGGAGCATACTGGAAAGCTAGGAAGAAAATTGTGTCTGGTGGACGGGTGAGAAAATTAAGAGCTTTGGGGATAAAGGTATTGAGCAAGTTACATACAAGAAATAGTTTTATATTGTATACAAATTCTTTAGGGATATCTTAAAAATGATGTAAGATCAGAACATCAGAATCAAGTTGGGGTTTTGTTAACTGCTGCTAAAACATTAATAAGCAGCTAAATGTTGTACTGCGAAAATCCCAAAAGAATGAGAATTAAGTTAGTTTGTTTATTTGAGACCACTTATGAATAGCTTCCCATAAAATATATTGAATTAAGTTCACAATAAAAACAATTAAAAACAATTCCATACGTAGGAAACAATTTTACATATAAGGACAATAAAAAAAGGAATTCTATAAACGGCAACAATTTCAAATTCAACACAGACACAGACTGAGATAAAATTAGGTAGCAGAGGAAATGGAACAGAAAAATCAGACAAAATATATGCAATATGCTGGACATTTGTTTAATACACAAATGAAAACAAATGTTCCAAATCATATTAGCAGATATGGCTGTCCTGTTCAGTATGGCTTGTTTTTCCTTTGAAATGACTTTCTGTGATGGATAAACTTTTGTTTTGTTCCTAGGACATTATATGCTGGACATATGGATAATTTGTATGGCTCAATAAGAACTACTTATGTTAATGTACAACCAGATACCTTTTATGAGGTTGGAGGGGTACTCTGTTATATATTTATTCTTATAAATAAAAAAACCAACACAATCATAAAGAAATACAATAAAATTTGGTACTGTGCCACAGTGACGCAATTAAACATGTAGGATTAGGTGCAGTGAAGACAATAGATTTCTGTACCATTTTGCATTTTCAAAAAATAAATCTATGACCTTTATTATAACATTAAATAGAACATTATAAGGCATCAAAATAAAACATTGCAAATGAAAAATCAAATTAAGATCCACACTAAAACCAGCATTATGGGCAAAATAACATCCAAAAATGTCATCTTAAACATTCAAAAGGCATTACAAATAAAATGCAAATACAAAAGCTGAATAAAAATTCCACATATCCAGCCATCATTAGTGATGGAACAAAATAACTGCTACCATCCCCACGCACAATTGACATCTTCCAAACTCCTCCTTAATAATCTTACTCTCAGAAATTGCCAGCAGCTATGCCCATAACACAGTTAATCCCCAGCCAACCATTCGTCGGAAAGCAAACATCTAATGTGCTGCCTGTGTCCCTGAGAAGTGGGTGGATACTGCAGAATTGCTGAGACTGGATTCCTCAAGGGCAAGACTTTATCAGTCCCCTGTTTTGCCCTGGAAAAAAATCTCTGGAAAAGTTGCCATCACCTTAGATTTCCTGTATAACCTATTGCCAGATTTCTCCGTTTATGCCCCTCAGCAACTCACTCCCATTGCCCAGTGTCATGGAATCAACCAGACAGAGACTTCTTCATTCTCAACATTAGGGTAAAGGTTTAAGGAGCCTTTTCTATTTGTGAGTCCGTTAAGGGAATTAACATTGGGGTCTCGCCGATTCTAGCAGAAGGCTCCTATTAAAGACTAGAGCCTTCTCCAATATCTATAAAACCAGTGCTTTTTTCTTTAAAAATGTTTAGAGCTACTTTCATTTTCCTACTCTTATTGAAATACTGCCCCTCTTTGAGGCCAGACTTAGATTCACAAAATGTTGAGCGTACCCCTGCATACCCCCAGAAAAAAAGCACTGTATAAAACATTCCTGTTCTTGCCAGATAACCAGCAACAAAGATCCTTTGCAGTGTTTCCCAAACTTGGGTCTCAAGCTGTTTTTGTACTACAACTCCCATCATCCTGGTGTTCTTTGGCAGGACCAGTGGAGACCAGCTGGAGACCCAAGTTTGGGAAACAGTGCTTTAAAGGTTGTGGGAAAGAGGAAGCAAGATTGGAAGGCAAGATTGGAACACACACACACACACACACACACAGAGATTGAGAGAGAGAGAGAGAGAGAGAGAGAGAGAGAGAGAGAGAGAGAGAGAGACGTCTATCCTGGTGTTATTTGGCAAAGCATGTTCTCCTTCATGGAGAGCACGTGTTGCGGTGGGGGCCGCCAGGACACTCCAAAGTTGGGGGCGGGCTAACTGATCATTGGCCACTGATGCGATTGGGGCTTCCCTTGTTGTTGGGAAGAAATTAATGTTGCCATTTATTGATTGACAGCCAGAAATGCTAAAACTCCTTGCACGAGGCTAGGGCTTCCTCTTTTCGCCCGTGCAGCGGATTGCCCGTCCCTCCCTCCCTAGAATAGGGTTGTTCGCTTTGACCTTGCTATGCCTGTCATGGGGTCGTCTGCTTTGGAGTGGGGGCCTGGTAGGAATTTTGTCCATCTGGCTGATTGGCTGGGGCCATTTGGTTTTTGCCTACTGCGTAGCAAATCGTCACAACTTGTAAGGTTGCGGTTAGGCATTGGTTTATGGTTTGGTTGGTTGAGGGGCATGGATTGGCTGTGCCTGCCCCTCTAATGCTGCTGCTGCAAGGGATTCCGTTAAAGGAATTGGGGGCTAACTATTGCTTGTCCACTCTGTCAAGGGGGCTCGGGCCATAGCAATGAGCTCCTGGTTGCATTTGGGGTGAGGGCAGGTTCCCTGCTCCGTGTAACCCCCAAGTGCATTCCCTCATTCTGACTTTCGCATCGTGCGGAATGTCAGTCTGTCCCCCATGGTGGGGGCAGATAGTCGCAACCAATGCCTAAGCAACCACTCACAAATTTGTATTTTAATAAAGTTGTGGCCAAAATTATGCCAAAAACCTTAAACAAAAATTCTGCGTGATGTGTGAGTTATTGGGGTGGACCTGGGGACCTCGACACGCAACGATATATAAAGAGTTTTTCCCCTCCCATTCTTTCAATTAAAATAAATGACGCTGGCAACTGCCATCCTGTGTCCTATTTGGAAGCAAATGCAGAGAGAAATTATAGGTAAAGTTTTGTGGGTGGTAGTCATAAGAAAATACATACCACAAATTGGCAGTTGGCAAGATAAGTAAAGCTTGCACTGAAAGCAGTTGTAGCATTATTAGCAGTCCCCTGTTGTGAAATGTGTCTTTTTATGGGCGTCAGTACCCAGATGATGTTTGGTTGTTGTCTTTTATCAAAATAAAGAGTAACAGGCAGGTCTGTTGTCCTTAACCTCTAATAGGCCTCTCCTTTAAAATGTCCACATTTTACAAAGTTTATAAAATTATAGGATTCTGGTGAGAAGGTTGGGGTGGGAATCCAAAACCTGAAAGGATTATTACAAATTGTGAGAACTGGGGCCCAGTTTAAAAATAAAATAAAATACAGTGCAGTAGATAATTGAAAAACATCTCACTATTTCTCTTTGTTTGAATAGTGGGCCATCCCGTGAAAGACTTTTTTATTTATTTCCTCTTCCTGACCAGCCTTTACAAAACAGTTTGCTCACATTAATCAAAAGCTCACTTACAAGCTTCTCAAATAAACCACTATTCTTTGGACATCCTGCTATGGTTTGGCGGAAAACGGAAGATAAAAAGTAGGTTCATTTCAGTGATTTCAGCAGCTATAGGGGGTTGTTGTGTTGATATATGTTGCGTGGCTGCTACTTTGACACACACACACACACACACACACCACACACACACACACACACGCCTTTTTCAATGAACTAATCAGAAACTAAGAGAGTAGCACAGAATGCGTGACGATAGCAGTCTTTAAATAACTGAAGGCTCCTCATGCAGAATATGGAATCACAACCTGTGTGGAAGAGCATAAATACAGATTTTGTCTGAACTAGGAGCAAACGTATCTGTCAATTTTGCTTCTCTCTGTTTCTTTTTTTTCCCCAGTCTCAAATTAAGTTCTGCACATTTCTGCAGCATTTTGTGGGTATTTTAAAATTTAAAAAATCCTCATGAGAATTGATTGGCTGAAAAAAAATCACATTTTTATTTTATTCTTAAGTTTTATTGAATGTTCAAATCAAATCTCGATGGAACCTAACCATCAACCCCAAGACAATATTGCATTAATCATTTCAGCAGACAACATACATTAATTGGGACATACAGTACAAGTAGCGAAGAAATACTATGTAATAATGTCAGCTCAAAATATGAATATGCTTGACAAAAGAGTGGGAGGTGGGTAGAAATGGATAGCCATACATGATCAATACCAAATAAATTCAAACTTACTGGGAATCTGCCAGTCATGAATCTGTTCCTTGATATATGTCAAAAATAGCCGCTATGTGTCTGCACAATCTGTTGGTCTAGTTTTGCCTCTTGATACTCTTAATGAGTAGGTTAGCTTTTCAGAGGTGGCGGCATGCAGAGCTTTTTTCCAACCATGTTTGAAGGGAGAAGTCTGAACTAATTTGCCATCCTTCTGCTCTGCTCGGTATTAACTTTTATTCTGATGTGAACCTACCTAATTTGCTGTTCCCAAAACAATGCAAGAGCCAGACCGCAGCCATCCTTTGAAATTTGCACTTCTCTGAATTTCATGATATATTTCTCCAACCCCAAATGTGTACATCTGTTAGGAGAAAGTGTGCATAAGAATGCATGCATTGGTGAAAACCAGTGTACATACATACATTATATAGGGGGAGAGCGCATGCAAAAATGCACACATTAGAGGATGTGTACACTAAAAAGCTGTTGAATTTTTGTGAGGACTTTAAAAAAATGCAAACAGATGTGAGAATGTGGAGAACTGAATTTAAGTCTAGGATAAATAAGAATGGATAAAAGCTGATATCAAGAGATTTTGCCCATCCCAATTTTGACCTAAGAAACTCTGAAACCCTGAAATAAATACTTACCTTCACGAAAACAACCCTCTTTCTGTCATCTGATTTCTTATAATGCCGGAGAGGTTTTCCCCCCAAGGTCAGAGTCTTGAGAAAATTTTCAGCTGGATGTAGGACAACATAACACATGTAGGGGAGATGGTATACCGCTTAAGAGAGTGTGAGATTCTTGCGTTAATCTGGATAAGCTTTTAAGGGCTTATCCATCACATTGTCGATCAACGCCTCTGCTTTTCCTATTACCTCTTCACATGCGATGTATCTGTCTGTCATTGTCAAACTTTTCCAGTGAGATTATCCATCATTTTGAGGGAAAGCCAAATCGTTCTTTTTTTAAAAAAAATAGTGGCCGCCTACATTAGTAAGCCAATAAGGAGCGTAGTATTAAGAGAGATAGAGGACAAGAGAGGGACAAGATGAAATCAGTTGTTGTGTCGTGCTATGCATGGCTGACTGGTGCCCATTAGGACTGGTTGTTGTTGTTAAAATCTGAATACTGCCCTTTATCCAAAGATTACAGGGCAGTTCACAACAGGAAAAATCCAAATAAATAAATAAAAATACACAATAAAGCAAAAGCAAATGCTATCAGGGTGGTTGTACTGCAAAGGTTCTGGGATAAACCTACTGGTTCATTTCTAATCAGGCATTCCCTGCAACTTGCAGCTGAAATCCTGCAACTTTATATACCTCATACCTTCCAAGGTTCTTTGTTCCTCTTTTGTTGCCCCACAGTGCAAGAGAGTCCTTCGGATAGCAATAATGCAATGATATTTATGGGGAAGGATCACATAACAAGTAACAAAGCAGAATGATATGTGGGCAGTCCAGTATAAATCCACCACTAATAAGTTATTGTTGCATCAATGACCTGTTGCAGAATGCACACCAAATTCCTACCCTAGTCTGGTGGGACCTTACCTGTGGTGTCGAGATATAGTTAATGTTGAAGGGGTCTTTCCATGCTTAGAATTATTTTGTATTTTGCATTGATTATTTTGCATTGTATTGATATTGTTTTGTATTTCTCAAGGCTAAGCCCTAGCACAAGAAATGGGTTTGAGAGGCAAAACCATTGCGAGGTCTTCTGGGTCAGCCTGAGGCATTAACCTCTCTAGGGATTTGGATCAAGGGCATTTATCTGAACTCAAGCACAAAGCTTTATTAGGTCTGACCATCCAAAATAAAAATAAAAAAGGAAAATGAGAGTGTTGGGGAAGCTCTTTTAATAGCTATTATTGGGTGCTTGCTGTAGTTTAGTTACTGTGTTCAGAAAACTATATCTAATAATTATCATTATATACAATTTCCTGTTTGAGTATAATAGTGACTGATCTTCCTTTCGCTGCTGGAAACTGAAGCAATAACAACTGTAACCTTCATATTGTCATCGGCAATGTGAAAGCTGTACAATAAAGCAACACAACGCTGCTATTTGGAGTTACCAGCCATTTGGAAATAGGAGACCTGATGGGTGGATGGGGAAGGGGTTGCGTGTTGAGGTCCCCAATCCACCCCCCAAAATAACTCACAACGGACACGTAATTTTTGTTTAAGATTTTTGGCATGATTTTGGCCACAACTTTATTAAAATACAAACTGTGAGTGGGTGTTTAGGCATTGGTTAAGACTATCTGTCCACCCCGCCTGGGGACAGAACTGACTTCCGGGCACCACCGAAAGACAGTGCGGGGGAAAGCAAGTCGGGGAAGAATTGGAGCTGAGACACAGACCCTCAACTCTCACCCGCCTGCTCCCCGAATGCTTGCCGGCCCTAGTCCCATTCCAGGGATTAGACGAAAAGATGGCAAGCCCCAGGATTCCTTTAACGGAATTCCCTTTCCGCAGCAACCATGGAGGGGCAGGCCCAGCCTATCCTGAACCCCTCCATGGAGGGGTAGGCCCAACCTATCCTAACCCCTCCTCCACCAGATTTATAACCAATGCCTAACCACAACCTTACAAGTTGTGACGATTTGCTACGCAGTAGGCAAAAACCACCCAGCCAGCCAATTTGCCAGGTGGAAAAATTCCTACCAGGCCCCTGCTCAAAGGCAGACGACCCCATGACAGGCATAGCAAGGTCAACGCAACAAACCCCTTATTCTAGGGCGGGTGGGCGGGTGATCCGTTGCACGCAGCAAAAGAGAAAGTACAAGGCTGCGTGCAGAGTATTTAAACCTTTTACCCCTCCCACCAAAATTGCAACATAACTTTTGCCCCAGCAACTCGGCAATCCAATCAATGCCCCCTGGCCATCTTGGAGAACATACCCAGCAACAAAGGGGTGGCTCAGTAGACCCCACCGCAACACGTGCTCTCCCTGAAGGAGAACACGCTTTGCCTTCCAAACTCTCTCCAAATTCTAATGAGATCTAATTTTGACAACTAAACAAAAAGGGGGAAATACATGTTGAATCTAAAGCAGAAAAGGTTCTGAGTTTCTGGAGACAGACTTGAGGGAGCTGTGATGTTCTCTCTACAAAAAATGATGGTTACCAAAATATAATTCCATTTGATATTTGGGACAGGTGTGTAGGGTCTATCTTATACTGACTTCTGAAAGTGGTCTCCAATAAAGTTTAAGAGGCTTGGCTTAGTGGTCACAAATAGGGGCAGCCTGGTGGTCTCCCTTGGCTCCCCCAAGGCCTTGTGTTGCTTCCAATTTTTATTTTGTGGAATTTTTTTTAATAACAGAAATAAATTATGCTCAGGCATTGGCAATTGGTGCCCATTAGGACTTTGAAAAGTGCCTCTCTTGCAGTAATGGCGTTACTCCAAGTAAAGCCCCACCCCCCTCTTTCTCTCCTATTATACATCATCCCTACTCTGGCTGATCTGTGCTTTCTGCCTCTGAGCTTTCTGTTCTCCTACTTTCCATGCCCGCCAGGTTCTGGGAGAAGGGGAGTCTGCAATGCTTTCTAAAGACACTGTGTCAACTGTCTCGCCCTTGGTGCTTCTTCTTCCTATTCCTCTCCCAATATTTCCCAGCTTCTCCTCTCTCCAGCTGTCAGGTGTGCATGCAGGAACCAGGCCCTGTGACCAATAGAAAGGCCCCAGTCCTGCAAAGTCCTAAGTTTGTTCTGAACAAGCACAGGTGAGGCCAATTGGTAACTCACAGCACCTGGTGGCAAGAGCTGGGAAGGAATATAAGGTCAGCATTTCCCTTCGGCTCTTTGCCACAGCAACACGCTCCCTTGCTGCGTTTGGCTTCTTGCTTCCTGATCCTTGAACATCGGATTCTTGACTCCCTGCTTCTTGATCCTCGGACCTTTGACTTCTTGACTCCTTGCTTCTTGATCATCGGATCCCTGACTTTGTGCCTCCTTGCTTCTGGACCCTTGGCTTCTTGACTCCTGGCTTCTGGACCCCTGTTCCTGCTTCCACCCTGCCACCCCGGTCCTGGTGTCCCCTGCTGGGACTTCAATTGCCCGTGAATCGGACCGTGACACCAGTCTCTGAACTGTGATCTTCTGCAAACTACTGTTGTAAATCTATACTGTCTCCCTCTTCTCTGGGAAGTGCAGGAGGAGTGGGCGGTGGTCTCCACCCATTCCTCATCAGTCCAGTCCCTGACACCTCCAATCCTAGACCAGCCCAAAGACTCTGGGCTATGTCCCCTTGATGCCTGTTGGATTAGCTGTGGGTCTTTCCCATGACTGAGAGAGACCCACTTCCAGAACCCTCCCAGCTCCTGGTATTTTAGATTTCCAAGATATGGCAACCAAAAGTCTTATACCCTGGCAATAGTTAATATTTCTTCTTGAAGTTAGCCACCCATGGTATCTGCTAACTCCTGTGCAAATAATTATCTGCCATGCCTGTAAAAGCAGGAAATGATTATTGAGTCTGTGGTTATAAAAGCACAATCCATTCCGGGCTGCTAGTTGTGCTGTATTGTCATCTCGATTTGGTGATCAATGAATGTTTGAGCTAACACGAACTTGAAGTTAGTAACTTATCTGCTGCGACGAAGAATTACATCAGTCATTTTTATATATACACCAGTGGCAGAACATTCTGTATCTGTGGGGTATTGACTTTGTGTGCATGAATGTTGACACAAAGGAAAAATAAAAATATGTGGTGTAGAAGGAGAGAGTAAAGTTTAGCTGAGGGAGTGCACAGAATTCAGAAAACTTTGAGATCCACTGTTTGCTCCTTTACTCATGGGGAGGAGCAAAGGTAGGAGTAAGTATGCCTCTCTTCCTAACCCATATGACACACCTGCCCTGTCTCTGATACCACTGGAAAACAGTGTAGTGGCAAATCAGATCTTTCTGGTCCAAGCCACTTTCACATGGTTAAAAGATGCTCTCAAGGCAAATATATATTTTAAAAATGCAGTATAAGCACAGATAATTGTGAAACACTGGTCTGCAAGTGTTCCAGTTGGAGAATAGCTTCTACCAAAGGCATCATGGACTTTGAAGAAACACGAACTCAGGGCAAAAGGGAGAAACATGCTAAGAGGAAGGCATGCAAGGGCAAACTCTTACCATGATCAACTCCCACCTGGAAACCTATGTCACCGCTGTGGAAGGACGTGTGGCTCCAGAATTGGCCTCCACAGTCACGTATGGACACACCGTTGAGACAAATTCATGCAAGACAATCTTACTTGGCTACGAGTGATCACAAGAAAGAAGACACATGGAATTCACACTCATTACTGCATTCCATCTTGTTCCCACATTAATTTGCATTGGGTGGTGGGTAGGGGAGAAGAAATCTAAAAGTATATTTTGTATTTGAACAGTCAAACACAAAATGATCTCCCTCAGGACATCATCTAGGCACCTCTTGCTGGGTGATTCAGCCAGCATTTAAAAACATAATTCTTAACTCACATTTTTCAAGATTGTCAACACTGGCTCCTGACATCTAAGCTACTGTAACTGAAACTGATATTGTAGCATTGCTGATTAACATATTAGTCTTACTTAAAAAAAAAGACCTATTGAAATTAACATACAGGAGTTAGGTTCATTAATTTCAGTGGGTCTGCTTTGGTATAAGCAGACTCAGTGGCTTTTATTGCTATGTATTGTTGTTGCTGCTGCTGTTGTTTTCTTGCTCTGTAAACCACCTTGGTATTTCAAATGAAAGGCAGTATACAACTTTAATAAATAAGTGTGTGTTTCCTATATAGGAAGCTGCCTTATACTGAGACCATTAGTCTACCTAGCTCAGTATTAGCTAACTGGCAGGGGATTGGCAGGGTTCCAGAGAGGGAATAATTGCCACTCTACCTGGAGATACCTGAGATTGAAATCTGACCTTCTGCATGCAAAGCAGATGCTTTGCCACTGAGCTGCAGCCCTTCTCTGAATGTTGCACCGTAATAGTCAACGAATATTCAACCACAGCTTCACCTTCCAAGGAATGTTGAGAGGGCGGTGGCAGAGAAGAGGACCTTTTCAGTAATGGCCTTTCATATGTGGAAGGCTCTCCCCAGCAAGGACTGCCTGGCACCCACTATGCCAGCAGTGTGGTGTAGTGGTTAGGAGCGGTGGACTTGTAATCCGGTGAACCGGGTTCGTTTCCCTGCTCCTCCACATGCAGCTGCTGGGTGACCTTGGGCTAGTCACACTTCTCTGAAGTCTCTCAGCCCCACTCACCTCACAGAGTGTTTGTTGTGGGGGAGGAAGGGAAAGGAGAATGTTAGCCGCTTTGAGACTCCTTCAGGTAGTGATAAAGCGGGATATCAAATCCAAACTCCTCCTCCTCCTCCTCCTCCTCCTCCTCCTCCTCCTCTTCTTCTTCTTCTTCTTCTTCTTCTTCTTCTTCTTCAGTGCTGGGTTAATATGCTCATTTGATGGGATGTGGTGGTTGTTTTTATACCTTTTATATTTGATTACCTCTGACGTGTTGTCTACTAGGATGGTTTGGTGATGCTGCTATGACATTCATATTGTTTCGTATTATTGCCTTGTATATTTTAAGCTGATGTAAGTTGTCTTTTTTGTGTTTTGTTTTTTAAGCAACAGGCATATAAGAAATCTAATAAACGAAACGAAACTTACGTGAAACAAATGTAGCAGGAGGGCATGTCCAGGCAGTCTCTCTAACTTTTGCTCCTCAATCTCTTCAATCCAGTTCCTCACAATGCAGTTTCTTACTGCACTTTTCTACAGTTTGATATCAGATTATCCTTTCATTTTCTGTTATCTCTTCTGAGTCTTTGCAGAAATATCTCACTGATACATCTCTCAAAACCTTTACTGTATCCCCTGAGTCTCCGCAACATTATCTTGCACACACTATATTATATTTGTATCAGCCTCTAGATCACATCTTTCATTGTCCCTATTCTCCTTGAGATGGATTTTGATGTAGAAAAACGTTCTTAGAGGCAGCTGGAGTACATCCAGGTTTTAGTGTTTAAAGTTCAATGGAAAGAAAGTGGGAGTGGAACTAGACTTTGATAAATTCCCAGTTTGGTGATTAGAAATCCAAAATTCTTTTTATTATTCTTTATTCTTTTATGTTACAATATGTACACACTACATTTGGCTTTAAAGTACCTTAGTGACTACAAACTCATCGCTCAGGACCAATATAGTACCCTCTGCTCTGAGCGTTAATTCAATTTTTCCTGTTACTCTTTGGGCTTATCCACACTCCTTCCAGGGAAAGCTGTTCTTTAGCACTTATTCGGAGCAAAAAGCAATCAGGTTTTCCGTGGATTGCTGTTTGTTCCAATTTAGAGAGAGCAGGCTTTCCCTGGGAAAAGAGCAAGCTGTGACAGAAAAGTTTGTTTTGCTGGGCAGGTTGGGTCCCCAAGTGTTTTCTTTTTCTTTTTCCCTGCCAGCAAACGGTCAACGAATGGCAGCCTCCAGTTGGCCAGGGTTCCAGGAGAGGGGGTTGAAAAGAAGACGATTTGGAGAGACAGTTTTTTAGGTTGGGATAGAGGTTGGGAGAATAGGTTGGGGGATAGGGAGTGAGAGGAGAGAGAGTTGGTTCTGGGTAGAAACATCCACTCTGAGGAATATATCAAAAGCTAGAGAAAGGAGTCTCTGAGCTTAGTGTGAAGGACAGTGTGTGGTGTCCTGTAAGAGTAATTAGGCCAGGAATTATCTGGGAAGCTGAGGCTGAGCCAGGAGAAAGAGAAGCTGTGAGAATACAGTCTACTTAGGACTCATTCCAGTCACGAGGGAAGAGATTCTTCTACAAAAAGTGGAGACTCCCAAACCAGTTAAGAGGGGTGTGGAGATCCCTTGGGTCTGTTACTTGGAGTACCTCAGGAGTAGGGTTGTCTAAGGGGTGTGTAACTGGCAGGAAGTACCACCTTGTTTCAAAACCAAAGTATTAAGTGGCAACAGCTGTGCAACAACTGTGTAACAACTGAAGTGAAATAACATTACAATCTGAAGTATCTTATGTTTTACCCACTTTGTGTCATAAACTTCCCTTATTTAATAAAATCATTCGTGCTTATTTGATCAAATCCTGCCTGAGACTCCAAATTATTAAGTTATCCCTCACACAAGTCCCCCACAGGATAACCTGGGGTAGTTTGTAGGAATTCGTGGAAATGGTGTTCTGTGAAGTGGGTGCACTGTATTTAAGTGAGGGCGGGCCCAATGGCGCCAGGGGAAAAAGTGCCGTTACACCATTGCACAAGCCAAGGAGAAAACCGCTTGGACCCATTCGTAGAAAGTTGTTGTTGTTGTTTCTTGAATTTATACACCGCCCTATACCTGAAGGCCTCAGGGCGGTTCACAGAAAAGATCAATAAAAACCACAATATATAGAATCAAAATAAAACCACAACCCAATTACATCCCCCTCCCAAAAGAGCCACATTTTAAAAGGGCATAGGATGTGGGTCAAGCAGTGGGTCAAGCGGAAAACTTCTCAGACTCGTGCTTTCAAAGCATGGGACAAGCAGAATCATGTTTAGGGAAGCTTTTAATATTTGATGAATTGTTGTATTTTAATATTTTGCTGGAAGCCAGCCAGATGGGCGAGGTATAAACAATAACAACAACAAGAACTCTATCTGAGCACAGAGCTATACTGGTTATACTGGGAAAGAGCAAAACACTTCATGAGGATTTGCACGCTGCCATGTTTTGGCAGGGAAACCTCAGGCCAAACACAACCCTCTATGCCAGGGGTCAGCAAACTTTTTCAGCAGGGGGCCGGTCCACTGTCCCTCAGACCTTGTGGAGGATTGTGTATATATATATATATATATGCAGGTTTTGGTGTCCTCGGGTGTCTTCCCGTGTAAAAGTTGGGGTGTCTAGGCGACGTTTCGACGAGGTCTCACTCGTCATCTTCAGGCTGGTGCTTTCGGCTTCTTGTTACTGGAACAGAGCGGGATCTCAATGTTTGAGTTCCTATAAATACTGTAGAGGGGGTGTGGTGTCTAGCCTCCAATGTTCTGGGCAGAGAGGAAGTTCCCAGGCTAGTGTGCCTTTTCTTCTTTTGTTCCTTAATTACTTGAGAGATACCTTGAGTGATTTCTTGAGTGATATCCTGAGTACCACTTAGGTGGGTCATTAGGTGTGGATTAGTTGCTAAAGTCTTTGTGTCTTGACCTCTTGAACTTTGTGAAGAGTTTTCCTGAGAAGATGGCTGTATTGCACTTAGTTGTGCTTTGGCTTGGCTTCGTGTATAGGGGCGAGCTGTGGTTTTGTGGCTTGTGTCAGCCAGATCTGTGTAGGGATTGCAGGGGGGTGCAGCATCCGGAGGTGCCACCATGGATTGGCTACTGGATGGTGTCAGTAATTCATCTGTGGAGAGGGTCTGGGTTTGGGTCTGGTGTGGTTGATTGGTGTTGGCGTTCTGTGTGCCTCTGGATCTGGTGTCAGTTTTTGTGGGGAGGGCTAATTTCCAGATGTCTGGCAAGCGGGATGTGTCGTCACGCTTGTTCATGTTGTGAGGGTGTTTCTCTATCTCGATGGCTTCCATGATTATTCTCTTGTGGTGATGTTCCGTGTTAAAGAGCAATTTGGAATCTGCAAAATTAATTTCGTGTCCTGTTTCTTTCATGTGTTGGAAAAGAGAGGAAGTTTTTTCTTCTTTTTTGACGGCATTCTTGTGTTCTGCGATACGTGCATTTATTCGTCTGTTTGTTTGTCCAATGTACGTGGCTGGGCAGACTTTGCAGGGTATTTCATAGATCCCTTGGTTTTCCAACTGGATTTTATCCTTGGGGTTTCTGAGGATATTGGCTATTTTTTGGTTGGTGCAAAAGGCTGTTTTGATATTGTGTTTATGGAGGATTTTGCTAATTTTATCTGTAGTGCCCTTGATATAAGGAAGGAGGGCCATGCCATTGTTTTCTTCTGTGTCTTGGTTTTTGGGGGGTGTTTCCTTTTGGATTAGCTTCGTAATCCTGTTTTGCTGGTATCCATTGGCAATTAACACATTTGAGAGATTCTGTAACTCAGTTGTCAAGTGGTCTTTGTCAGCCAGGCGTTTGGTTCTGGAGATGAGAGTCTTGGCTACGGAGTTTATTTGTGCAGGGTGGTGGTGTGATTGTGCATGTAAGTAGCGGTTGGTGTGTGTTTTTTTCTGGTAGATAGTGTGTCCTAGGGAGCCATCAGGTTTTTTGTAGATTAGGACGTCAAGGAAGGGAAGTTGGTTGTTGGCTTCTATTTCCATAGTGAATTGTATTTTGGGGTGTAAGTTGTTGAGATGTGTGAGGAAGCTATCCAGTTTTTCCTTCCCGTGTGGCCAAATTACAAAGGTGTCGTCAACATATCTGAGCCAAAGTTTGGGTTTGTGTTCTGACTTGTCTAAAGCATTGGTTTCAAAGTGTTCCATGTACAGGTTTGCGATGACCGGTGAGAGGGGTGATCCCATAGGTGCTCCTTCTATCTGTTTGTATCTTTGTCCATTGTGGATGAAGTACGTGTTGGTTAGGCAGTGGTTGGTCAGGTCCAAGATGTATTCGGGGGGATTGTATTTGTTTTGAATAGCTGTCAAGGCTTCATTAATGGGCACTTGTGTGAAGAGAGATACAACATCGAAGCTCACAAGTAGGTCATTAGGATGTAGGTTTTGCTTCTTTATTGTTTCTATGAACTGGAAGGAGTTTGGTACGTGTGAAGAGATGGATTCTGCATAGGGCTGAAGTTGCTTGGCGAGAAATTTAGCGAGATTTTGTAGAGGTGAGCCTATGGAGCTGACTATTGGTCTGAGTGGTGTTCCTTCTTTGTGTATCTTGGGGAGGCCGTAGAGTTTGGGGCATCTGGATGATTTTTCTCTGGGGATGATTCTTAGCTGGATTTCTTCACTGATAGGAGAGGCTTTTATTTTGGATTTGGTGGTTTTTTCCAGATAGGTGGTGGGATCTGTTTTTATAGGTTTGTAGGCAGGATCTTGGAGTAGCTTTGATAGTTTTGCTTGGTAGTCCGATGTGTTCATCACCACTGTGGCATTACCTTTGTCTGCTGGGAGAATGATTATGTTGTTGTCTTTCCTCAGGTTGGTGAGTGCTTTCTGTTCTTCTTTGTGTAAATTGCTTCTGGGTGGTTTGCTGGAGCAGAGGATGTTGGTGACTTCAAGTCTGATTTTATTGGCTTCATCTGGGTTGAATTTGGTTAGGCTAGCTTCGACTCCGCATATGATGTTTTCCGTGGGGATGCGTCTCGGGGCGATTGCAAAGTTGAAACCTTTGGAGAGTACTTTGGTTTCAGTTGTGGTGAGGATCCTGTCTGATATGTTATGTACTGTTTGTTTCATGGGTTGCTGTGGAGGGTGGCCGGGCTTCTGGCGTTTCTCTAGTTTGTGGAGTTTGTTGGTGTGTGTGTCTGTCTTATGTGAGGTCTCCGTTTCAGCTCTCCAGACGGCTAGTTGTTTGCATTTGTCCCAGAGTGCAGGGTGGATTTTGTTACAGAGTTTGAGGTGAAGAGTGAGTAGATCTTTGTTGGTTTGGTCTAGTAGGTACACGAAGCCAAGCCAAAGCACAACTAAGTGCAATACAGCCATCTTCTCAGGAAAACTCTTCACAAAGTTCAAGAGGTCAAGACACAAAGACTTTAGCAACTAATCCACACCTAATGACCCACCTAAGTGGTACTCAGGATATCACTCAAGAAATCACTCAAGGTATCTCTCAAGTAATTAAGGAACAAAAGAAGAAAAGGCACACTAGCCTGGGAACTTCCTCTCTGCCCAGAACATTGGAGGCTAGACACCACACCCCCTCTACAGTATTTATAGGAACTCAAACATTGAGATCCCGCTCTGTTCCAGTAACAAGAAGCCGAAAGCACCAGCCTGAAGATGACGAGTGAGACCTCGTCGAAACGTCGCCTAGACACCCCAACTTTTACACGGGAAGACACCCGAAGACACCAAAACCTGCATTCCTGTACCCGTGAAAATCTACGAAAGCAAATATATATATATATATATATATATATATATATATATATATATGCAGGTTTTGGTGTCCTCGGGTGTCTTCCCGTGTAAAAGTTGGGGTGTCTAGGCGACGTTTCGACGAGGTCTCACTCGTCATCTTCAGGCTGGTGCTTTCGGCTTCTTGTTACTGGAACAGAGCGGGATCTCAATGTTTGAGTTCCTATAAATACTGTAGAGGGGGTGTGGTGTCTAGCCTCCAATGTTCTGGGCAGAGAGGAAGTTCCCAGGCTAGTGTGCCTTTTCTTCTTTTGTTCCTTAATTACTTGAGAGATACCTTGAGTGATTTCTTGAGTGATATCCTGAGTACCACTTAGGTGGGTCATTAGGTGTGGATTAGTTGCTAAAGTCTTTGTGTCTTGACCTCTTGAACTTTGTGAAGAGTTTTCCTGAGAAGATGGCTGTATTGCACTTAGTTGTGCTTTGGCTTGGCTTCGTGTATAGGGGCGAGCTGTGGTTTTGTGGCTTGTGTCAGCCAGATCTGTGTAGGGATTGCAGGGGGGTGCAGCATCCGGAGGTGCCACCATGGATTGGCTACTGGATGGTGTCAGTAATTCATCTGTGGAGATAGATAGAGAAACACCCTCACAACATGAACAAGCGTGACGACACATCCCGCTTGCCAGACATCTGGAAATTAGCCCTCCCCACAAAAACTGACACCAGATCCAGAGGCACACAGAACGCCAACACCAATCAACCACACCAGACCCAAACCCAGACCCTCTCCACAGATGAATTACTGACACCATCCAGTAGCCAATCCATGGTGGCACCTCCGGATGCTGCACCCCCCTGCAATCCCTACACAGATCTGGCTGACACAAGCCACAAAACCACAGCTCGCCCCTATACACGAAGCCAAGCCAAAGCACAACTAAGTGCAATACAGCCATCTTCTCAGGAAAACTCTTCACAAAGTTCAAGAGGTCAAGACACAAAGACTTTAGCAACTAATCCACACCTAATGACCCACCTAAGTGGTACTCAGGATATCACTCAAGAAATCACTCAAGGTATCTCTCAAGTAATTAAGGAACAAAAGAAGAAAAGGCACACTAGCCTGGGAACTTCCTCTCTGCCCAGAACATTGGAGGCTAGACACCACACCCCCTCTACAGTATTTATAGGAACTCAAACATTGAGATCCCGCTCTGTTCCAGTAACAAGAAGCCGAAAGCACCAGCCTGAAGATGACGAGTGAGACCTCGTCGAAACGTCGCCTAGACACCCCAACTTTTACACGGGAAGACACCCGAGGACACCAAAACCTGCATTCCTGTACCCGTGAAAATCTACGAAAGCAAATATATATATATATATATATATATAGGGGGGGGGATGAATGAATTCCTATGCCCCACAAATATCCCAGAGATGCATTTTAAATAAAAGCACACATTCTATTCATGTAAAAACACCAGGCAGGCCCCACAAATAACCCAGAGATGCATTTTAAATAAAAGGACACATTCTACTCATGTAAAAACACACTGATTCTCGGACCGTCTGTGGGCCGGATTGAGAAGGTGATTGGGCCGGATCTGGCCCCCAGGCCTTAGTTTGCCTACCCATCCTCTATGCCTTCCTCTCTGGACCTCAGGACACCCCACCCCCATTCCACCTGCCTCTTCAAGCCACACCCCTCACTGACCCTGCTGCATATTCTGCTTAAAAACTTTTACCTGGCTAGAAATTTGTCCTGGAAACCTGATATTGCCTCTTACTTACCTGGGTGGGAATAAAGAGGTAGGAGTGTGCGCGCAGAAACCACTCACTTTGGCATGGAATATAGCCTATTGGACAATGGTAAAAGTAATGCCCATTGCTGCAACCACCATGCCTATTTTTGCCTCCCGTGACACATGGCTTGCAGAAGGTTGTCCACAGACTGAAAAAGCCTCACACACCACACACACACACACACACACACACAAACTTCAAAGTGTATGAAAGAGAGCATAGGTGAGGCTCTATAGCACAAATGTGCCATCACAACCTCTATTTGTACTTTGCAACTTCCATACCATGTGCCCAGAACCAGCCTGTGCTGCTGTGCTCTGACTGCCAAGATGCTCATGTTTTGAAGAAAGCGGAATGTGAGAACCAATCCTGGGCCAGTCAGCCTGGCTGCCTTTCCCAATATACTGGCGGGTAGCCTGAGCCCAAAAAAAACCCACCTCCTTCTTCTCCTTCTTATATATGAACATTAAGTCTTAGCTAGTAACAGAGCCCCAAATGCTACAGAAGGATAAAATAGTGTTAAAAATCAAAGGCGAGACCTTCTGCCTTGAACAAACAATACAGATAAAAAGCAGGCGATTTTATTCCAGCTAATAAATAACGCAATGCCTTCATTAACCTTTATTCTTTTTTATTAGCAGACTTGGCACCATGACTCCGCGCAGAGCCCAGCAGGCTGCCCAGGCACTGACATTTCAGAGATTGGCAAAAGACTGCGCTCAGCGTTAAACATACCACTGTCTCTGGTTTTGTCATCCACAGTGGGGGGCGGGGGAGAGATGGCCCCTTCCTTTTGTCCTTTAGAAAAGGCGCTGAGCAAAATAATAAAGAAAGGGCTGGAGCGTGAGCAACAGAACTTTCTTTGCTAATAGGCAGCTTCTTGGAAAGACAAGTCTTGAGGTTTAAAGAAGCTGGGCAAGGTGGAGCTTCTGCTTTGCTTGCAGAAGGTCTCAGGTTCAATCCTTACATAAAAGTAGCGTGCAGGATCAGGCCAATGCCCTATCTAGAATCCTGTTCTCATAGTGGCCAATGGGATGGTTGTGGGAAACCAGGGAGCACAGGGGGGCTCTCCCCTGGCGCATACCATCCAACTTTTTCTGTTTTATAATAATTTTTATTAATTTTCTAATTTACATTTAAAAATATTCTTTTCAACAATCTTAAATTGATGACTTCTCTTCTTCTCCTTTCGTGGTTCAATTTGTATATCAAACATGCATGCATATTTTTACTTAACCCAAACTATTCAGTTTTCCAGTATTACATTCATCAAAACTTATTTGTACTGTTGAATTTATCTGAATTTCACCGGTGTTTTCAGATGTACACAATTTTCACCCATGTATTCAATAAACATTTTCCAATCTTCTTTAAACATGTGTTCTTCTTGTTCTCTTATTCTGTATGTTATATCTGCAAGTTGTACGTCATCAGGGGTCAGGAAACTTTTTCAGCAGGGGGCCGGTCCACTGTCCCTCAGACCTTGTGGGGGGCTGGACTATATTTTAGACAGAAAAAAATATGAACAAATTCTTGTTGTTGTTTAGTCATGCCTGACTCTTCGTGACCCCATTGGCCAGAGCACACCAGGCACTCCTGCCTTCCACTGCCTCCTGCAGTTTGGGCAAACTCATGCTGGTAGCTTTGAGAACACTGTCCAACCATCTCGTCCTCTGTTGTTACCTTCTCCTTGTGCTCTCCATCTTTCCCAACATCAGGGTCTTTTCCAGGGAGTCTTCTCTTCTCATGAGGTGGCCAAAGTATTGGAGCCTCAGCTTCAGGATCTGTCCTTCCAATGAGCACTCGGGGCTAATTTCCTTAAGAATGGATGCGTTTGATCTTCTTGCAGTCCATGGGACTCTCAAGAGTCTCCTACAGCACCATTATTCAAAAGCATCAGTTCTTCGGCGATCAGCCTTCCTTATGGTCCAGCTCTCACTTCCATACATCACTACTGGGAAAACCATAGCTTTCACTATACGGACCTTTGTTGGCAAGGTGATGTGCCCCACAAATAACCCAGAGATGCATTTTAAATAATAGCACACATTCTACTCATGTAAAAACACTAGGCAGGACCCACGAATAACCCAGAGATGCATTTTAAATAAAAGGACACATTCTACTCATATAAAAACACGCTGATTCCCAGACCGTCCACAGGCTGGATTTAGAAGGCGATTGGGCCAGATCCAGCCCCCGGACCTTAGTTTGCCTACCCATGGTCCAATCAATCTCTAGGTAGGGTTGGGAGAGATCCATGACCTAAACTTGGAGAACCATTGCTAGCCAGGGTCGACGGTACTAAGAGGCATGGATTAATGGTCTAACTTGAAGCAATGCAGATTGTTATATATGCAAGTCACAGAAGACCTGCTCCCCAGCTTGCAGGCCTTTCCCCAACTGGCCTGGGAGGGCAGGGCTCTGACTGACTCTAGCTACAAAAGCTGATGCTGCTGAACAGACTTTTGGGCAGGGGTATTGCTTAGGGCAGGCACAGACACACTGAGCCCTCCA
This sequence comes from Podarcis gaigeae, assembly GCF_964106915.1. Lineage (NCBI taxonomy): Eukaryota > Metazoa > Chordata > Lepidosauria > Squamata > Lacertidae > Podarcis > Podarcis gaigeae. Next base: position 89,064,395 of record NC_139681.1, on the reverse strand, counting down.
GATGTTTTGTGACTACAACTCCCATCATCCCTAGCTAACAGGACCAGTGGTCAGGGATGATGGGAGTTGTAGTCCCAACACTTGGAGATCCAAGTTTGCCTATGCTTGGCTTAGGAGGGTTTTTTTTGGGGGGGAGGCTGCTGTTATTGTTATCCATTTTTTTGTATCTTAATTTCAGATCCTATTATGATTTTTGTGGTTTGTGGCTGTGTGGTTTTTTTTGACAATTGACTTATTTTTTATGACTACTTTGGTTATGTTGTAGTCATGTTTTTGAAGTTGTAAGCTGCCTTGAGCGTCGTTTTAACTATGGAAAGGTGGCGTGCAAATAAAATTATGTATATATGTATGTTCCATCAGTTCCATAAACATTTTTGCTCCATCTGCTTCCTTGCGATCACTCATAGCCGAGTAAGATTGTCTTCCATAAACACGGTTTTAACAGTGAGTCTAAGTGACTGTGGAGGCCAATTCGGATCCACACATCCTTCCACAGCGGGGACACTGGTTTCCAGGCAGAAGTTGATCATGGTGTGGATTTGCCAAGCGTGCCTTCCTCTTGGCACGTTTCTCCCTTGTGTCCTGAGTTCGAGTGTCTTCAAAGCCCATGACACCTTTGGTATAGGCTGTTCTCCAACTGGAGTGCTTGCAGGCAAATGTTTCCCAATTGTTGGTGTTACCACAGAGCCTAGGACTTGCCGATCAGAAGGTCAGCGGTTTGAATCCCCGCAACGGGGTGAGCTCCCGTTGCTCAGTCCCTGCTCCTGCCAACCTAGCAGTTTGAAAGCACGTCAAAGTGCAAGTAGATAAATAGGTATCGCTCCAATGGGAAGGTAAACGACGTTTCCATGCTCTGCTCTGGTTTGCCAGAAGTGGCTTAGTCATGCTGGCCACATGACCTGGAAGCTGTACGCCGGCTCCCTCAGCCAATAAAGCGAGATGAGCGCCGCAACCCCAGAGTTGGTCACGACTTTACCTTTACCTTTATACCATCCGCACTAGACATTTTAAGCAGTATCATGCCACTTTAAACAACCATGGCTTTCCCCAAAGAATGCTAGGAATTGTTGTTTCTTAAGAGGGCTGGGAGTTATTTGGAGACCCGCTGTTTTTCTCACAGAGCAGCAATTCCAAGAGGTTCCTGGAAAGATGTATTGAGTGTTAAGCTGAGGTGGGGAAACCTGTGGCCCTCCAGCTGTTCTTGGACTCCAACTCCCATTAGCCTCAGCCAGCATGGCTAGCTGCCTGGAATGATGGAAGCTGTCATCCAAAAAGCATATGGAGAACCACGGGTCCCCAACCCCAGCTCTAGGGATTTATTTTAGCTGCTCAATTTGACTTGATGATTTCATTTGACCTCAGGAAGCTATAAAGATAAACTGGTAATTGGCAGGAGCAATTTTGCCTGATGGTACTGCCATTGATTTTCCTCAGGCTGTGCAAAGAAAGCTGCAGGTCACCATTTAAAAACTTTCACTTTATATCACCTAAGAGGCATCTCCCTACCCCCCAGCATACTCAAAATTAATTCCAAATCCCCCTCTTTCTCCATGCTTCAGCTTCTGTTCCCTCTTCTCTTCAAAACTGATCCTCTTCAGATCCTCTTTGCTTCCCTGAGGTGCTCCCAGCAGATCCATTGGGAACATATAGCCAATTGATGCCTTAGACCAGGCATGGCCAAACTTGGCCCTCCAGCTGTTTTGATAATACAACTCCCATCATCCCTCGCTAACAGGGCCAGTGGTCAGGGATGGTGGGAATTGTAGTCCCAAAACAGCTGGAGGGCCAAGTTTGGCCATTCCTGCCTTAGACGAATGAACTGACTTGATGGATTCCAGAACAAAAATGGTATTTTGTCTTTGTGTTGAGAGGGAGAATGTCTTAAAAAGAAAGTGAATAAGGGAGGAAGAAGACCAGATAAAGCGCATTTGCAGTAGATAGGGGCTGGGCAGAGGAAATGACAGTTCTAAAACAATGCATGAACTAAGCAAAAAAATAAACATAGAGCTTGCCATGCTTACCTGCTGTGGTTATAAAGAGGCTGATGACGATGTCATTCTAATAGGAAAAATAAGTAGTAAACTTGGGAGATTGCATTTAAAAAGAGTTGCAGCCCTCTGTGTCAGACCTCAAGGACTGAGACACGCATTCAACATAATGTAACATATCGCAAAGCCCACATAGATCTTTATTGCAAAACAAATTATCCCCTGTGACAGAACGAATCGGGGTCCACCGTGACATTGTCCTTTTTATTACTGACTGCCCAACAGCACCTCTGCTTCCCTCTCCTTTCTCATAAATATAATTATTTAAGCAGACACATGTTATGCTTGGTTCTTTTTCAATTAGCAAAAGCCATTTGCCTCCAGCATTAATTAAATCTTTCCTTGGAAAGTTGAGAACTGTTTATTTTATGTACACAACGCTGTGATTATTATTTTTCAGGAAGGGGTGTGTGTGCACATCATGTCCAAAGTAAGCCAATGGCCCTACCCATTCAGAAGAAATGAAATACAGTGCAGGAAACATCGACCTCACTCTCAGTTGGGTTCATTTACCTTCAATGGCATCATAATGCAGCCAAATTTGATTGACTCTGTAGCACCCTGATATGATCACACTCACTATGTTGTGTTGTTTAGTCGTTTAGTCGTGTCCGACTCTTCGTGACCCCATGGACCAGAGCACGCCAGGCACTCCTGTCTTCCACTGCCTCCCACAGTTTGGTCAAACTCATGTTGGTAGCTTTGAGAACACTGTCCAGCCATCTCATCCTCTGTCGTCCCCTTCTCCTTGTGCCCTCCATCTTTCCCAACATCAGGGTCTTTTCCAGGGAGTCTTCTCTTCTCATGAGGTGGCCAAAGTATTGGAGCCTCAGCTTCACGATCTGTCCTTCCAATGAGCACTCAGGGCTGATTTCCTTCAGAATGGATAGGTTTGATTCTTGCAGTCCATGGGACTCTCAAGAGTCTCCTCTAGCACCATAATTCACTATGTTAGGGGTGGGTAATTCTCAACCTGCAGGTCAGATATAGCCAGCAGCTGGATTTTATCTTGCCCTCAGAGTCCCCATCCACCAGCCCGGGATTTAGAGTGGTGAGAGCAGTTCCGCCATATAGGGCAGCGTGCCAAGGAGGTACAAAATGATGAAAATGATGATGATGCCTATATTTATACGGGTACCTACAGAGAAGATCTATTAAAAAACCCAACTCTACCAAAAGGACTTATTATGAAAACAAGAAAGGGGCATGTCACCACGGAGAGGTGGACTTGTGTTTCTTGCCAATATGCAAAGCGTGTCCATGAATTTTGCAACTGCATAGGTATAATTTTAGGGATGTAGTTTGCATTTAGGAATTTCAGCAGGGCTGTTCAGCTGTTGAGGTGTTTTCTGCTTTTCCACAATCAGAAGAACTTTAAAACACACACACACATGTCTGGGAGGCAGGGACTGAGTGAGAGAGAAGTTGAGAATGAAAATGCAGCAGAGTTACTTGGTTAAAAAAATGCTTGCTTCCTTGGGAAAATGGTGTTGGATCAGAAAGAATGAAATATGTATATGAATAAGCATAAGGAGATGTAGCAAACCAAAGAATATGAAATAGGATGCCAATGAAAGATAAATCAGGAAGTCTGTGTAAGATAATGATAGGATGATGAATGGGTTTATTATGCAAATTTAAATAGGTGTAAATAAACGGAAACTGGTGTGTGTGTGGTTGCAGGTGACTCTCTCTGTGTGTTCATGTGAATATGCTTGCGTGTTAAGGGTGATCTTACCCATGACTAGTAGAGTGCAGTCCCAAAAAATCTTCTATTGGGGCAAGGCATTCCATGGCCAAAAAAAAAGGTTCCTCTCCTCTATGCTGCATGATCCGTGGTTTGCTGGAATCACTATCCCAGTCAATAACATCTAGCTTATTTTTAATGGCATTTCCACATTTTCCTTTGTGACTCCTTAATTTTATAAGGAGTAATGGGAACAGCCATTATGTATGGCCTCTCTGCAGGAGTTGTCAGAGTACGTGAGGCAAATACCAAGCCTGCAGAATTCTTGTGGCCAGATTTCCCAAATAAATAAATAAGCAAACAAACGGATGAATGAATGGTGGAGGGCAGCTTAGATGTGTGGCGCCTATGACATAAAAAAAGTTAGATGACCAGCTGTGGTAGTTTTAAAGGACACCTGTTTATCCCCAAGAAGCTGCGCAAGAGAGAACGTTCTCCCATTAAAGCAAGTGGCATTCATTCCTCTTGCAGACTGTCTTGTGATCACCAGAGCCTGAGGTTCGAGGTGTTAAGTCAGATAAACTTTGTCTTAACATTTGTAAATCCTTTCTAAAGTGCTCTGTATCGGCGAGGCAAATCAAAGTGTGTTACCTGCCTTGTTCCTGCACGGGACAGTCTCCAAGCTGGCAGACGGGGCGGCTTCATCCATCTGTTCTGCTGACAGTTCCAGGAAAGGTGGTGCGTGGATGGCGTACTCAAACAAGTTAAGTAGCTAGCTGAGATCCGGATTGATTTATGTTTACTGCTGTGTACAGATGGCTCTCAAGATTTCTCAGACCCCAGCTCTTTGGGGTGGGGGAGGGAAGCACAGGAGTTGGGCGACAGTAACAGATGACTGTTTAGGACAATGTTGCTATTGTGTAGGACTCAAGGCCTACACAGGTGCAAGGCTGGTCTTTAAAATATCGGGGCCAAGCTCTTAAGCCATACAAAAGCTAAAGAGGTTCGGGGCTAGATAGGTTGTAGGGATAGAGAAACCTGTCCATTTCTGGCTCATGCCACTGTCCTATTTTCACATGAGTCTGTGAATATAAATATGCATTTTAAAGAAGACCTTTAGACCTAATTTCCCTCAAAATATGCACCACGTACTATTATCTTTTCTCTTTTTTCTTTTTCAGCTGAGAACTGCACTGCAACATTCATGAAGTGTTAAAGGTGGTGAACAGCGGAAGTTCTGATCTGTGCATACATCTGGAAAGCGTAGACCAATTTAGATTCAAATTTGGAAAGGCGATAGGTTTTTCGAGCATCACTATCAAGTCCCAACGTTTAAGCTGTCTGATGAAAGAGGAGATTTGGCAGCCAGCGAGGCTTACCTGCCACATGTTCTCCTCCATCCCTTTCTTCTGTTTTTCTCTCTTACCTGCTACGGTTAGCAGGACTACAGCCGTGTCATTCACCCAGCAGGGAGCAAGGAGGATGCTAGAAGGGGTTGTGGATGGGAGAACCTACAGCTGCTGAGCCTCTTGTTAAAACCAGGAATGTAAAGGTCTCTGGAGCGAGATGGCAGATCACAGCTTTAGGAAGAAGGGAGCTCTCATGCTGCAAAGCCCAGGTTCTACCTCTGGGATTCCCTGATCGGTCTGAGAATCAGTGTAGACTGTTTACACTGGTCTGCAGAGCCGTCTTTCCCATTGGGTTTACTGGGGCTTTGCGCAAGGGCGCTGGCCTCTCAGGGGCGCCCCAGCGAGTGGGGGAGCTGTGCAGCTTTGCTGGTGGCCTCCCCTTCCCCTCCTGCATGCTTGCCAGCTGCACCCTGTCAACCATATGGTTGGTGGGCATGCCGCTTGGCTCCCAAGCCTCTGTGGGAGGAGAGCAATCTCCGCAGAAGCTTAGGATGGAAGCTGCGCCCCGCCAACTATATGGCTGGCGGGCATGCAGCTTTCTTCCCAAGCCCCCATAGGAGGAGAGCGACCCCCGCAGAGGCTAGGGGAAAGGTTGACAAGTCTGGGAAATGGGGGGTGGGGCGCTGAAGGGATCATTGTGTCAGCATCTCTGTTACGACCGAGCTGATAAAGCTCATCTTCCAGAATCGCCCTCCGACGTGATTAACGACCTGAGCCTTTGATGAGGCCTCAGGCACATTCCCATCCATACACATCACAATGTGCAGATTTTAACCAAAATGTGATGTTATACTATCTGGTCCTCATCTGGGGATGGAGAACAATGAAGAGCTTTCCCCCACGTAATCTGGGGGTGAGGGGTTTAAAAATCACAGTATATTTGCTCTGCAGTTATTTTATTTTTTTAAAGCATCACTTTACACTTGCTTCATATTTAGTTTATTTACTACTACTTGTTCCTGCCGGGGCTTTGGTAATTGAGTTTCCCCTGTAAAATACACTTTTAATTTTGTGCTAACCCAGAAATAAGTGAATGAATGACAGAGGAATATGCCTTGGCTTGTAGAAAGCAATATTGTTAATTTCCCCAAAGCAACTGTCTACAGCACAGGAGATGGCTAACTGATTAAGATGGAAAGATGGAGATTTCTAGCACCTGTTGTAACCAATTTGCCAACGTAACCTTCATTTATAAGATTACTATTTCACCCTGAAGAAAGGCACACCCATTACAATTAAGGCCTGTTGGGGGAAATGAAATAGAGAAGCTTCAATTCAATGCAAGGTTTATTAGCACTGTGTACAATTACCTTGCAATCCATAAAATGCAGGATACCTGAATCCATTCAACACAGACAAAAAATCTAACATTCAAGAAACATGCTAAGCAATAAGCATTTTGAATGTCCAATCAGAAGTTTCCTGATTATTCCTTCAATAAAAATAATACTGTTGATGATACTATAAACTACCGTAGTTACAACAGTCACTGTGGTTGCATGTTTTAGCATCCAGGTAAAGCCAGCCCAAGACATTTTGGTACCTGAGGGAAACCACAAAATGGCGTCTTCCTCCCTAGCAGAGAAGAAGGAATGAGCAAAGATCTACATCAGGATCTGCTGCTGCTATTCACCCTAATGAGACCTCTGTTTAAGAAGGCCAGAGTCAGACCCTCCAAGTGTCCCTATTTTCCAGGAACATCTCTGATATGGAAATGCCATCCCAGTTTCTCATTTGATCCCGGAATGTCCTGCTTTTCCTTAGGACATCCTTATTTTCATGGGAGAAATGTTGGAGGGTGTGGAGTTATCCAACCCGCCAGCTGTCTGAAGGCAATCCTGTATAGGGAAGGAGTTTTTTTTAATTTTTTTGAATGTTTTTATATATGTTGGAAGCTGCCCAGAATGGCTGGGCAACCCAGTAAGATGTGTGGGGTATTAATAGTAAAATTATCATTATGGAATGAGATGTCCCCATTTTCATCGGAGAGATATTGGAGGGTATGCAGAGCCAACTGGTTCTGTTTTGTGCCAGTGAGTTCTCATCAAGGCCTTCTCCTCTGCGAAGACTGATCAGCTGCAGGTGGAGTCATTCCACCCTCTTCCCCTTCAGGCTGCTGTTCAGCAGGCGAAACTGACTCGTGACTGACGATTCCCTAGAAAAAGCTCTCTGTCAAATGTTTCAAAAGTTGGGGGGGGGGGAGAGAATTGGGCCCCAGGTTTGTAGAATACCTAAAGCAGTGTTACAATTAAAAGACACTTACAGTACATGTTCCTTTTACAAAATATGTATCCTGGAAAAGGGACATCACAACTAGGAAAACAAAACAACAATTCACTCAATTATACTCAATATAAAACAAATGCAAACTGTCTTAAAGCAGCCAGATAATGCAGGGATCCAGAAATTATTCCCACCTATCAATATCATGTGTTGTAAAGAGCTTGAAAGCACTGAAGCAGAAACAGGCAACTTAAACAAAGTACAGTCATACCTCAGGATAAATACGCTTCAGGTTGAGCGCTTTCTGGTTGCGCTCCGTGGTGACCCGGAAGTAACAGAGCGTGTTACTTCCGGGTTTCACCGCTCACACATGTGCAGATGGTCGAAATGACATCACACGTATGCGCAGAAGTGGCAAAAAGTGACCCGCGCACGCGCACGCACAGAATCATAGAGTTGGAATCATAGAATCATTGAGTTGGAAGAGACCACAAGGGCCATCGAGTCCAACTCCCTGCCAAGCAGGAAACACCATCAGAGCACTCCTGACATATGGTTGTCAAGCCTCTGCTTAAAGACCTCCAAAGAAGGAGACTCCACCACACTCCTTGGCAGCAAATTCCACTGTCAAACAGCTCTTACTGTCAGGAAGTTCTTCCTAATGTTTAGGTGGAATCTTCTTTCTTGTAGTTTGGAACCATTGCTCCGTGTCCGCTTCTCTGGAGCAGCAGAAAACAACCTTTCTCCCTCCTCTATGTGACATCCTTTTATATATTTGAACATGGCTATCATATCACCCCTTAACCTCCTCTTCTCCAGGCTAAACATGCCCAGCTCCCTTGGCCGTTCCTCATAGGGCATCGTTTCCAGGCCTTTGACCGTTTTGGTTGCCCTCCTCTGGACATGTCATGTCTTATGTTCTGTTCAGAATGCGAACTGGGCTCCGGAACGGATCCTGTTCGCATCCTGAGGTACCGCTGTATTACAAAAAACAACAATAACACATACATATAAAAATTTCTTCCCGGTCCTTCAACAGCAACCAGTCAAAGACCGTAGCAGCACCCGCTAAACAGGAAGAAAAAGTTCACCTGTAAACAAGAAAACATTAAGGGAGGGGAGGGTGGGTGAATCTCCAGAGCCAACCACCTGGCAGTAGCTCCACTCCCTATATATTAATGGGACTGGCCCCACCTCCCAGCAATGAAACTCTGCATGAACCTCTGATACTGAGAGGCAGGCCAGTCCCTGTTTTCCAGTAAGTTCCCTGGGAACTGTAGCCCCGCACACGATCCCGCAAAGGGCACCCACCATGTAAAGTGTGAGTTCTCATTGTGCTCTGCCTAAGAACCTCGAGTTCCCAGTAACCCCTCTAGCCATGCAGAGAGACAAACATTTCCATTTCACAGCAACCAATGGGATGGGCGCATGAGAATGTTGGGATGCATATAAAGTAGGCACTCCTTGGAGAGCCCAAATGACTCTAGAGCAAATGGTTCAGGGCAGCAGCAAAAGCCAGTTATTAAAAACTCAGCATGTGAATCTGTCACATAATAAAATGTAGTAATTTAAACTTTTCAGACATTCTGCCTGATGTCAGAGGTCTAAATCTAATGAGGATGTTATAACCTGAACAGCCTCGCCTGCGTAATTACCAATGGTATTGCTGTAGTCTTCCGCCTCCTTATCCATATTTTTAGCAGTGTGATACATTCCCCCAGATTGTCTCCTCAGATGAAGGGAATACCAGAAATCATACATTTTCTTAGATTTGGACAGGCATCAACACTTTTTTTTTAATAAAAAGGATTGTTGATCTATATTCCAGGAGGAGATTTTATGGCACTTTTATGAAAATATTAGATTTCTATTTATCAGGGTCAAATCGAGACATTTCTCATTTGAAATTCATTTGCTAAACAGTTGCATGAGTTTTACGAGTCTATTCACCCTCCTGGTTAATAGAAAAATCTGTACCTACCATGGCAACCGCTATATCACACAGACACATACAGTGGCATGTCTGAAATACGTAGGCAATTGATATGAGGCCGGATCCTATGCATGCAGATTCCACTGGAGGAAAAAATGTTTCTTTGGCTTATTCTACCTTGACAGGATAAACTCGTGGGGGGCTATACCCAGCAAAGTTTTGTCCATAGACCCACCAACCTCAGACTTGATTCTTCCAAAGCCCACCTCCCTTCTAAATTCCAACCAGTCTAGAGGGGGCCTTGTCCATTTACTTCTTGCACCTTAAGTCTCAGTGTTGCCCTTGTAGATCTCAGCAGGGTGGAGTATGGGGACAAAAATAGAATTACAGTCATACCTCATGTTACGTTCGCTTCATGTTATGATTTTTCAGGTTGCGTCCCACGGTGACCCAGAAGTACCGGAAAGGGTTACTTCTGGGTTACGCCACTCGCACATGCACAGAAGCGCTAAATCGTGCTTCAAGCATGCGCACAAGCGCCAAATCATGCCATGCATCTGCACAAATACGGCACTTCAGGTTGCAGGCTTTTCATGTTGCAAACGGGCCTTCAGAACAGATCCCACTCGCAACCAGAGGTACCACTGTAGTTGGCTCTGCCTCTCATTGTCTTTGGCTCCACCTAACTGTTGGCTTCTCTGCCTTCTACCCCAGAAATCTGTCACATAATAAAATGTAGTAATTCAAACTTTTCAGACATTCTATTAACAACTCTCAGCACCCTTAACAAACTGCACAATTCTTTTGGGGGAAGCCATGATTGTTTAAAGCTGTATCATATGAATACATATTAGTAACTTTGCATTCATGTGACATTTTTATATGTATGTGTTGTTGATGTTTTTAGTAATTTTTTGTTTAAGTTGCCTGTTTCTGCTTTGGTGCTTTCAAGCTCTTTGCAACACATGATATCGATAGGTGGGAATAATTTCTGGATCCCTGCATTATCTGACTGCTTTAAGACAGTTTGCATTTGTTTTATGGGACCAGTGGCCATGATCTTTTTTTGAGGTTGAGCTTCAAATATGGTTTGAAGCTCAACATGAAAAAAATGAAGATCATGGCCACTGGGCCCATCACCTCCTGGCAAATAGAAGGGGAAGAAATGGAAGCAGTGAGAGATTTTACTTTCTTGGGCTCCATGATCCCTGCAGATGGTGACAGCAGCCATGAAATTAAAAGACCCCTGCTTCTTGGGAGAAAAGCAATGACAAACCTAGACAGCATCTTAAAAAGCAGAGACATCACCTTCCCAGCAAAGGTCCATATAGTTAAAGCTATGGTTTTCCCAGTAGTGATGTATGGAAGTGAGAGCTGGACCATAAAGAAGGCTGATTGCCGAAGAATTGATGCTTTTAAATTATGGTGCTGGAGGAGACTCTTGAGAGTCCCATGGACCGCAAGATGATCAAACGCATCCATTCTTAAGGAAATCAGCCCTGAGTGCTCACTGGAAGGACAGATCCTGAAGCTGAGGCTCCAATACTTTGGCCACCTCATGAGAAGAGAAGACTCCCTGGAAAAGACCCTGATGTTGGGAAAGATGGAGGGCACAAGGAGAAGGGGACGTCAGAGGACGAGATGGTTGGACAGTGTTCTCGAAGCTACCAGCATGAGTTTGACCAAACTGCGGGAGGCAGTGGAAGACAGGAGTGCCTGGCATGCTCTGGTCCATGGGGTCACGAAGAGTCGGACACGACTAAATGACTAAACAACAACAACATAATTGTGTGAATTGTTGTTTTGTTTTCCTAGTTGTGATCTTCCCTTTTCTAGGATACATATTTTGTAAAAGGAACATGTACTGTGTCTTTTAAATGTAACACTGCTTTAGGTATTCTACAAACCTGGGGCCCATTTCCACCACCCCTCCACTTTTGAAACATTTGACAGAGAGCTTTTTCTAGCGAATTGTCAGCAAATTTGCCCCCCGCCCCCATCTGTAAAGTGGAGGCAGCAATCCTTCCCCTCCTGATGCCGTGAGAGTTAAGTTAAAAAATTCTTATAATGTTCAACAGCCATGAAAATAGAGACCACATTAGCACCAGAGAAAAAAGGGTTTAAGAAGATTGGAATGCATCCCCAGCTGGTGGCGGCATTTTTTTTCATTAAGGGAAGATGAGAGTGGAAAGTTGAATCATTACGAAAGGAGAGGGCGATAAAATTCATGATTTGATCAACTAGGAGTCTGCTGGTGGATGCTTTATGAAATTCAATATCAGGAATATGTAAGGTAATGAGGCTGGAACAAAACACCCGAAAATGGACTATATCCTTTATTATCGTAATATGCAGCAAAACACACAGCAGCAGGGCAAGGAGGTAAAAGCAGATATCTCTCTAAATCCTTCTCTCTAGTGTTTAGTGGCAGTGAAATAAAGATTGCATCTGCATAAACCCCAGTGTGGACTGAAAAGTGAAGAAAACTGTTCAGGCACGTGGCACAGTTTCGAAGGCAGAACTTCCAGGTAAAGAAAAAGATGCTTACCTCAAAAATAAATATCCATGTTGTGAAAATATCTAGCGGATGTTAAACACACATTGAGAAGAATACCTCTGAGCCATTGTATCTCAATAGGGAATCACAGCATGCTCTTCAGCCTTGGCCCCCCAGGGGTTGTTGGACTACAACTCCCATTATCCACAGCCAACGTAGCCAGTGTTCAGCATGATAGGAATTGTAGTCGAACAAACATATGGGGACTCAAGGTTGAAGAAAGTAGCATTCCGTTCGGCTCTTGTAGTGGGATCCAGGTGCCTCAATCTGTGAGCTGCTATGGCAGCCGGCCGGCCTTCCAGCTCTCGATTGTGCCTCAGCATCACCATAGGGCAGGACTATAGGGCAGGGATCACCAACATGTTGCCCCAGGAACTCCGGTGCACACTAAGCCTTTGAGTTTCCCCTTACTTACTGCCACTTTGGTGATGAGATGACAAAAATTGTGACCCCTTCCTTCTTTCCTTCGTCCTTGACCTTCAGCCCCTTTGGCCCAGCTCCTGTTTTCTACCTTTCAAAGGCCACCTCTCTCTCTCTGCCAGTTTTGTCCCTCTACCGAACCTTTGCAATAATGTACGGATTGGCAGGATAGATTCTCTTGCAGGCCTCGCTTACAACAGTCTCGATGACCAGGAGTGTTGTTTGCATGGACAGCTGGAGTCCCCCAAACCCTGGGAGGCCCCGTGTGGAATAATGACTCAAGACAACGTGCTGTGGGATTAAAATTGGCCACAACTTTATTATGTTTCAGATGTCGGTAGACCTTGCCTCAGGCACTGGGCATTTATCCTTCCCAGTCCCCCTTCGGGGGTCTGGGGAATATCAGGGTTATCCAGAGTGTGTGGGGTGGGGCTGGCTCTGGAGAACATATGTTCAAGCAGAGAGAGCCTGCCCCCATTACGCTGCTGTCACAGGGGAGAGCAATGACAACCTATAGGCGTACGGCCAAAGCCTCCCCTCAAAACAACCCCTTTAAAGGGGAACCCTGGTATCGCTGCCACAAAGATAAGGGGGACGTGGGTCACCGCTACACGCCCACCCCCATTTAGGGATGATAGACTAAAGGATTCCACCCAAGGCCTAATACCGCCAAAGTTGTGATGTTTTGCCAATGCAGGGAATTCATTTCTGGCCCTTCAACAGTGATCCTGACGTAGCAGCGCCTGCATACCTGTGGAGAAAAGGTTAACCTGCAAAAGAAGTCTTAACTGAGAGTGGGTAGAGCGGGAGAAGCTATGGAGCCAACTGACGGTTCCCAGGTAAGATCCTCCCCCTATTGTGTGGGCAGGGTGGTCCCTTCCTCTACCTGGCCTGATCACCTTGACAGTGCCTCCCCAGGGCAACTAGCTGAGGTAGGCGGAGACCTTCAGGTATCCCACCTGGGGAAGGCAAAGCTAAGCCTGTGCTAATGGTGCCGCATAGGGTTCCGGGGGCTGTGCGCGACCACGCAAAGGGTGCCCCCCATTTAATGTGGGGAGCAATCATTCCTGCCTGGGTTCTATGGATTTATAATTTGGCATTCTTATGCTGCCGCCGCCACCTCCAATTCAATACATTTCCTAGGAAGAGCAGGGGACTCGCAGGGTTGGCAATATGCCCTGAGCTTGGTGTTTACTGAGCTTTCTCAGAAAAGGTTCAGAAAGATCTGAAAGTTCTCTGACGAAGTCACGGAAGGGGGAAGGAGGTTTCCAAAATGAGACAGGCGAGCAGGGGACTTGTCCATCACCACTCCTTTTAGAAATTGACCAGTGGAACCTGCTGCCCATTGGTAGGGCGGAAGGCAAGGAGACCAATAACAGGGTGCAGCCAGAACGAATGATGGGCAAATGCAACCCCTGACTGGTTAGAAAAAGGCAAGCAAGTGGTGGTTGGCTGAGGGCAAGCAGAGGGTGGAGCACTGATCCATCCTGAGGGATAGCTCAGTCGGTAGAGCATGAGACTCTTAATCTCAAGGTCGTGGGTTCAAGTCCCATGTTGGGTGAAAGATTCCTGCATTGCAGGGGGTTGGACTAGATGACCCCCATGGTTCCCCCCCAACTCTACAAATCTGTGTTTCTGTGAATTTGCCTTAACAGACCAGCCTCCTCGCACCTGACCATAAGAAGCACCTAGTATTTAGAGGAGGAAAACAAGAAAATAAATATTCTGAATGAAACAGTAGATGTATGATTTTTGTGGCCACAGACATGATATGTGATTTGACAGTGAGTTTGGGGTAGCCCAATGCAAAAATCCTGAGAATCCATGTGGGTCTGTGCTTTGTAACCATGTTTTTGCGCCATTGCGGCCCCATGAAACAGTGGATTTGTGGTTTTTTTGGTGCAGGCTATAGACATGGACATGCTATGTGATCTGATGGTGAATTTGGCTCCAGGGACCACGCATTCGCTCCATAAGACACACAGAAATTTCCCCTTACTTTTTAGGAGGAAAAAAGTGTGTCTTGTGGAGCGAAAAATACTGTAACCATGCTAAAAAGCCAAAGCCCATCTCTAGTAAGAATCTCCCACCACCGAAAAAAGCAATAAGGGGGGTGGAATCATTAATGGAACAAAGCTCTTACCTATTCAAGTTTCTCTACCATTTAAGGAGTCATTTTCTGAAATGGCTCCTTGAACAGTCAAAATGGTAATGATTAGTCTCGCTCTTCCTTAACACCTGCTGGGTAACATACTTGCTTAGTGGGTCAAAGCACCTCAAAAAGCTGTTTTAAAAAATAAATAACAGAGTGTAAATGTCGCTTAATAGCTTCAAACGCAATAGCACAGCTTTTATAAACAAAAACAAATAAAGCCCCCTCTCTGAATTAGGACAAGTAATTCCAACGTCTCTGTTGTTAGAGTTGCTACTACTTATAATCAATCATTCCATAAAGCGCTTTTGGCTTTGGTCTTTTTTTGTTTTGTTTTAATCATCTGAAATTTTGAATCCCTGGTTCAAATGAATTAATTTCACAGCTTGCAGATCAATTAGTAATCATGCTGAAAATTATATTATTGATGTTCACTGGGTGACAGGAAGAAATTGACGCGAGTGGAGAGTGTTTGCAACTAAGTGCTAATCCCGGGGTCCACAAAAGCCTTTGGTGTGGGCCTAGCATGCTCTGAGGCATGCACAGGAATTTCCAAATGCTTGTTCTATCGCTGGTTTTCAATATGGACTATGTCTCCAGGCATTGGAACAGGTAGCTTATGTGTTACAGTGGTTATACCTCTACTTATGAGGCTGGGTTTATGTGTCCACCTCCTGGTAGTTGTGCTAAGGGGTGCCACAGGACACTGTTTTGCTCTTGATGCTGTTTACGATATGGAAACACATTGCTCCATTATGACATGGTCCCAGCCAATCAGGGATGACACCATCACACAACCTATCTAGGCAGCCCAGAACGATGCAGTGCCACAGAATTCCACCAGATTGGTGTAGCTCTCGGAGTGTGGGGCTGGAGACTCACTCTGATTGGCTGTGGATGCAGCTAGTCAGAGTGGAGTGGAGTTGTCAGGAGCTCATCCTACACTCAAGTAAGACCCTGGTAGGGACACATGCACGACTGGCATGTTCTCTCCCTCCTGGTTGATCGTTCGGGAGCTTCAAAAGCTTTCTTCTGCCTGAACATCACAGCGACCAATGCCAAAAGACACCGGCACACTTAGGGATCCGCAGAGTCTTCGCAGCTTGTGTGACAGACCTCAGCAACTTAGCATTTTGGCTAATCTACATTATTTAAATATAAACACACACGGAGCACTGCAACATGGCTCCCTCTCTCTAGCATCAGACAGCAAAGAGGAAAAGAACAAGGGAGAATAGTCCCACTTCACAGAACACAAACATCCTGTCTCCGTCACTTCCCACTTTGTGGAGTCAAAATATACCATGTCATGTGAAAGACAACAATCCCATGACTGCAATCATGGAGCAGGAATTCTAACAGGAGTATGGGATGGGTGGGGTGAAGCAATGGACAGTGGGGTTCCTGGCATTCAGCTGGATAAGAGTATAACTTCTTAGCTATATGTAATTCACCCTACAGCCAGAGAAGGAAGTCTCTGAGCTGGTGGATTAGGTTTAAAGACAGTGGATGGTGTCTTTTGCAATACTATAACAGCCAAGTAAGACTTTGGAAGCTGAATTTGAGAAAGGAGAGGTAGAGTTGTGAGGGAATGTTCTACTTTGATCTCAATTCAGTAAGAAGGGGAAAGATCTTCTGGAGAGAGAAGAATAATCCCAAACCAGTTAAGAGGGGTGTGGTGATCCCCTGGTCTGGTATATTAAAAGAGGAGCCTCAGGCGTGAGATTTATAGGCGGTTGGGAAACTGATAGGAAGTACCAACTTGTTTCAAAACCCAAGTATGAAGACCTAAGCTGTAACACCTCTGCAATTAGCTTAAGGAAATGAAGTGAATATAAACTGTACATTGACCATCTTGTTTATGACATACACTGAATTTATGATATATTTATGTTTACTGTTTCTTTTCAAGAATCTCCCAAACATCTATTGTTTTACCAGTTTTGCTGTAAAATAAAATCTTTTTCCTGTTTAACTTTCCCAAGTCTTGAAGTACCAGAGTTTTCTTTAAAAAAAGCTATACTAGCTAGTAGTAGGGAGAGGGGGCACATTTAGCTAAATGATGATGTCATAAAGCTACCTCAGAGTGAGGGCGCTCTTCTTGCCTTTGCTCCGTATGAGTGAATATTTTTAGCTCTCTTCACAGTATTTTTTTTTAAAAAAAACACACACCCTAAAAGCACATGCAAGGAGCAATGCAATTCACCCCAAGATATCTTCAGTGAAAAATGCCCCTCCCAACACAAAACACTTTATGGCTTAGCCCTCTCACATACACTGATTAGCTATAGGACATAATTAAATAATTCCCAGTCCAGGGACAATTGCTTCATGGACACCACCACCGTTCTTTCATCACCTTAGTAATCAGGCTCACCCCATGGAACTAGATTGCTACCTTGATTAGACTAATGATGAAATGTTGTTATCTTCTCCTTTGCCCTATCCTCTGATGGCTTACCTTTTAAAATGGCTTTTCGCTTCTTCTTCCTTTTTGAGTGCTGGGAAAAGTGCAATCACTCCAGTTAAAGCACTTGGTGTCCCTATCCCTTTTCCTCAAGAGCCAGCATGCACTATGCAACATATCAGAACGGATGTGCTGCAAGTCGATTCAATTTTATATCTGTGCCATCTTGTTTTGCATTAGGTGAGCCAGCATGGTGTGGTGGTTAGCATGGCAGACTTTGCCCAGAGACACCAGAGTAGAAATACCCATTCACCTAAGAAATTCATTAGGTGCCACTGGGGCAGGTGTTAGAATTCCTGCTCCATGATTGCAGTCATGGGATTGTTGTCTATCACATGACGGTGTATGTTTTGACTCCACAGAGTGGGAAGTGATGGAGACAGGATGTTTGTGTTACTGTGTTCCGTGAAGTGGGACTATTGTCCTTTGTTCTTTCTCTTTGCTGTCTGATGCTAGAGAGAGAGGGAGCCATGTTGCAGTGCTCCGTGTGTGTTTATATGTAAATAAAGTAGATTAGCCAAAATGCTGAGTTGCTGAGGTCTGTTATGCAAACTGCAAACACTCTGCAGATCCCTAAGTGTTCCGGTGTCCGTTGGCATCGGTCGTTGTGAAGTTCGGGCAGAAGAAAGCTTTTGAAGCTCCCAAACGAAAGACCAGGAGGGAGAGAACATGCCAGTCGGGCATGTGTCTCTGCCAGGGTCCTACTCGAGTGTAGGACTAGCTCCTTACAGCAGATATGTTCTCTAGCCTTGACCCACCTCACTGTTTTACTTTGAGGATAATGTGGGATAATGCCCATCCATGTATACAACGCTGACCTCACTGGAAGAATGGTAGGAGATCATTGTAGATGGTGAAGAAGAAGAAGAAGAAGAAGAAGAAGAAGAAGAAGAAGAAGAAGATAACTACGAGGCTGTGCACTGGTTTCAGCTGAAGTCCAAACTAAATTGATTCAGGGGGATACATGTTTTGACAGAGTTGGATGGAGACAGCCACCGGACACCTGGGGTGACCTGAGGATGTCAATGGGTGAAGGATAATAATAATAATGATGATGATGATGATGATGATGATGTATTATTTATACCCCAGCCATCTGACTGGGTTCCCCCAGCCACTCTGGGTGGGCGGCTCCCAACAGAATATTAATAAAAAATAATAATAAAGTGATAAAATATCAAACATTAAAAACTTCCCTAAACAGGGCTGCCTTCAGATGTCTTCTAAAAGTCAGATAGTTGTTTATTTCCTTGACATCTGATGGAAGGGCGTTCCACAGGGCAGGTGCCATAACTGAGAAGGCCCTCTGCCTGGTTCCCTGTAACCTCACTTCTCACAGTGAGGGAACCGCCAGAAGGCCCTCAGAATTGGACCTCAGTTTCCGGGCTGAACAACGGGGGTGGAGATGCTCCTTCAGATATACTGGGCTGATGCCGTTTAGGGCTTTCAAGGTTACCACCAACACTTTGAATTGTGCTCAGAAACGTACTGGGAGCCAATGCAGGTCTTTCAGGACTGGTGTTATATGGTCTCGGCAGCCACTCCCAGTCACCAGTCTAGCTGCCACATTCTAGATTAGTTGTAGTTTCCGGATCACCTTCAGAGGTAAGCCCCACATAGAGCGCATTGCAGTAATCCAAGCGGGAGAAAGAGAAAGGGCTGTTTGCAAGAGGACCTCCAAGCCCTGCACTGCATTTTGGCAGTGTGCACCTGTTCCCAGTAGGGAATCTTTTCCCAGTAGGAAAACAAATGTGAGCATTTAAATGGAGCAGTTGGTTTGCAGAGGGTTCAGTCTTACTGGCTGCATGGCTCTAATTCACCAGCGTGTTCCGTACAGGGAGCACACGAAGTAGACCCCAGCAGGATTGAGGCCTCTGCTGACTACAGTGTCCTTCTGGACAAATGCATTCCTTGCAGGGAACATTCTTGCAAAGCAGCATGGAGCAGGATTGCACAGGGAATTCAACCCTGCTGGTTGCAGGGAATGTGTTGGCGAAGCAGAAACCAGTAGACTGGTAGGAGAGAGATGGCATCTTCTTCTTCCCCTGCCCTCTCCTGACCTTACATTGATTTAGGTTTTTGAAACCCTAACTGAACATTATTCCTATCCCCTAAATTGATCTGGGTCAGACATTTCAACAGTTCAAGAAGGACACTGACAAACTGGAACGTGTCCAGAGGAGGGCAACCAAAATGGTCAAAGGCCTGGAAACGATGCCTTATGAGGAACGGCTAAGGGAGCTGGGCATGTTTAGCCTGGAGAAGAGGAGGTTAAGGGGTGATATGATAGCCATGTTCAAATATATAAAAGGATGTCACATAGAGGAGGGAGAAAGGTTGTTTTCTGCTGCTCCAGAGAAGTGGACACGGAGCAATGGATCCAAACTACAAGAAAAAAGATTCCACCTCAACATTAGGAAGAACTTCCTGACAGTAAGAGCTGTTCGACAGTGGAATTTGCTGCCAAGGAGTGTGGTGGAGTCTCCTTCTTTGGAGGTCTTTAAGCAGAGGCTTGACAACCATATGTCAGGAGTGCTCTGATGGTCTATCCTGCTTTGCAGGGGGTTGGACTCGATGGCCCTTGTGGTCTCTTCCAATTCTATGATTCTATGAGACATTCCTCTGGTTGGGTTGGGGAGGCTATGTGGAACCCTAAAAAATACTACTATGAATAATAATGGCGAATAGTATTTTTGAGCCACTGTTCTATTTATAGGAATAGGAAACACCGGCTCTCTTGAAAGCAGCAAAACAGTCCAGATATGCAAATATATATTTTGTCAGTGCGTGCTTAAGTAGATACAACACAAAAATTAATATACTGAAGTTATGGAATGAAGACTTCTCTTCTCCCCTGTCAAGTCCTTGGGCAAAGTCACTGGGTTGAATCCTGCTAAAGCATACTTAGACCTATTGGACTCACTGAACATGACTAACTCACATGGTTTTCAGAGGGTCTACTCTGAGCAGGACTTAGTTGGGTCCAGATCAGTATCTCTCAGCCTCAACTTCCTTAAGTATTAGAAGGTATGCTTAAAATAAGAAAGTCAATTATCAAAATCATTGTTGGCCAAGATTGAATATACAGTCGTACTTCGTTTTGAGTCCGCCCCATTTAGGGTCCATTTTGTTGAATGTCCGTGGTAAACCCGGAAGTACTGGAATGGTTACTTCCAGGTTTGCCACTCGCGCATGCACAGAAGTGCTAAATCACGCTTCGCGCATGCACAGAGCAGCGCTTTGTCGAGTGTCCCTTTCGTTGAGCATCCGGGGCTCTGGAACGGATCCCAGACACAAAAGGAGGTATGGCTGTACCTGTTAATTAATATGCCAAGATCCCCCCCCCCACACACACTTGATTTTCTTTCACACACTGAGGTACTAAAAAGAGATTGGTGTTGAAAGGCCCATTATCCCAAAGGATTTAATTGGTCTAGCTAACAAAGCACAGCAAAGATGTCATTTTACATGCAATTGTACCAAGATGAAAGGCTCTTCGTGACCAATATTCATGACCAAATTATGAATATTTAAGCAAACAGACACAGAGGCAACAACAAATGCTGCGTTATTGTACAAATACAATCGAGATATACTGTAGAAATTATTAAATGCAAAATAAAAACAAGGGCAAAAATGTCCCAGAGGTGCCTGTTCAGTAAGAATACAGGAAAATCCAAGCCACAGAATCATAGAATTAATTGTGGAGCTGGAAGGGAACCATAGTGTCATCTAGTCTGACCCCCTGAACTGCAGGAATCACAGCTAAGCATGGTGCCTTCTTGATGTTGCTGAACCACAACTCTCATCACCTCGGCAATTGGCAATACTGGGACTAGTGGGGGTTGTGGAGGAGGACAATGGTGACAATGGTGCTTTGATTCAACAAAACCATGTTTCCAATTGAACCAAGCTCCACAGCAAAAACAAACACAAAACAACACAAAAACCTTTGACACTTTCTTCTTACAGCCAATCCCATCATGTTCACTGTGAAGAATGCCATATTCCTTTATTGTCTAAGGGTATCTCATGCTTCAGTTTCCCCTGCTGCGACCTATTTCTCATTTCCTTGGCTACCCCATCTCAATTCCCCTGATTTTCTTTCCCCCACCATACCCACCAGTAGCTATGATTATGCACAGGGCTAAACAGTACAGCTATCCAAAGGTAAATTAAAAAAACAGAGTATGATCCATTTTGTTCTCAATTGATATTCATAGAAACAGATGGCAATGTTTTTACGCCTGGTTACTTAACTAACTTTAAGTGGTTAATTTCACAGTGTTACAGTTGCTTTAAATAGGTCCCTGGCGCTTTAAGTAGTATATAAAACACAACACAGGGTTTCTGTCACTTTGAGAGGTTCAGATCTGCCCCATATCCAAACATGAGCCAATTTCCACATAGTCCTCTTCTCCAATGAACACTCATCATTAACTAGGCACTGAATACTGTGACTGCAATTTTCAATCAGGTCTATAATCTCTTACTTCAGGCTTCTGCTGAAGTCTTACCCTTAGTCCATCAATCACTGCTGCCTCGGATTTTCAACAATGAATTGACTGAAGGGCTGTCTCTGGAACAGAAGTGGGGAACCTTAGGTCCAGGTGTCTAAATGCATCTCTAGCTCTTGGGACCCTCTTCATGCCATACACACACCCCAGCTGCGCCCAGCCCAGTTCCTGGGTTAAATGCATCCTTGATCTCTGATCATGCCTGTTGCCTCTTTCGATAGAGAGTCGTGTGTGTGAATGTGTGAAGAAACTAGCCCAGGTTGGTTTTTTAAAAAAAATAATAATGGAAAAAGTTATATTTTATGGAGTGTTGTAATTTGCAATTGACACTGTAAACTGTCCTGTGGTCTATTGGATGTGTGTGTGTTTTTGTAGAAATGAATGGATAAATAAATCAGATAAAGACTCTTTTTTTTTACAAGGATTCATATAAAACATGCAAATATCATCTCGGACACCATTAAAATTATTTTTTAAAGAAAGAACCCCAACCACATATGCAGACTGGGGGGGGGGGTGACAACATAAAAATCACCTCTCAAGAGTTCCACATTGACTATCATATTTTAAGAACTTTGTAGGAATGTTTTAGCTGGGCTCATAATTGGGAAGGCTAGTCTGAACAGAAGGGGGTCTATGTTTCACTTCTTGATTTGACAAACTCTCCATTCTGCTGCTAAACTTAAGCAAGTTTGATCCTGTATGCTGCCTTGAGGGGAAAACTCCTGGGAGCCATATATAATCTGCTCTGAGCTCTTTGGAGAAATCGTAGGGAATAAATGTTTACCTTTCTTGCAAGATGCTCAGAGCCTATCAAGTGTCTCTGCAATCCTCAAGAGAAGGCAGAGGGCCTTCTCGGTAGTGGCGCCTTCCCTGTGGAACGCCCTCTCATCAGATGTCAAGGAAATAAACAACTATCTGACTTTTAGAAGACATCTGACGGCAGCCCTGTTTGGGGAAGTTCCTAATGTTTGATGTTTTAGTGTGCTTTTAATATTCTGTTGGTAGCCGCCCAGAGTGGCTGGGGAAACCCAGCCAGACGGGCGGGGTATCATCATCATCATCATCATCATCATCATCATCTCTTTGGCTTTGGAAGGGCTAACTCATCACAGAGATCGAAGCATCCAAGATGCCCATTTCCCCATCCAATAAATCTGTCTTCTAGTTCTGTAATCCCTCTACCACCCAGTCCCCAGAAAACCTACCTTGCCTTGTCTCTTGTTAGTTCTTGCCATACAGACTTCCAGCCTTTACTCTTCATTGTTATCTTTCCCATATTGTGTATAGCAGGAGTGAGGAACTTTGAGCCCTGCAGATGCTGTTGGACTACAACTCCCATCATCCTTGGCCATTGGCGCCATGCTTGTCAGTCAGTGCCTGGTCCAAGGTCCCCCCAAAGAGCTTCAAGGCTGAGTGGGGATTTGAATTCTGGTCTCCCAGGTCCCAATGCAACATTCTAACCAATATACTATCCAGCTTCACCACATCTGATTCATAGAGTGGTTGGTACGACGCAGATGCCTAGTTTCTTGCCCATTTCTGCATTGCCAACATTATGTCCTGGTGGAACAACATCAGGACTCCTGTCCAATATCTCATATTTGTTAATTTGTTTCTAACCCTTAGCAAGGAGCCCAAAGCAGAATACATTTGCTTTAGGACAGTGCTTTTGACCAGCTTAGCTTTGCAGGTAGAACTATACACAAAAGTCGCTTTGGGTCATTTCTTTTTGTCCCCTCCCAATTGGACATTAGGCATATTCAGTATCAGGAAAAGGTCACAAATATTGTAAGTTCCAGCAAGGCATTCTGTATACTCCGATAATTTAATGGTATGAGCATGTTCCACTTTTGCTTTTTAGAAAATATACGATGGGAATTGTTTAAACTATATGCCCTTGGGAATCTGACATGCTCCCCACCTGGTCAAATAATGCTAATGTTTCAAAGGAAGGGCTGATTGTGAATTGTTCAAGTAGGTCAGACATAAAGCCAATTAACGCTACCTATTTGGTCTTCAAGGTCTGAATAAAACAGAGCCCCATTTTGATTAGAAGCCTTGCTCCTAACAGCAGGTACATGGCTTAAAATAGACTAGAAAAATACATAAAGCCACATGGGATTGTTAAAAAAGATTTGATTGTATCCCAGTCAATTGCTATAATATAATTTCCTGTCCCTTATTATAGATATTTCATCAGCCATATTTTCTCATTCCAATGTTATAAAATGTGCCAGTAAAACAGTGGTTTGAACTATCTTATCTTTGGAGGCAAGGCTTTTGCTCAGCCAGAACTCACCTCAACAACTTTGGGAGTTCTTGCACCTCTTTTTCAAGAAAAAGAAAACACTGTTTGGAGGGGTTCTAATACAAATAACCAACCAGTTCTTGGAGGAAGGCCTTATATTTTCCTAGGAGTTACCTAGGGACTGGAAGTGTATTTTCTCATACAAATGGACACCCTTATAGTCATACGTGGTTTGGTTCCAGAATAAAGATGGAAACACCTAGCTGTGGGAATGTCACAATTGTGAAGGATGTGTGCAGTGGGGATGCTACATACAAACCCCAAAAGAGAAATATTACATTGCAGAGCTCAGCATCTGCAGACTGGTGCCCAAAAACCCTTCTAGGGGTTTGTTGTTTCTGTTGTTGCTGCTGCTACTGCAATTAGATCTCAGGATGGTTCACAACATAAAATCACAGTATAAGAAACACAAAATACGTAAGACCAATAAGAACGAAACAAACCAAAAATCCACCTTCCCACAACACATTTAAAAGGGTACAAGATGTTGATCAGCCCAAGGCTTGGTTGAAGAGGAATATTTTTGCTTGGTGTCTAAAGATGTACAATAAATGTGGCAGCCGAACATCCCTGGGAAGAGCATTCCACCAATGGGGAGCCACTGCAGAGAAGGCCCCGTTCTCGTATTGCTGCCCACTGTTCCTCTTGTGGAGGAGGCACACCAAGAAGGGCCTCAGATGATGATCACAGGGTCCAGGTATGTTCATATGAAGAGAGTTGTTTTTTCCTTCTATCCACCTGACCCCTGGGCCATGGACTTATGGTAGCAAGATCTGGGTGAGCCACTTCCCTCATTGATTCTTCCATCTGATATAGCAAAACTCCGGATCATTTCAATAAAATTAAAATGATGAATGGCTTCACAGACCTAGGCATTATTGTCTGTGACTGAGGAAGCCATTTTCAGCAGGTGGGATCAGTGGGGCCCTTCTGAGGAGGCCCCATCTAACATGTTTTCAGTTCAGAGCCGTATAAAGTTGCTTCTGATGCTGGGTTTGCCCATTGATTTATGCACAATCAGTAATTCCCTTCCAAAATATTTTGGTTTATGTACAATTCAAGTGGTGGTAATCATACTGCTCTTCAGTGAGTTTTCAGATAGGTTTTTAAATATTCTGTAATCTGATGAGTCCTATTCATGGCATCCACACACCCCCATAACAGGGGCTATGTCTCTCATTGAGAAATCAGGAGCCACCTTGATGAACCCCCCCCCCCAAGGTTATAATTGAATTCTGGGGGAAAGTAATAGATCAGGAAGTTTATAACGAGATCTGAAACACAATACTGTATTCAAAATTTGACATATGGCGACTCTTAATTTTGCAGCGCGGATATCCTGCCAAACAATTTGATCCAACTTCTGTAAGAATATTGCATTATTGAGCAAACTACATCAAGTTCTTGCATCTCTTCCAACTTCACAACTGTGTTTCCTGAAAATGTGTGGGTTTGAGAACTGGGGGATTTCAGATTTGCTTTCAGAATATTTGCTTGAAAAATAGCCCGCAAGCAATTAACAAGTGTGATAAATTGTAGGGGCTGTTTTCTCCCCAAAATTATTACCGTTCTTGATGCAAATTGATAGCATTTCACTGAATAGCTTGGGAAAGCTCGCTGCGCACAGATCTGTTTCCAAGTTTTGAGTGCTGTTGCGTATGCCACCAATATGTCAGAAGACTTGGGGAAACATCAATGTTTGCAAAAGGAAAAGGGAGAGGGAGGCCCTCCAAATCAGACCATTGACTACTGAGCATGCTGTTTTCTGGGAGTGGGAAGAGAGAGAAATGGGAGGGAGGGAGAAAGGAATTTCATATCCTGGCTAGAGGCTAGCTAGACAACACTGCAACATGTTGTCAGTCTGGATAGCTCAGTTGGTTAAAATGTGGTGCTGATAACACCAAGGTTGCAGGTTCGCTCCCCCTATGGAACAGCTGCATATGCCTGGGATTGGACTAGATCAGTGTTTCCCAACCTTGGGTCTCCAGTTGTTTTTGGACTACAACTCCCATCATCCCTGACCACTGGGTCCTGCAGGCTAGGGATGATGGGAGTTGTAGCCTAAAAACAGCTGGAGACCCAAGGTTAGGAAACCCTGGACTAGATGATTCTCAGGGTCCATTCCAACTCTACAATTCTACGATTCTATGTTGCAGGTTTCACTTGTACCCTCTAGTTTTGGTGTTTTGGTTATTCTGCTTGGGTTGGAATTTCCACCCCCAAAACACGCTTTTCCAAAAGCAAATAAATGAATGAAACGGTGGGGAGAAGAAGACGTCCTGGCAGTTGCTCAAGGGTTGCCCAATCAACTCTTTCCAGTCAAAATCAGATTTATATCGAAGTGGAGAATAGGATTCTATACCAAATGATGAGCATACAGTCTGCAGATGACACTGGCTAGTATGTATATAGAAATATGTTCAGGAATAGAGACTTCAATTTCCAACAGGAGGTTGTTGTTTCCCCCCCTGCATGATTCCTGAATAAACAGGAAATGAAGAATTAGCATTTAGGGCAATAAATCTGACTCCACTTCGGAATGTAAATAAGCGCCTGTGGATTAATTTGAACAGAAAAAAGGAATATCTGTTTCCTGCAGAGAATGAAGAAGGGACAGTGACAACCTGGCATAATCTGAACAAGACTGCCTTTTCCTTATTCAGCTTTTAATTACATGCAGGCTAATTATTAGAGCTCAGGATAAGAGACACGCTAGAAATGAGTATATGTGACACTGAATGGAAATGTGCGGTAAACATTGCCATATAATGCAGCTTTTGGGGGAATAAACATAAGATGATTGCCTGTCCCTGCACCGATTATCCTTTTTACATTATGTTTTCTGTTGTGCTCCAATTAGAGATGAAGACTGTCTCTTGATCTGCTGATTAACCATCATGAGCAATTGAAAAGAAAAGTGTCTTGGACTTAAAAATAAAATAAAATCACACACACAACATGCTGCATGCTATTGAAGGCAACTGCTTATGAAAGCAAATATATTCTGAAATGCTTCAGTCTCTACACGAATTGGCTCCTCATGCTTATACCTGATAATGCATGGAACATTTTTTGGAAATACAGTGGTGCCCCGCAAGACGAATGCCTCACTAAACGAAAAACCCGCAAGACGAAAGGGTTTTCTGATTTTTTAGCGGCTTCGCAAGACGAATTTCCCTATGGGCTTGCTTCGCAAGACGAAAGCCCATAGGGATATCTCCGAAGACAGCGGGGAAGCGCAGCGCGCCTTCTCCTCTGTTCCCGGACCTGTCCTAAGGCTTGCGGTGGTGCCCCGTGCGTGCTAAAGCAGCCCCCCGCGACCCTCTCCCCGCTGGAGAGGTGACGCGCGCCTATGGCAGGAGCCTCCATAGGCGCGCGTCACCTCTCCAGCTGGGAGAGCAGGCACGGGGCTAAAGCAGCCCGACTCGCCCGCCTCCCTCCCACGGCACACCCGGCAACTTCTCGCGGCACACTAGTGTGCCGCGGAACACCGGTTGGGAAACACTGCCATAGATGACATATGGTAAAACCACGTTGCTTCTATCAGCCTGCCTTGAGCATCAAAGGATGCACCTGTGCCAGATGTTTACAAGGCCACACTTTGGTGCCAGCAGTGTAGTCTCTATGGTCAGTGGCTATGACTGCTGAGGGGCCTGTGTGCCTGCATGAGCCAGGCCCCCTTAGGCCACCTCTGCCACCACATCACTGTAGTTGGATGTGTTGAGGGTTACCAGCTGGCAGAGCTGAGGAGAACAGGTCCCGTTGAGCCAACATGAGGGGCTGGACTGCCACCTTCTCCTACCCATGCCCTTTCCCGCTCTTGCAGATTTCAGGACTCTGCATGAAACAGTGAGAAGGTGTGATGGTGGAAGGGTTTTCTGACATTTTCAGGGCAGCTGGAGTCTTATGATACACAGCCCAACCTCTATTTATATAACCCTCTGGTTACGTAAACTTCAGGATGCACAAGTCGCAAAGCAGGAAGTATTTTGCCAGGTTTTGCCACGCGCGCATGCGCAGAAGCGGTAGACCATTTCTGTGCATGGGCAGAAGCAGTCTGCGCATGCACAGAAGCAGGCCTCAGGTTGTGGAAACCTTGGGATCCAATCGGACCTCTGGAACGGATCCCATCTGCTATCAAAGGTACCACTGTACTGTATTATTATTGGTGGTGGTGATGATTATCATGATAATATTTATATAGTCACCAAGCAATTAATATTCCCCGAGCAACACATACCACTACCACTGCTGTGTATGGGCATTTGCAGGTTGAAAATTCAAACGAGTGAATTACTGCACAAATATAAGGGGCGCACTATCAAATAGATTGTGGGAACAACACTTGAGAAGGAAAGGAGCTTCCTTGCTCTGAGAGATTAGGCTGGAACAGCCCCTTCTCTCCACAACAGCTGCAGTCTGTCTCCCTGTTAAATCTTTTGCATTTTAAGAACATATCTGAGCTGCAGATATTTTGCATAACCAGATCCTTTATGGGTAAACTGTTCTCATCGCTTTACTAACACATCCTACTCTAGACACCGGAGCAAGACAGGCGGTTGCTGAGCGAATGAGTTCAGCACATAGCGGGTGAAGAACACCAGCTCTGTGCAAGAAGGGGGAGGGAGGGCTGGAGGGATTTAGCAGCCTTCAAATGGTCCTGTTTTCATGTTTGAAATGTCGCTGGCAGTGCAGAATTGAGTCTGGCAATGGGCATGTGTTGAAGACATGCAAGATTCTCCTCTGCCTCCTTCTGCATGGCACTGTTTGTAGGACCTGCCCTCTCCCTCTTCACATTTCCTCTGCCTCTACATTCTTTACATATCAGACAGGCCCCGCCTTGATTATCTTTTCAGTGCCTATTGAATACATTCCTTTTTCTGCAAGCCTTTAAAGTAGAGATCTTTTTTTAAAAAATCCCTGTCTGCTTCTGTATTGGACTTGAAACTGGGATGTGTGTGTATTGTTGATGTTTTTTGTGGGAAGCGATTCATAATTGAAATGAATAAGGGAGCAAGCTGTCTTAGGGCTGAAATGGAGCAAATGTCAATAGAGTTGCATGGCGAGTCCCCCCCCCCCCTCCGCAGTGGAAATAATGACACTTGACACAATTATTAAGGTTAATGGGCTAAATAAGGCCCCAACTTTATTGGTTACAGGTGATGGGTGGTATTTGCTTAGGCACTGGTCCTAACCGACTATATCCGAATTCAGCCCATCTGCTTGAAGTCCGGGAAGGGAGTCCTGCTGATGCACATAAACTAGGAACTTCCCTGGGGTCACCACTAGGGTGCGTCCCTTAGACCCTCACCTCCCCAGGCTTCAGACAGGGCCACATCCCCCATAATCCTTTATCGGACTACCCTTCAATATGCGGGGCAGGTGATGGCGCTGCCTCCCCTCTTCCATCTACAGAACTATACCAATGCCTAACCGCCAATACCAAGAAAGTTGTGACAATTTGCAACGAGGTAGGCGAAAACCAAGTGGCTGGTGCCAATTTGCCAAGTGGAAAAATTCCTACCAGGGCCCTCAACGGTGACCAACCAAGGTCCATAGCAAGGTCAGGGAACGAAAACCTTATAGGGCAGGAGGGTAGGAAAAGCAGGAACAGCTGGCAGGTGGCAAAGAGGGAGATCCCCGGCTACGTCCTGATTTAAATAAGGCAGGCCACACCTCCAGAGCCAGCCGATTGGCTGGCCAGGAGGTGACGCGGCTGGGAATCCTCCCAATCGCACAGGGGCTGGGTTCCAGTTGCTGCGTGTGTGGTGGGGCTGTGAAGCCCGCAACTTCACCTCCTCCAAAGGGCGGAAGTGGCTTTTACTGTGGATTGTTGTTTGTCAATTCAGCAGTAAACTGTGGACTTCCCCAGGGAAAGTGGCAGGACCAAAGAAGACCCTTTCAGGCCCATGTCCACAAATAACAGGAGAAATGGAAGAAATTGTGGGACAAAGGGAAGTGTGCACCAGCTCCACAGGCCTTCGGAACGCCTGCACATTACAGCACTGTCAAGCTGAGGTGAATAATAGAATCATAGAATTGTAGAGATGGGACCCCAAGGGTCATCTAGTCCAACCCCCTTGCCAAGCAGGAATAATGAAGGTGAACTGTAGTTTCTCAAGGGTCCTGGGAGCTATTAGGAGACCCCCATTCCTCTCACAGAACTACAGTTCACAGAGGGAAGAGGGGTTGATTGTTAAACCGTACTGACAATTTTAGTTCTTTGAGGGGAAGAGGGGTTGGCTAGCAGCTCTCAGCACCCTTAACAAACAACAGTTCCCAGGCTTATTTGGGGGAAGCCATGACTGTGTAAAGTGGGACAGTACTGCTTTAAATGTAGAGTGCAAAACGAGCCAGATGTGTCAGGCAGGGGTTATTCTCTGCAGTGGGGAATCTGATTTATGTGAGCAGTTATCTCACACAAACTTGAAGTCTGATCTCTTAGGATTCTGAATTGTAGCAGTGAGCAGGAATAGGAATGCAGATGTATGGGAGAGGCCAAGATGATCATAGATGTCAACTTTCCCCTTTTCTTGCGAGGAGTCCTATTCAGAATAAGGGAATTTCCCTTTAAAAAAGGGAAACGTTGACAGTTATGAAGATGATCCTCACTCCCCCTGCTCACACAATGGTATGACCCAGACAGGTGTGTGTGTGTGTGTGTGTGTGTGTGTGTACAGGGTATGTCTTTCCCTCTGTTCCAAAGCTACTTCTACTGTAACTTTACCCCTGCCCCCCCATCACACAAACACTTGGGATGGGGCAGAAATTCTGTTTTGTGTGTATTTTAATGAGAAACTACCTATTTTGCACTTCTTGCACCAGTAGGCAAACCAAAGAACAATTATCCTTCTAAAAGTTGGGCTTCTCTGAATTTTGCAATGCAGCTCTTCAGGCAAACAATAAGTATAAGAGAGGGTGAAAATAATATAAAAATGTATCAGGGGAAACTGTTTGAAAGAATGTGTGTATTAGCCAAAGTGGGATACAAAAACATGTGCATTAGGATAAATTAGCCCTAAAAAGATGGCAAATTTTCATGAGGATTTCTTTAAATGCAAAATTCTGTGGAAATCTGGAGAACTGATTTTAAGATCTGAAAACCAAAAAACTAAGTGAAACCAAAGTTGACGGATCTTTTCATGCCTAATTCACCCCATCCCTTCCTTTTAACTGGAGGCAGTGTAAAATGGTTGGCTCTCTCTCATTAGAATATTCTGAAGAAATCTCCAGCTATTTTCTAGTCATTGGCTCCCATTAAGAGACATTTCCCTAATCATCCTAAGGCATTAGCTTGTATTCTGCCTAACAGAAGCCCACACTCATAATGCCACTATTTCTTTTGACGCCTCAGATCCTGAAATTCCTAGTCTTTTCTGGAGCATGGTGTGTCTCTCAAATGGCTTCGAACACTCTGCTTGATCTCTTCAGAAATATAATGTAATCTGGAAGGTAGCCCACTGCAAGCACAGACTCTGCATTCCAAAATCCCGCATTTACACATTAGATACCGGCAATCTCACAGAAGCTAACCTCAAGGTTAAGCAATCTGCTGATGCTAAGGAAATAAAAGCAACAGTTATGAATTACAGTGGGAGATAAATTGTGCTTCGCAAAAAAAAAGCAAAAAAAAAAAAAAGCAAGACACTGATTCAAGCAATCATACTGAACACAGAAATGGATCAATTACGACCTGATACTCGTGTTTCTCAAATGCTCCCTCTTTGTTAGCTGAAGAGAACCTGCATAGCATGGCAGAGAAGATAACAGTACAGTACATGATGAAAGTTGCCCAAAGCAACACTGGGAATTACAGAAAATTAATATTAGTTATTTGTTTATTAAACTGAATACCCTTCACTCTGGGTTCCCAGAATGAGTTAATGCAAAAATGCAAAGTTATAAAACTGAAATACCTAAAAAGTGAATAAATATTAGGGGTGTGTCCAGACCAGAAGATTTTCCTGCTCAGAATGATTGACTACAACTCCTGACTTCTATAAAAAGAAAAATAAATAAATAAATAAATAAATAAATAAATAAATAGTCTATTAGCACCTTAGAGACCAACTAAGTTTGCTCTAGGTATAAGCCTTCATGTGCATGCACATTTCAGATCACTGAAGCAGAAGTCACCAGACCTTTATATATAGTGGGAGGGTGATGTGGGGTTTTTCTCAGGAGGGTAGTAGGAGATTGGTGATTGGCTCAGTGGGTATGCTGACTTCTATGACTGAAGTAGAATTAGAACCCATGACTGAAGAAGAAGAAGAAGAGTTTGGATTTGATATCCCGCCTTTCACTCCCTTTAAGGAGTCTCAAAGCGGCTAACATTCTCCTTTCCCTTCCTCCCCCACAACAAACACTCTGTGAGGTGAGTGGGGCTGAGAGACTTCAAAGAAGCCCAAGGTCACCCAGCAGCTGCATGTGGAGGAGCGGAGACGCGAACCCGGTTCCCCAGATTACAAGTCTACTGCTCTTAACCACTACACCACACTGGCTCTCAGACTGCATGGTCTGAGCCCAATATGTAATTCGTGCAGAGGGATTATGTTTAATTGTATGTACTGGACCTAATGGTCAGGGTCCCTTTACCTTTACTTATGTATATTATTAATATTAATAATAATAATTATTCAGAACCGCCCCCCTTCAGTTCTCAACAGTGTTTGGGTTGATGTGTTTTGGTAGGGTTACCAAATTCCACGTATTTAACAATTATGTATTTAAATCATTAAAAAAAAAATCCTACTCATCAGCTGAAAAAGAGTTTCAATGTGGCTTACAAATGCCAGTGCTAAGACTGTCCCTGCTTTTAGGCTTACAAGTGTCCGGAGGGTGGAGGAAAAAAGTGCAGGTACTTATTCGTAGCTATAATGACTCAGAGGAATTGGATAATTGGGAGAGGAGGAGTAAAAATGTATTGGTCTCTCAGCGGAGCCAAGAGAGAGGCTCTACAATCCCACCTTACATGATCACAGAATAATAGGATTGTAGTGTTTGAAGGGATCCTGAGATCCTCTGCATTGCAGGGATCTGAACTAAAGCATCCATGATAGATGACCATCCAACCACTGCTTTAAAACCTCCAAGGAAGGA
The DNA here is from genome assembly GCF_964106915.1 of Podarcis gaigeae. Lineage (NCBI taxonomy): Eukaryota > Metazoa > Chordata > Lepidosauria > Squamata > Lacertidae > Podarcis > Podarcis gaigeae. The sequence goes on along the minus strand of NC_139681.1, from coordinate 89,031,572 downwards.
GAGATCACAACCTCCCAAGGGAGTCTATTCCACTGTTGAATAGCTCTTCCCATCAGAAAGTTCTTCTTGATGTTTAGTCCGAATCTCCTTTCTTGTAACTTGAATCCATTGATGGAATGGCTGCAGATAGATGGTGCTTGAGGAATGGATGGTAATCTCTCAGCAGGGACAATGGCAAGGCCCTGCAATCCCATCTCAGGTTCTTCAACTCCACATATGGTGAGATTCTTCTCAAAAACATGGATTTCCAATGAGTTAGACCAGTATCCTCAAACAGCTGGCTGAACTATTGGAATACTGCAGTCTCTGTGGAAATTGCTGAGAAATGAGTGAGGGATGATGTTAGTTGCTAGGTTAGAGAATTTCCTCAAGAGACCTATGCACCATCGTGAAGATGCCTCTGCTTATCATAAATGTTCTCACTTCAATGTAACCAAAAGCGGCATGTCTCAGTTCTTCATTTTGGAGACATTGTCCTTAGAGGTTTGTTGAAACTGGATTGGATGCACCCTTGGCCTGCTCCAGGACTCACAGTGTCATCAGCGGCCAGAGAAGACCAAGGCCTTCTTATGGTCCCTGGAAATCCACTGCCATTCCTTTTGTACTGTGCATGTGGTAGATATCCTCCGCCAAATCAATCTATTTTGTATACTGCTGCGTCAAAAGTCATGTGTCTTGCCTTACTTGAAACATTTCCCCACAGGTTCCTCTCTATGCCTCTCCCACTCCAAATAAAGGGTTTTAGTGGAATGCATTTAAGTGTGCCTAGATGCTCACTAAGGGACGCAGGTGGCACTGTGGGTTAAACCACAGAGCCTAGGACTTGCTGATCAGAAGATCGCGGTTCGAATCCCCACGACGGGGTGAGCTCCCGTTGCTTGGTCCCTGCTCCTGCCAACCTAGCAGTTCGAAAGCACATCAAAGTGCAAGTAGATAAATAGGTACCACTCTGGCAAGAAGGTAAATAGTGTTTCCGTGCACTGCTCTGGTTCGCTAGAAGTGGCTTAGTCATGCTGGCCACATGACCCAGAAGCTGTACGCCGGCTCCCTCGGCCAGTAAAGCGAGATGAGCACCGCAACCCCAGAGTCGGCCACGACTGGACCTAATGGTCAGGGGTCCCCTTTACCTTTACCTAGATGCTCACTGGTAAACTGTATCACCTATTAGTCTGGAATTGCGAAACAAAGTTAATGGGGCGGGGAGGGGAAGAAGCCTACCACTCACCTTTCAGCATTTTTCATTCCTGGTAATGCACCAAGTACAATTATATCTGCATAACCCTCAGGGCAAGGCTTTGAAGGGAGCCATTAAATAATTCACCCGTTGTCGAATCAAAACATGAAGTTTCCCTTGAACAATTGTACCAGCTTCCACTCAAATCGTTGTTGTCCAACTGAATTTTTTAAAAATGTCAACAATTATCAGGGGTGACAGTGACCTGGCTTTTTAAGGTTGGCTGCACAGTTCATTTGTCTTAAAAAATCAGAAGCCTTCAACGTTTCAGCAGTGCTGCATCCAGAATCCACAAGGACTTTAAAGGATGCATTGGAAAGTAGGGGGTCTGAAGAATTTCAAAAGCCCTGGGCTTGCAAGTCTTTTCTTTTCTTTCTTTTTTAAAAAAAGTTTCTTTCCCTTCTGCGTTGGGATTGTTTTTGGTTTTATGATTGAAACAGCTCCAATGAAGAAGAGGAGGAGGAGGAAGAAGAAGATGGAAGTTATCTGCAGATGGTCTGCAGGCAAGAGAGCAATAGCTCAGGTGATCCCAATTCCATTTGTCCATTGCTTCTGCTTGCATCAGAGGGAGAGGTGATACAACAAGATTCCCTCTGGAAATCTGTTTGGTACCTACCACTATTTGGCTCTCCCCTTTCCCGAACTCTTTCTCATACACTATATATATATATAATTTTCAGCATATCATTTTCAACAATAATTAAACATATTTTAACATCTTAGACATTTTTTTACTTCCATCAATCTCATCTGAGAATTTTCCAATCTAATCTCTAAATACACATTTCCCACTTCTTCAGTTACATTTAATTCATAGCTAATATCCCCATTCTTTCTCTAATTTGCAATGTTTCATACATCTTTCCTTACACAGCTTCTAGTGTAATTTGTTGGTTACATTTCCTCTTCAAATAATTCGTATATTTCTTCCAATCTTCTGTGAATCTCTGGTCCCGCAGGTTTCAAATCCTCCCTGTCATTTTGTCCAATTCTGCATAGTCCATTCATTTTGTTTGCCATTCTTCCTTCGTTGGCATCTCGTCTTGTTTCCATTCCTGGGCCATACACTTAATATTCTGCCTTGTTGTCATGCAACTCCACTGTGCAATGATCCTCTAATCCGGAAGATAGCATATAGCCATCTTGGCCAATAGTGATAGCCCTATCCTCTATGAATTTAGTTGGTGGCCTCCACAACATCTTGTAGGAGCAAATCCCATAGTTGAACTACACGCTGCTGTGTGAAGAAGTACTTTTTAAAGTCTCACCTGAAATCTCCCATCATTCAGCTTCGTTGGAAGACCATTTGATATTATGAGAGAGCCATATCCACTTTCTACATACTGTGTGTGATTTCATGCTCCTCTAGCTTTCCCCACTTTAAATGCATTCCCCACACCCAAATGTTGGTGCACTGATCTATTCCCCACCCTTCCACCATAAGATATGGTTACCAGATTTTTTTCAATGAATCCGGGGACAGAGTAGCAACAGGGAGTCAGTAGTGGGGATGGTGAGGCAAAAGACCCTGTTGTATAAAGGTGCAAAGCCCTTCTTTTGCACCCTGTGAAAAATAAATGCAGAGTTGGTTTTTTTAAAAAACTGGACAACAGCCACCTGCCCGTGATTCCTGAGCCTCCCCCTGATCTCCTTCCCCCTTTGTTTTGACTGTTCATGGGAGTCTCAGGAGTCGCAGACGAATGGCCATTGCCCAGTTTTTTAAAAACTCTGCATATTTATGTTTCACAGGGTGCGAAAGAAGGGCTTTGCACCTTGCCTGGCAGAGAAACCGCACGCCTTGCACCCCTCCTGGGCAATGGCCGTCTGCCTGCGACTCCCAAGCCTCCCCTGATCTGTCACAACAAAGGGGGAAGGGGGCAGGAGATCTGTACTGCTGGATGTCCCCGGTTCCCCTTTGGCAGTGGCGGCAGCAGCAAGCAGTGAGCAGCTCCTGAAGCCAGCCAGAGTGAACTGCACTACCAGGCTGGCTCCGGGCTGCTGAGGCTGCCGCTGCCACAATTTCCTGGGGACAGATTTGCAAATCTGGGAACATTCTGGGGACGGAATTTGTCCAGGGACAGATTTGCAAATCTGGGGACGTCTGGTAACCCTACCAGAAGACCCCAGGGCAGGATACAAAAACACAATGAATAACTTTTGAAGTAAAGAAAAGAACCACAAAATATTAAAAAATCATGAAATATTAGGGAGTTTTGGAGTGGGCCAAATTAGCTACTGGCCTCAGTTCTCTAGGTGTTTGTACTGGTATGCAAAGCCCTATATAGCTTGGGATTAGGGATCAGGACACCCAAAGGATCAGCTCCCTTATATAACCAGCTGACTCCTGCACTCTGCAGCAGAGGGTTACCTGCAGGTACCATCTCATCAAGTTCATTCCACACAACGTTGGAACTGGGGCGTGGTGGCATCTACCCTTTGCAACTCCTTCTCATTGCATACCTGATATGCACCATCTCTGCTATCTTTTCAGCTCCTATTGAAGACGTTCCTTTTTTGACGAGCTTTGTAAATGGAGTTTTTTTTGGGGGGAAACACACAACTCATTATCTGCATTGGATTTGAAATTGTTTTTACATATTGTGTGGTTCTGCATACGTTTTACGGCATTGTGAAATCCCTTCAAGAGGTTCCATAGGAAGCACTTCCATATATGAAAAAAAAAGGCATTGAGCACACTTTCCAAGTTTCAGAAGTCAAGCATTGCATTTTCAGCAAGCAACAAACAAGGCCGTAGAATGGAATATAATGCATTATTTTCTATCTTCATGCTCTGTAGACAATCCTTTATTTTAGCCAAAGTACTAATATTTGCAATGGTTTTTTTTTTTAAAGGTCTGGTAGCCCTGCCTAGGGTGCAAAGCAGAGAGGATGCATATCTATTCCTGCCAAGTTCTGTAGCATTTGATTGGCTGGGTGAAGCTACGTGAAGTCAAAAGCCTTTATTCCAAGTAGATCAAACCTGCTTAGACTGTGTACTAGCAATTAGCAAAGCAGGGGTCTTTTATCATTGTGCCTGCCTCAATATTTCTTTTGTGATTCACAAAGGACCCTCCGTAATAGCCAAGGTCTGATTGATGATAATTACACAAGCATCTCTTCAGGAGATAGCCAAAAAGGCTTTCTTTCCAGATTCTCAGTCAAAGAAGCTGTTTGCAATTAACACTTTTGTCTGGGCAATGTGTATTTAATTACTAGATGTTTCTCCTGTGTGCAGGCAAACAAAGAGGCATTTAACCCTCCAAACCTGGCCATCAAACTGAAATTTTGTTTGAATAAAAAGAGCTCATTTAGCTGTGTATAACTGTGCCTTGGCACAGTCACCTTGGATTCTGGCAGGTCTCCGGTGTCTTTGACAACCTCACAGTAGGCAAAAATTCAACAGGTCCACCTCTTCTTGGCATGAAGATACACGGATGTAGCAAGCTGTTATAATTCAAGCCCACCATTAGATCTCAAAGCCTCAGAACACTTCAGTATGTCAAATCTTTGACTTGTGAGCTAGTTGCAAAAATTACCTTTGTGTAAGCAGGCATTAAGGAGGTTCAGAACCCTCTTGACAAAGCCTTCAAGGAATTTTTAAGAAGTATTATAGCAGCGCTGGAAAGTCTAAGCAGACCCTTCTCCCATCCCTTTTCACATGTCAGTGTCTCTCACCTCTGCATCTGCTACCAAAAGTAGTCACCTCTCCATTTGCTTGGGTCACTGGGAGATTCAAAGGTCACGTTTCAGGGGACCAAAACTATCCTGGGTACAGACAGCAGCCTCATCCAAGGCCCATCGAAGCTCCAGTTTTGAGCATGCAGTAGTGCTAACAACTGGGACGTGGGTGGCGCTGTGGGTTAAACCACAGAGCCTAGGAGTTACCGATCAGAAGGTTGGCGGTTCGAATCCCCGTGACGGGGTGACTTCCGTTGCTCGGTCCCTGCTCCTGCCAACCTAGCAGTTCGAAAGCACGTCAAAGTGCAAGTAAATAAATACATAGCCCTCTGGTGGGAAGGTGAACAGCATTTCCGTGCACTGCTCTGGCTCACCAGAAGCGGCTTAGTCATGCAGGCCACATGACCCGGAAGCTGTACGCCAGCTCCCTCGGCCAATAAAGCGAGATGAGTGCCACAACCCCAGAGTCGGCCATGACTGGACCTAATGGTCAGGGATCCCTTTACCTTTACCTTAGTACTAACAAGGGCTCAGGCAAGAGCCTAGAGGAAAGTCAAGGGGCAATCCAGGGTAAGCAGAAGATCAGGCTCAAGAGACAGCGTGGCAGCAAGACATCATTCCAGCAGCTCTCCCACCCTCACACTGAGGCTTTTAAGGCAGAGCTGCCATGGGGCGAAGGAAGGAGAACCGGCAGCTGGTGTGGGGAGGAGGGCAAACTGCTTGGCGGCACATGCACGCTGCTATGTACTGCGCATGTGTGCACGCCGCTACACACCACACATGTGTGCATGCCACTACGTACTGCGTATGTGCGCGCACCGTACTGACGGTGGCAGGTTCCTTTGCTCGCGGCTGCAGCAGCAGCGAAGGGATCATCTGCTCATGGCTGCATGGTGGGTAGAGGGATCCCAGCATCATCTGTACGGCACTCGAGCTGTGCCACGCATGTGCTGTACATACGGTGCATAGGCATGCGCCACTAGGCGGTTTGCCAATGGCACCGCTCAAGTGCCATATGGATGGCGGCAGAAGGTGCAGCTGCAAGCGGAGGATCCTCCGCACGCGGTAGCGGCAGTGCGATGGCGGTGGCTTGTGGTGCCGCGCCTGGGGGCGGGGGTGAGAACCCCCCATGGGGGGGGGCTTCTTGTCACCCCCCTCAGAGATGGCACCTGGGTTGGACCGCCCCCTGCCCCCTTCCTCTGCCCCTAGAGCTGCCACAGCCCCACCCTAGAGGTTTCTCCACATGTGAGGGGCCCAGCTCCTGAATAGCCCTTTATTCACAAGGAGTCATCTTCTGCAACTGAGCACTCAGCCTCCTGGCTGTGAGCATCTCTCTTGATGCACCACCACTCTGGGGAGTTTAGCAGTGGCTCTGCCACTGCTTCAGAGGCTTTTCTGCAGGGGGAGATCTCTGTTGGTTGCCCCCCAAAAGCATAGAATCATAGATTTGTCGAGTTGGAAGGGACCCTGAGGATCATCTAGTCCAACCCCCTGCAGTGCAGGAATATGCAGTCCCGTACAGGGATTGAACTTGCAACCATCCAGCCAGCTCTTCCTGCTTGCCATTTCCTTCCACAACTCCTTTGTTTCCCCCATGCTTCAAATACTCTTAGACAAGCCACCATTACAGTGAAGACGTTATATAATAGTAGCAATAATAATAATAATGGCCTGAGTGAAAACAACTATGTTTTTCATGCACATTGTTGGCAGTGTCATGAACCACCCCTCCACTTTTCCCATTTCCTGTTTTCCATTCATTTGCATTTTCTTCTCTTCACCCCACTCTAAATGGGTTTCACTTGACCTCAGTGTAATCATAACATAGCCAAACATGATTGATGCCATGATGATGTCACCCAATTCACTATAACCAGGCTGAGGGAACCTTGTTTGTTTGTTTGCAGACTGAGAGCTGTGTTCCAGTCCGGGCAACCTCCTCAGAGGCCAAACAGCAGTGGTGGCAAACAAATGGAAACTTTCACTTTTGCAAAGGAGGTTGGCTTCTACACACACACACACACACACTATCCTCCATTCAGGCAACCAGCAGCCATTTTCAGACTCCAAGGACATATTCCAGGAAGGGAAAAACACTTAAGGAGAGTATGAAATAGGGCTGCTGAAGAGTAGGTATGGCTATGAAGGGGATATGGCTCAGGGAAAGGCCTGAGGGATGGGTAGAGAGGTCAAGCAGGTCATATTTCAACCTTGGCGCACTAATTATGATTTGTGGTGCAATCATCCCCATTATTATAAACACCAAAAGAGGAAACAAATGGTAACACTTTCTGCTACCTATTGCCAAACCTACCATTTCAGGTATTCATTCAGCAATGGTGGCTATCAAAAATGACTGGTGCTTCAAGGATCATTTGGCTGGACACTACGCCTTGGCACGGTTTCCTTTCCGCTGCTTCTTGCCATCGTTTCTGTTGTCGTGGCTTCTCGTGACTTCTAGCCAATGCGGTTTTGTGTGTGAAATTGCATTCCACGTTTCAGCAGCTTGGAAGATAAAGCATGCCAGCGTTTGTCCGGGGCGCTGCCTGAAGCCAGCGAGCCAAGGCCTTTGGTTTTAATTTCCATTGAATTAGCACCAGCTTTGAAACATCTTTTTGTGTGTGTTGCATGTCCGGGAGTAGGTGAGTGAGCAAGTGTCTTTTCCAGTGATCTTGGGGGAATTTAATTGATCAAAAGATTGATTTAGTCTTGCACTTCCATAATAGGATTTGGATGCATAGAATTATAACTGCAGTGGAAAAGTATTATAACTTTCAGGCAACCTTAATAAGCCACAACTGTCTCAAAGGAAGGAAGCATTCAGAACGGGTTAGCTTCTTATCGACTTTGGGGAGTTCGGATAAGACCTAATTTTCAATTAGTCTTCCACTTCATTCATTTATTTAGATTTTCAATCCAATCTAGTCACAGGGCCTAGACTAGTACATAGCTTATCCTTCAGCCATTAGATCAGCTCCGCAATTTATGTGCCAAATATGTTTGCATTCAGTGTGCATTCAGCAAAGGACATAAATGTCCATCAATTGAACCGCTGCCTTGGTTGAGCATCTTTTCCGACTAGAGCCTGAATGACAGAGCCTGGTATCCCTGCTGGAAAACTGATGGTTTGTCACTGGCGGAGGAAGGGGGTGTGGTAGGGGCGGCTCGCCCGGGGTGTCATCCCTGAGGGGGGGTGACATCACCGTCTGGCCCCCTGGGATGCTCACCCTGTCCCCATGGGAGGCTAGCACAGCATGTGCACCGCTCTGGGTGCCAGAGCAGCTAACTCCACCTCTGTGGTATGTGGGACATTTCTACTTCTGATTGTCAGTTTCCTACCAGAGAATTTGGGATCTGATGTCCCAGTCCCTCCATGTGATAGCTCCTCCACCATCCCAAGACTCTTCTTATCTTCAGTGAGCCTATAGCACATTGCGGAGGTGGTTTTAGGGTAGTGCAACTGGTGCTGTTGTGCTGGGCACCACGCTGCAGGAGACACCACAGCCATGCTGTAGAACGAAGTGTGAGAGGCTGGGGGCACCAAGTTTTAGCACTGGAATTTGAGAGCCCGAAGTCCAAGACTACACAGGGATAGTGAACCTGTATCCTTTCAGATATTCTCAGTTTGTAACTCCCTGTAACAGGAGATCAGGGGTGAGAGGAGAAAGAGTTGGTTCTGGGTAGAAACATCCACTCTGGGGAATATATCACAAGCTAGAGAAAGGAGTCTTTGAGCTTAGTGTGAAGGACAGTGTGTGGTGTAAGAGTAATTAGGCCAGGAATTAACTGGGAGGCTGAGGCTGAGCCAGGAGAAGTAGAATATTGTCTACTTAGGACTCATTCCAGTCAGGAGGGGAGAGATTCTTCTACAAAAAGAGGAGACTCCCAAACCAGTTAAGAGGGGTGTTGAGATCCCTTGGGTCTGTTACTTGGAGTACCTCAGGAGTAGGGTTGTCTAAGGGATGTGTAACTGACAGAAAATACCACCTTGTTTAAGAACCAAAGTATTAAGCGGCAACAGCTGTGCAACAAGTGAGAAAGAACTGAAGTGAAATAGCATTGTAATCTGAAGTATCCTATGTTTTACCCACTTTGTGTCATAAACTTTCTTTGTTTCATAAAATCTTTATTGATATACAACAACAGTTTGTAACTCTCATCATCCCTGACTACTGGCTATGATTGCTGGACTTGATGGGAGTTGTTGGATTCCAACAACCTTTGGAGTGATATAGGTCCCCCAGCCCTACTACAGAACAAAATAATAGAATTGTAGAGTTTGAAGGGTCCCCAAGGGTCATTGAGTCCAACCCCCTGCAATGCAGGAATCTCAACTTAAGCATTCATGAGAGATGGCCATCCAACCTCTGCTTAAAAACCACAAATGAAGGAGAGTCCACCGCCTTCTGAAAGAGTCCATTCCACGGTAAACAGCTCTTACTGCCAGAAAGTTCTTCCTTCCTAATTCTTATATTATGTGTAGCATCTGCTAGATCAAATGTGGGGCAGCATTGCCCTCCATATGTTGCTGAGCATTATTACTAATCATGCTTGCTAGGCCTGATGGAAGTCGAAGTTCAGCAAAATCTAGAGGGCCAAAGGTTAACCACTCTTGCTTCTGTTGTTATGGACAACAACTCCAATTGTCAAGGATATTGGGAGTTATAGTCCACAGCATATGGAGGGCACCACTTTGGCTAACCCATCATATATTTTCATATCTTCCAGCTTCAGAAGCAGTCAGCTACAAGATCATCTTAATTTCTTTCTTTTCTTTTTCCTCGCACAGACAAGTCACCAAACTGTGGCGAGACCCTTTCGCTTCTCTCGTGAGACTTACAAATCCCCCCTCTGCATTAGTTGCTAAAACTCTCCCTGATGCTGCCACGGGAACGGAAGGGCACAAAACACTCCACATAAGCTGGTTATTTTGATGGCAGCTTCTTTCAAGGCAAGAAATATTAAAGGTAGGAAACTCATCTGAGCTTCACTTCATCTGAAACTTCTGTTCATCTATATGCTAATTCAAGCTGGATGCAAGGCTGGTTCTTCCAGAAGACTGTGCTGCTAATACCTTTTTAACACATAATTTAATATTGTAATTTGGGGGCAGGCAGTAAAACTTAGTGCCGTCTGTTGTTTTCTAGTCTGCGGCTTATTTCCTTGAGGGGAGCTGCAGTGAGCACTTGCTTCTCAGCCGAAAGGACAGAGAGGTCTGTCAATCTGTTCTGCCCCACTGTACGTCTTAGCCACATATGCAGATGCTGGAAGAGCAGTAAATGACATATTGCAGTGTGGCTCCCCTCCCCACAAAGAAAATTACATGCCACAGTGGTGTTAGGGAGGTTCTGTTTTCACACTGACAACAGGCTCACTTATCACTGAAGTGCTTGCCATTCGCCTGAGACTCGCCGGCAAAAATTCATTGAGAGCGTTGACTTTAAGACCTTTGCCGGTGCAGAATTAATAGTCACCTCTCGATGAAGTGAACCCAATTTAATTATCATGCGCAAGCGGGTAGTCTAGAACCTGGGAGCATTCCTTCCGCCCGCCCCCCCTTTCCTTCCCCCAGCATGGAGAAGCGATTTGCCCATTTAACCTTATCTTGTTTCAAATGCCAATGCCACCTCGTAAATAACACAAAAGAGATGGGCTTGGGGGGATGGGTATAGATTCATGGACTCATAAACGGGGATGCTTTAGTCACAGGCTGCACTTTAGAAGAGAGATGATCCCAGCCGCTTTGTTCTGGCTTTTGATAGACACCCTTTTCAGATAACAGTCGATGCAGCCAAGCAAGACACCTTGCAGGGAAAAGGATACTGCACTTTCAAATCAGCTAAGAGCCCCTGCCAACATCCTTTTTATTGTGCATTCATGATTATTTGTGCTTGTGTATTGGGCCTTTATAAGGGATGCGGGTGGCACTGTGGGTTATACCACAGAGCCTAGGACTTGCTGATCAGAAGGTCGGCGGTTTGAATCCCCGCCACAGGGTGAGCTCCCGTTGCTCGGTCCCTGCTCCTGTCAACCTAGCAGCTCGAAAGCACGTCAAAGTGCAAGTAGATAAATAGGTACCACTCTGGCGGGAAGGTAAATGGCGTTTCCGTGCACTGCTCTGGTTCGCCAGAAGTGGCTTAGTCATGCTGGCCACATGACCCGGAAACTGTATGCCGGCTCCCTCGGCCAATAAAGCGAGATGAGCGCCGCAACCCCAGAGTCAGTCATGACTAATGGTCAGGGGTCCCTTTACATTTATTGGGCCTTTATACAGGATTCTGTTTGTGCTTGCAAAAGTTTTGGGGTGGTTCCACTGCTTTGTTTCCATTCAGTAAATCCTGTAACTTTTTATACCACAAATATTTTGGAGGGGTGTATGTTGTGTGTGTTTGTGTCCGTGTGTCCTGTTTTGTTATGGAGTGCAAGAGTGTCCTTCCAGATGTTAATAATGTGTTAGCATTGGGGAAGCATCACAGAGCAACTACTAAAGGCAAATGATGAGTGGATGGTCCAGTCCAAATCCATCAGTAGTACAGAAACTTAGGAAGCTGCCTTATACTAAATCAGACCATTTGGGTCTATCTCTATCACTACTGTCTACACTGTTTGGCAGCGGTTTCCAGAGAGACGAGTCTGTCTCAGCATGACGTTGAGATACAAGGGATTGAATGTGGGATCTTCTACCTGGGAGAAGAGAGGGTTGAAGAAGACTGGAAGAAATTTAAGATCTATCTACAAAAATATTGTAATCTGGTTGAATGTTAAGAAGGATGCTAGATCACAAATAATTGCCTACCATTGAATTAGATTCGAATTTGATGATAAGTGAGATTAAGGAAAATATAAATTTTCTGGAGAACTGCTAGATTCTATTTAAATGAGCGGATATAAGATTGTAAACAAGATGGTAATTTGCTTAGAAAAACCTTTTTTAACGATGCAAGTGAGAGCAGGAGACGTGAGGGAGTCCAAAGAAGTGATGAAATTATGCTATGATATAAATAATGTTGTTTATTATTAATGCATTTGAATTTGAAAACCTTAATAAATATATTTTTTTAAAAAAAAAATGAATGTGGGATCTTCTGCATGCAAAACAGATGCTCTACTGCTGAGCTACAGCCACCAGTTTGGAGGGGTCCTAAGGATGACTACTTGGAAAACACCCAAAACTACAATTTCTTCCTGTCTGTAAAAAGGTAAAGGGACCCCTGACCATTAGGTCCAGTCGTGACCGACTCTGGGTTGCAGCGCTCATCTCGCTTTATTGGCCAAGGGAGCCAGCATAGAAAGGTGCTACGAAGGAGCTGGCAACAGGTATTTTACCAACCAAGTGTTTCTTTCTGTGCATGGGGGGCTCTCAGCTTAGGGATTCTCATTGTCCAGAGTCTACAGAAAACCTAGAATTGGTTCAGTGTGAGAACAGGACGCTGGCTTTTGTTAGCACACAAAGGTAATAGCAGGGGTTGGCAAGCTAAGGCCCATGGGCCACAAGCAGCTCATTCACCTGGCCCACAAGCTGCCCCCAAACCAAGCCGCCTGCTTGGTGAGTCCCCGTACGCTGTGCTAAACTGGTGCAGCACGGTGCAGGGACTCACTTCCGCAGTGCCAGCAATTGTGTCTGTGCAGATGCAGGTGCCAGGAATCAATGGTGCGGGCACTCACACGCGTGTGATCCAGCCCACAGAGGGATCTCCACTGGAGTGAACTGGCCCAGGGGAGGTAAACCTTGCTGACCCCTGGTTAATAGAAACCAGCTCAATTGGTGTTTCACTCTACTTTTCCTTTTGTTTTCAAAGGGAAGAGTTGTAGTTCAGTTGTAGAGCATCTGGAAAGTAGAGCGTGGGACTCTTAACCTAAAGTTTGTGTTTTCGAGCCTCATGTTGGGCAAAAAATTCCAGCATTGTAGAGAGTTGGACTAGATGACCAATGCTTCTATGATATGCATGCAGAAGGTGAAATGTTCAATCCATGTCATCTCCAGGTATGACTGGGGACATCTCCTATCTGAAGCTCTGGAAATCTTCTGCCTGTCAATGTAGAGAATGAATACCTAGATCGACCAATGTCCTGATCCAGTACAAGGCAAGATCCTCTGTCCCTCTGCTACACACACACACACACACACACACACACACACACACACAAGCTCTTTTTGAAAAGATAAACAGCCTGCTAACACATCCTAAGCCTCTTTGGCGGCAGAGTTTGTTTCATTTTGCAAAGTAGGGAACCCAGATGCTTGGACTCTAATGATCAGAACTGAACCAAATAATCAACTTAAACAGTAGTAGTAAGCTCAGTGTGTCAACTGAGTTAAGCAAACATTCTCTTCTGTCCAGTGGCTAAGGAAAAACCAAGCTCAACAAGGTTAATTTACTCTAGAGCATCAGTTTGATCTCCCCATACGACAGATGAATATCACCCAAAGCATATTTTAATATACATACATAAATATTTCCAAGAACAGAAGGTGTAATCTTCTTATAAAATTAAACTTTCATTTCCATTGATTTCTAGCAGCATAAAATCCCTGGTTAAGCATGGATCTTGCAGTGAAATATTATAAATCAAATCAAGCTTGAAATCCCCATATGAAGAAAAGTGGAAAGGTATCACACATATTAAAAGGTGATGGGCAAAGGAATTTGCAGATGCCCGGAACCTGTGATGGTCCCCTACTCATTCAGGAAATTAAATTAATTTAAAATAGAATGGAGAACAAAATAGCTCAGTGTGTTTTCCTTCCATTTGGGACTCTTGGAATGTCACAAATAGTACAGCAGCCTATTAAAGCCAGTGTTCTGTAACCAGAAAACCCATGTTATGCGGATGGAAATGATTAAGCAAATTACTTGTTCACTCATTCATTTCGTGATCCAAATACAACCTGTGGCTCTCATTTTGCCCAGGTACCTGGCATCTCTTAACATGTCCAATAGTTGCCCAGAACTGCTGAGAAATAAGGGAAATGTGGTTTCTCAAGGCTCCCAGCATTGTTCGTGATCTAAGGGAAGTCATATTGCAGATCATAATGTGAATCTCCCTCCTTAAAGCGTGCAGAGGATTGCACACTGCACTGCAACCTTTACTTTGTGTTAGTTAAGTTTTTGTTAATGCCTTTTTTTCTTCTTGTTTCCCCCCTCTTCTCCTTCCTCTCTTACTGCTCAAACCTTTGTCATCATTCTCTCCCTCTTCTCTTAATTCTGTGTTTTTCATTCCTTCCACACACTCCTTTTCCCTCTGCTACAGCTAGATCTGATGCGTTTTTCATTCAGAAGTAAGTTTTTCTGACTTCAGTGGGACTTGTCAAGGAATAAGATGAGTGCCCCTGAACATGTGCAAAGTGTATTTTCTTCTGCCTTCCATTAATGCAATTCAGCCTCACAGAAATAATGTTGTGATCACCTCAAGTGGAGTTTACAAGTTTCCATGGGGAAACATGTACATATTGCATTTCTTCTTTTTACATTTTGCCATTTTTTTAAATTAAAAACAAAACATATTATCTATTTGTACAGCAAAATGGTCTAATGCCCAGGCAAATGTCTGGTGAACAGAGTGGGGTTTATTTCTGAAGGAATATGAAAGTTGCACTATGTGTGGAGGCAATGGCAGACATTTGAAGTCAGTGAAGTCATATCCTTCAACTATCCCAATTTGAACGGGACATCCCATAATTACAGAAGCTGCATCAGCATCTGATTGGATCTTGGAAAGTCCCCCCTCCTTTTTTTTTGGTCCGGTGCTCTAGTGCGAGTCAGTTGGTTCATGCCGGACCAAAAGACACTCATTTTTGGGTCTCACGCTGTCACACAAATCAGCTACCTCCTATGAGAGCTGGGGACCAAAAAACAAGCATCCCAGTTTGGGTCAGTGGAATGTTGGAGTGTATGTGAAATATAGCTGACAACCATTTCAGCTCCTGCACACTTCAACATTGTTGGTCTAAGTTCTGTCCTGCGCTTGTCAGCACATTTTTTGCAATGTTTTCCATCCCTTCCGGTTTCAGTGAAGGATAGACATATCTAACAGTTTTGATTTTTCTCCATTTCTCATTTTTCCAACCTGAAGTTCTGTTTGCCCCATTTCTGTATCATTTCTACACATGCATTTCCATGCAAATTTCCCCTAACACACACATTTTTTTGGCAAGGAATTTTTCTTCATAAAATCTAGTTTTGCGAATTGTTTTCACTAATATATGCGTTTCTAGGCACACATTTTGTTCAGAGAAACAGCACCTCACAATTCAAAGTAATGCAAGCTTTGAAGGGCAAGCAGCTGTGTTTTGCTTTCTTTAATGGTTTAAGAATGACCAATTAAGTGGGTTTGTACTGAAACATGAAGGGAATCAATTCCTCCACTAGCTCTACTCACAGCAATTTCCAAGCCAGACATATTGGGAAGAAACCATTGTGATAGTCAGTTATAAGAAATTAGGATTTATTATTTATTTAACAGAATTTATTTACCATTTAACCATCGAAGCCTGTCTAGGAGGTTTGCATAAAATTGGATATAACTCTTGTTTCAGACCCTGGTTTGTAATAAATAATTGTTGTTTGAAGAAGCGACTGTTTCCATATCCAGACATTATCAGAATCTGTGGTTTGTTCCACACTGCGATAGGGAGATTTAAGCACCTTTCCTTCTCATGTGATGAAAAAGGATGGAGTGTGGATTCCAAAGGTTTGCCATGCTGCGTTTGAACCATCAGAAACTCATCCCTGTAACGTCTCAGCTGGGTCTAAGAGATCGTCCTATCTCTTTAAATACCAGATTTCCCTTAAAATGTGTTTAAAATCAATTTCCTTCAAAGGAGTCCAACTTCCCTGCCCAGAGTACATCAGCTAGAAGTGCCTACAAAAAACGATTAGCAGTGGAGCCATTTATATAATTTAAAACTGTCACAGGCAGGCTGCAGAGATAGCCTGCCACTGAGATGAATGGGGCAGCTCAGGCTCTCAAGGAACTGCTTTGCTCACCCTGTCAAACAATACAAGTTCAAAGCTGTAGAATCATGAAGTTTAGGAACTTTATCAGCTGGGGGCAAAGGTCCATGGCACAATAGGAGAGCATCTGCTCTGCATGCAGTGATACATTATGAGGAACTTTGAAAGAAAGAACCCCAGAAATCCTTTGATAGGAACTCTTAAGTAAATAAGATGGGTATAACACCAGCTATAGGGAAGAACTTTCATAACATGAGAGAAATGCTGCTAAGCTGAGTTAAGAAAATAGGTTAAGCTAAGGAATACAGAATTATATTAATGCAGAAGAGGGGAATTTAGATGGTGCAATAGCTAAGATAGGTTAGGTTAGGTTAAGTGAAGCAGAACATATTGAAGAGCTAATAGTGGAATTAGCAGGCTGAGTGCAGCATTGAGTGCTGAGCCCAGACAGTAGAAACAGGAAACATGTTAAGGATCCATATTGAAGGGATATGGAGACAGGTGATGGCGAACAAGCAGCCTAGCACCAAATGTAGAACATAAAAGGGTGACACGAGTTGAGCACAAACCTTTAACATAGCATAAGGTTCAAATAAGGTGGGATCCGCCCAGACGGGAGAATTTTAAGACACCTAAAAGGCTGTTGGAGGAACTGGACATGGAGGAAGGGGTTAATTTCTTTCACGGGCACAAATCACCTCACTCATGTGATAAGCCAACAAGTGCACAGTCAGCCAAGCCAGTTGCTATGGCGACAGCCCAGTGCTCTCTATATAAGTGATTAAGGCATATCAGCTTGTCAGTCAATCAATGATACTTGTGAAGTGAGTTGGAGACTGTTATGTTGTGAATTGCTGGGGCAGCAGAAATACTTCCTACTTGTATATATCTGTATCCGTATCTGCTAAGCCTACAAGCTGTATCTATATATCACTGTCCAGAACTGTATTACTGAAGCCTGATCTTCTCCAGCAGTAAACTCTTTTGGACCTAAAAATGCCTCTGTGTGGTGACCAGAACTGGGGGAAACTTCTGCCGTGTGTGTATCTGACCTCAGTTTCCCAACAAAAGTCAGTGTTTGGGAAACCACCACATACTTTTGAAAAAGGGCCCCCATCTCATCTGAACACAGTATCTTCTGGCTTGCTAAGATTATTACCTACTAACTGGTCCTGGCCAGTAAGCAATCTTCATGTTGTTGTTGGGGTAGTATACCAACTACATGCTTACGGTGTTGTTGTTGTTGTTTAGTCGTTTAGTGGTGTCCGACTCTTCGTGACCCCCTGGACCAGAGCACGCCAGGCACTCCAGTCTTCCACTGCCTCCCGCAGTTTGGTCAAACTCATGCTGGTAGCTTCGAGAACACTGTCCAACCATCTCGTCCTCTGTCGTCCCCTTCTCCTTGTGCCCTCCATCTTTCCCAACATCAGGGTCTTTTCCAGGGAGTCTCCTCTTCTCATGAGGTGGCCAAAGTATTGGAGCCTCAGCTTCAGGATCTGTCCTTCCAGTGAGCAGTCAAGGCTGATTTCCTTAAGAATGGATAGGTTTGATCTTCTTGCAGTCCATGGGACTCTCCTCCAGCACCTTAATTCAAAAGCATCAATTCTTCTTTATGGTCCAGCTTCTTTATGGTCCAGCTCTCACTTCCATACATCGCTACTGGGAAAACCATAGCTTTAACTATACGGACCTTTGTTGGCAAGGTGATGTCTCTGCATTTTAAGATGCTATCTAGGTTTGCTTTTGCTTAGGGTACTAGATTATTAGAACAAGCGATGTGCTTTAAAGTGATGTATTGCTTATAAGAGTTGAATTAATCAATATAAGGGTGAATATAGCATTAAGAAGAACTTTTCTGTCAGAGTTCTTTTGGGTGGATACTAAAGGAATATTAATGGAATCCAGCTACTGTATAACATCTCTTTTTAAATGCAACAGGCACTCCAGCCGAAAAATTATGAGAATTCACAAAAGCAATAATTGGTTATCAGTAACCTGACTGGCTAACAGCAGAAGGTCCCTGGTTCAATCTCTGGCCATTCCAGGTAGGACCAGGAGAGAGATCCCTGTCCGAAATCCTGGAGGGCTTCTGCCTGTCAGTGTAGACATCACTGAACAAGATGGACCAGAGTTACCACCCAGAGTGGCTGCTTATTATATATTTGCAGTTTCCTCTGTCCTCATATCCAATTTTTTGAGATTCTAGTGCAAATTCCACCCTACCCATTCAAAATGGAAGCAAACATGGTCTCTGATTATTTTAGACATTTCTGACATTAGTAAAGATCTAATCAGAAGGGAGGTTACGGAATTTCAACTGAAATGGGAGCTGAAATTGCCACTTTTTGCTTAATTTTCCCAGATCTGGGATGGAAACCAGTGCAGTGGGTAGGTATTCGTCGTTGTTGCTTTCAGTTCACATATGATATGCAATTGATGAATTTTTCTTCCATTTGCAGTTATTTTCTTTTGCACTTAAATAAATGGCCTTTGAGTGAATACATATGACAATGGACTGAGAATAGTTTGATTTGCCTAACTTCAAAATTATGCCCCCAAAATCACTAAAGCCAATATGATGGGAAAGGGAACTTACATCCCGATCCAGTCATTTGATCAGCCAGAGTTTGAGTTTAACCAAAATCCACCTACCAGATGATTCAGTACAGACATATTAGTACTCAAGAAACATGTAATGTTTCTCACCATGCCTTGGTCGTGAATGAAATGGGTTTATCTAAAAACACCTGCTAAATTGACAATTGATCAGGGAATCTCTTTTTCTTTTTTCTTTTACTCAAATCTAGCATCTTATCCTCTAGGCCACGTTTTACCTCACGGAACCTAACCAACCATGTCTTTAAAACCGTTGATATCAGCCATAATGTCAGACCTGTGGTGTTTACTGTAGCAAATGCTAGTTGAGCACTTTAGCGGCTGACTGATCTACAGCTTGAAATTGGTGTGGAGTATCTGCTGTTTGCTTTACAACAACCCAGTCAGGGGTTTATAAAAAGCATAAATCGTGAATATTATTCCCTAGTGGGTGGCTCTGGTGAGCTTCTAATATTAAAAGACAGAATAAGCCTCTCGGCAGAGATGACACGACTATCAATGGGAAGCTCAGGGTCAACTATGAAAAGGAGTTAATGGGCTGATGGGAAAAGACAACTTTCTCTCCCTTCCCTCTACAAATGGGGGAAGGGGAGTCTACAGACTAACCAAAATTAATTCTGTTTTATTTGAGGAATGTGTCAAGCATTAGCCAGCATCCAAAGTTCAATAACTGGTAAGAGCTGGGCCTGACTAGAAACAGTTTAATATAGGAAAAGTCAGAGCTGCTGATAAATAATGCCTAGCTAGTGCCAGCATACAGGTAATAGCAAAGATCATTCCTGCAAAATACAGCACCCAGAGGAAATACATAGATGAAAAGGAAGTCCAAACCAGAAGGGGAGTGGTACTTGAGGTTTCTGAAGGCAATCCCAGTGAAATTGCTGAATCATGGATACCAGTGAGAGCTGTGACTGATTCTGCCTGTACTCCCGTATCCTAAACCGATAAACTGTATCCCGATCAATGTAAAGTAATTTAAATACTGTGAAAAGACCATGAACTGATTGGCTCTCATTCACTCAGATCCACTAGTGATGGCTCTGTTTGGAACATAAAGCACAGGAGCTTCTACTTCAGCTGCAATTCCTCCAGAGTGCGAGGAAAACCTAACCAAAGGTGGTATTGGCTGAGTTCCTAACCCTTATGATTTCCAAAATGTCCTTATAAGCCATATTGTTCGGTGTGCTGGTGCAATTTCAGAAGCTGGGAGGAGGCATTGATTGTTATGGGTGCTGAGAGTGGTTAGAAGAAGCCTATTCTGCTCACAAACCTACAATTCCCAGAGTGGTTTAGCAATCAATCCCTCTTCCTAGGGAACTCTGGAAACTGTAGCTCTGTGAAGGGACTGTCGATATGCAGAGGGCCAGGAGGCCAGCTGATAAGCCCCAGCTGTGCTGTCTCCTTCCATCTCCTGTGCTCTGATGTAAATCAGCAACCCGGACTTGAGAAGGTAGGGCATGCTATTAGCAGAGTGCACTGCGCACACAGAATAGGCGTGAGGCTTGTGAAGTCATACTATAGCTACAGATTTATTAAACATAAATCAGGACAAAGAAACATGGCGTCTCTCTCTCATGGCGTCTCAGAGAGAACAGCTAAAAGCAAAAGCTATGCACAAACAGAAGTTCCCAGCATACTGTGCTGGAATGTAAACAGACATGTGACACACAACAAGTCCACATGCCTGTTCCGTAAGGTGGAATAGAAATGTCAACATGGACTAGGGGTCTCTTACCCACTCTCAGCACCCTTAAACAACTACAGTTCCCAGAAGTCTTTAGGCGAAGCCATGACTGTTTATAATAGTATAATATTGTTTTAATTGTGTAGTGCAGATGGGACCTGGTAAGCTTTTGTTATTGGAACTGGCAAAGGCAGTGGGGTCTTGTATGTAGGGCAACAAAGCGTCCTGCACCATCCTGCCACAGTGTCAACCAGTATGTCTTAAAAAAACAGTCTGATATAGAACATATTGCAAGAAAGGAATACACAAAATCACTCACGCTCCCTGTAGTGATGCTTGCTAACAGGAGGCAGCAGGAAAAGGAGCCTAATTTGGAGCCTAATTGTTTATAATGGAAATTCATGAAGAATGAACCTAAAAAGGCAAATGGCATGGAGCCTTTCTCCAATTTGGAAGAAGTGGTCCACCAAAGCTTCTTACACACAAACACACAAGTAACAAAATAGTGCTAGTAGCAGAGGAAATTCAAGAAATGTATTTATCAAAGCACCTTTGAATATCACCTGGAATTTGTCGATATGCTTTCAAACAGAAGAGGTGCTGTTAACCAGTGAGGGGAACGAGCTGCTTGTCTTACCTGAGAATTCACTACAAAGCTCCAGAGAATGCAGCTTATACTTCCTGAGTACATCTGATTAAGGATGTCCTTGAGAGAGATTGATGGTGCAAGTGATTTTTTTTCAAGCTTCCAGGAACTTAGCCAAACTAAGGAGTACTCCCATAGGCTGCAGGGTACAACAAAGCAAAGTTAGAGTACAGAATTTCCTTCAAATCTATTTCTTTGAGGGAGAGAGCTGGCTTTCCACTGGGGAAGTCATAAAGCCAGATGATTAGATAGCACTCTCTCTTTTTTCTCCTTCTCCCTTCTCTTCCAGCTGCTTTCCATCACATCTTTCTCTCCCTTTCTTTCCCTCTTTTGCCTCAAAATTCTCCTGCCGAGATGTAACTTTGGGTGTTTATCTTGTGGGGGCAAGGGGGGGCAGGAGTTGTTGTCAACTTATTGCAGTAATTCTTTCACAAGCTTCTTTTTTCCAGGGGATCACTACCACCTTGCCCTGCAGCAACAGAAGTTCTCTTGCAAGGCCTGTCACTTGTCACAGGGCCTGTTGCAAATGAGTGTTTCAAGGTGCTGTTGCTTTGAGTGTTATTATTTTCACTAGGCAGCTATTGAAGACTTTTTGGTGTGTGTTTAAGAAGGCTTTCCCTGAAATGTGGCTCAGTCGTTTCATGGAATATTAGTTGCACAATTGCCTAAATAGTTTCATTGCTTTTTCTTCCCGGAATCTGTAAACTTTTGTTATTTTATCTTATTGTACACCACTTCAGCAGTCTTTGATTGTGAAATTATTTATTTATTACATTTAAATACACCCTTTATCTTCCAATGAGCTCAAGGTGCTGCGTGTGGTTCTCTTCCTCCCCATTTCATCCTCACAACAACCCTGTGAGGTAGGTTAGGCTAAACAATGGTGACTGGCCCAAGATCACCCAGTGAGCTTCATGGCTGAGTGGAGATTCAAACCCTGCTCTCCCAGGTCCTAGTCAAACACTCTAACCATTATGCCACAGTGGTTTAGAGTTCTACACAAAATAGGTAAATATCCATCCATCAGCAAGTAACATTTCAGCCCTGCCATTTTAGTCCAGCATTCTTTCCGCTACAGTGTTCATTCAGATTCTAATTATTAAAACAAATTTATGGCTCACTCTTCCCTCATAAGAGAACAGGGCAGGATGCAATATGCCAAAGAAGCCAGCCATACAATAAATCAAAGGCTGTGTGGGACAACAGCTCCCATTATCCCTAAAAGAAAAGCCAAAGGTTTTTGGGTTTTTTTTAGAGGGGGCTACCTTACCCGGTTTGAACATTTTATTTTCCCATTTCATTTTGTTTAGGGAAGCTTTTAATATTCGATTAATTAATGTATTTTAATCTTAAATTGGAAGCTGCCCAGAGTGGCTGGGGAAACCCAGCCAGATGGGCGGGTTATAAATAATAAATAATAAGAATAAGAATAATAATTATTACTATTACTATTTCCCAGGAACTTGGCTTTTTCGCATGCCCACCACCGGGTAAGGTAGCCATATTTCAAGAAGTAATCCGGACACACGCATAAATGTTGAGCTTGTTCCTCTGGAAATCGCCCACTTCCTGTTTCTGTTTGCAAAAACCTGGACATTTTGATGATTAAAAAAAATCCCCCCGGATGGTAATTTTGCTATTGGAATCCCAGACATGTCTGGAGGGAAATGAACATATGGGAACCCTACCACTGGGGAGAGTTTCAAGGCCAAGACAGAGAACCCTGGTGTGAAGGCTCCATTCTTCCTCTGCTAGTGCTTTCCAGGATTAAGGTCCTGTTACTCAAAACAGATTCATTCAAGAATGCTTCAGGTAGAAGCAGCTCCTGATGTGCCCAGTACTTAAAGTGAGAAATGACTGAAGTAATGAACTTTGTATGATCAACCATTTCTGACTCTACTAAAGTACCAGACTGTAATAGCAGGAATGATTTTATGTATTTGTCCTGCCTGCTTAGCCAATGGGCCATCGTCAACCTGTATTTCAACAGTTTATGATAACAATGCTTTCTTTTTTCCAGGGGGGGGGGGGCATGCCACCCCCACAGTCACTAAAGCAGTAATTGCCCTGATTTCCTGCAATTCCACCCATGTAAATCAATGCGAATCAGGCGAAGATGCACAATGCCCGTCATTTCTGGAAATTGCAAAAATGTAAAATCAATCAAAATGGAAGATGCCTTCAAAGAATGCCCAAACTTCTGTGTGTGCCAAACAAAGGTTCTGTAAAGCATTACACATCGATTGATCAGCAACCGTTGTTGGACTATCAAGCAATGGAATGAGGAGAGAGAAAGAGAGACGCCATTCTGTGGACTTCTCGTATTTGTTTCCTTTCATATCCCTGTGGCTTTTATCAAAATACCTCCATAGGTACTTTAAATCACAAAGCTGCATGTGAAATCTTGCTGGAATTTGCTGTTTGCTGTGGCATCTGTGGCTCAGGATGGGTGGTCTGAGTTAGCTACTGTTGCTCCATTCAGGTTTGGGCAGAATCTCGACAGTATAGGGGGTAACCACTTCTTTGAGTTTGCACATGGCTAGGGATAGGTGGGAAATTTGATTCAGTTTTCATTCAAAGATGAGCTTACCTCATTCATATTTTCCAAAATGTGAATGGTAACAAAGCCATCCAGTGAGAACAGCACCAGCATTTGAAAGTTCAGGAAGCTGGAGAAGAATTCTTACCACCATTGCCTTCCCCATCAATATTTATTTTGCTGCTCTTAGCCTTCTCTGGAGAAAAGATGAAGGTCATGTAGGTCATCTAAAGGGCATCTAGTCTGGGGAGAAGGCCTCTCCCCTCTGAACCATATTTAGGTCAAGCTGCTGAGGCTACTTGGAGTGCAATAAGACCTGCACCAGCCGCTGCAACTACATTGCCCCCCCTCCCTTCCCCTCAGTGTTGTTGTTGTTGTTGTTGTTGTTGTATTTACTTAATGTATTTATATATCACATTTCCCCCCAAGTTGGGAGTCAAATCAGCTTACAGCATTTCAATATTGAATTAATTGTTTGCTTGTTGAGGAATTTACACTTCTCTGAATTTTGAAGTGCAGCTTGCCAACCAAGTAATGTGCAAAAATATTGCATATGCTGGAGTAAATTGTGCATATAAATAAATAATATGCATTGTGCATCTAAATGTTAGTAAAAAACAACAACGTACAAAATACATTAGTTTAGGGGAAACTGCTTGAGGAATATGTGTGTATTAAACAGAATTGCATACAAATATGTGTATATTGGGAGAAATTCACAGTAGAACGCTGTTGCATTTTCATAAGGACTACACACAGAGAGAGACACCTATACACACATATACACACATCAGAAACTGATGTGGGAATGTAGCGTACTGAACCTAAGATTGGAGAAATGAGCAACTCAGAGAAACCAAAATTGACAGATTCACCCAACCCTAATTATGCTCAACGCAGAGCCTTCGGCTACAAGGATGAACTGCTTTGATAAGCTCGTGCATCACTCAGGGGGACTCTGCCAAAGCACCTTTATTTAATGCTATAGGAAATGGCAATCCAGGATGGCAGTTGGAGCTGTGGGGAGGGGAGCTCCTTTGACTCTCGGTATTGCTGAGAAAATATGAAATGACCTATTTTGAAACCAGAACTGAACAGACTGGCTTAAAGATAGCCCGACACCTTCCTTCTGAAGATATGCATATCTAAATGTAGCTCCACATACTGTGCAGTGATGAACAATCAGTATGTGAAATACTTTACAGTTCTCCTGATAATTAGAGTGAGATATCGTGACCTCCCTAGAGGGTCCATGTGATTAAGGATGGATTTGGGCTTAACTCTCTCACTCCAAAGCTCAACATTCGGTGACTATTCTTATGCTCATCTTGAGGCCCACAAACCACTCTCCATGATGTCTTCTCCTGTGGTTAGGGTGGGTCTTGTGTGAATATATTGTGCTAGTGACACACCACACAGCAGTGGGTGCTGCTGCTGGAGTGTTAGGGTCTGGGGTGCCAACTCCAGGGTGCCCTGGGCACCTGAGCACCCACAAAAAAGAAATCTGTGGGTACCCGGCCTCAGCACCTGCTGCCTCCGCCGGCCACTGCCTTGCCTCTGGTGCTTCAGCACCCCGGCAGCGACTGGGCCAGGGCCTGCACCTCTGCTGCAGGGCCTCTGTTGGGGCCTGCTGCAAGCCCCAACTATTTCTCCCTCCCCCTCTCCCATTACCCTCCCCCCAATGACAAGCTTATGAGTATGTTTGGCCTTTGTTTGCTGAGAAACTGTTCAATTATACAATCAATGAGGGACATGATGGAGCAGGGGAAACAAGGATGGGAGGGATTGATTACAGTGTTCGTTGGGAACATTGTCACATTCAGATATGATTATTTTCTTGCTTAGATATCACTTCCATGTAGGACATTGCATATGCACCGAAGATGGTTTGGAAGCTTTAATTAGACCTAAATGCAGCAGCCAAAACGGTGCATAATACCTGTACTAAATCAACTCTACTTTGGCTACTGGTGGGTTTCCACTCAAGTTCATTTCAAGGTTCTGGCTTTGATTTTTAATTAAGACCTACACAGTTTGGGTCCAATTTTATGCAAAGTGATTCCTCCTCTCACATAGTCCCTCTTGTGAATTGAGAAGGCCCAAGCAGGATCTTCCATGAGTGCCCTTCCATCTGAAATGCAGGGGGTAGCTAATTAGGCAGGAGCAGCTTTCCCCAACTGATGCCCTCCAGAAATCTTGGACTACAGCCATCCACCCCATGCTGCTGTTAGGATTCTTGCTCCGTGCTTGAAGTTATGGGATTGTTGTCTATCACATGACGGTGTATGTTTTCATTCCACAGTGTGGGAAGTGACGGAGACAGGATGTTTTGTATTACTGTGTTCCGGAACGTAGGACTATTGTCCTTTCTTTCTTTTTCTTTGCTGTCTGATGAGAAAGAGGAAGGAGCTAAGTCAGAATGCTCCAAGTGTATTATATGTAAATAAACGTAGATTAGCCAAAATGCTGTGCTACTGAGTTTGTTACGCAAACTGC
This sequence comes from Podarcis gaigeae, assembly GCF_964106915.1. NCBI lineage: Eukaryota > Metazoa > Chordata > Lepidosauria > Squamata > Lacertidae > Podarcis > Podarcis gaigeae. The sequence continues at coordinate 89,005,724 of NC_139681.1, read as the reverse complement.
AAATACTCTGCAGGATCCCTAAGCGTGCTAATGCATTTTGGTATCAGTCGCTGTGATGTTTGGGCTGGAGAAAGCTTTTGAAGCTCTCAAACGACCGACCAGGAGGGAGAGAACATGCCAGTCGGGCATGTGTCTCTGCCAGGGTCCTACACACGAGTAGGACAATCCTAACAGCTGCATGGGGTAGGTGGGAGTTGTAGTCCAAAATATCTGAAGGGAGCCAGGTTGGGGAAGACTGATCTAGAGCCTTCCTAGTAATGCCAGATGTCTACTGAAATTCACTGTCCAGAGAGACTCACTTGATCGTGCTATTAAACATTAGGAAGAAAGTAATAAATTCTCTATCTTAAAAAGCTTTTTTACTGAGTTTTAAACGAAAAGGACTACAATTTCAACTCCTGCCATGTTTACTTTTGGAGAGTTAAAAGTGGGCTTTGTTGTTTTTTATTGAGTGCGTTGCTGCTGTTTTTCGTTTTATTTTATTGTGAACCACTTAGAGAACGTCAGTTATAAAGCAGTATAAAATAAGTAAGAATAAATAAGCTTCCATTCAGCTTCTTTTGCAATCTCACCCTCAGTTATATTTCCACAATTTCATTCTCCAGAGGTCCAACCACTTGCTTAGCCGATTTCCTGCTCTTGAGTAGTGGAAGACTTTTCAAAATGTTGTTAATAGGTTTCAAAAAAATTCTACTCAAGTTCTTCTTCTTTTGCTTGCCTCCTTGTCAATTTACATTTACTTTGCCATAGGTTATACTCCTGTTTATTTTCTTTCTTTGGGCAAGACGTCTCCTTTTTCTTTAAGGATGCCTCTTTGCCTTTTACAGCTTCTTTAACACTGCTTGTTAACCATCCCCTTGGGACTGCCATACCTTTTCTAATCTGTGGCCTACGTTTTATCTGCACTTCTATTACAATGGTTTTAAATTACCTATTTTAATTCCAGGGGATTAAAATAGAAAGCTGCACTTTGAAAGAGCCCAGTAGGACGCTGAATGTGCCAAGAGCTCACCACATTTCTCCATTTAATAATTACTGGATCCATTTCACAGGGCGATCGATAGATTGCTGTGGATTTTCATCAGGGTCCATGAATATTGTTGGGATGCTGAGATTAATTCCAAGGGGAAAGCGCTTGCAAAACACTCAGTAGCATAGAAATGCTATTAGTGTCTGCAGCCTTTATTGATCAGCTGCCTCCAGACAATCCTTTTCTAATAATCGGTTTACTAAAATGGAACGTACGCCTCTTTTGGAGGTATATGAGTGCCCTAAGGGAAAAGAAGTAACATGGTAATAATATGTAAAGTTGTGTAGAGCTTTCGTTAAATAAGTTGACATACATATGAGTGAACAACTTGGGAGCCTGTGGTGCAATGGGTCAGTGCGTCTGGCTGTTAACCCAAAGGTTGGTGGTTCAAGACCGCCCAGTAACAGCTGTGGGCAAAATTCCTTCATTGCAGGGGGTTGGACTAGATTACCCTTGGGATCCCTCCCAATTCTACAATTCTATGATACTGCTTTAGGATTAATTTCCACCCTGTGTTGAACATCAAGGCTGTGTTCACATTGCAGTTCATTCCATTCTTTTCCTCAGCTGTTAAATTCCACATTCTATTTTAATTTTCACGTGATATTATAGGCAATTTCTGGAACTATAGTGGAATACAGGGCAAGTTTAGTGCTTGTTTCCATGTTATTTGCTTCCAGAATTAATCTGTCTGTAAAGCGTGTTCTCACTAAAAGGAGAGCACGGGTTGCGGATGGGGCTATACAAGGCACCCCATGATTGCTAGGCAAGTTAAAGCCAGGGCTTGTTTAGATGGGAGGATCTGGTTATCTGGGGAAAGTTGATGTTGCAAACTTAGGGGTGGGGTCAGTGGCTATTTAAGCAAGGTCCACAGCTTTCTCTTTCTCTTTTGCTGTGGACATCGGATCTCATCGGATCTCTGAGTGACTACAGCAGAAGTTTGGGTCGTATACCTTTTCCCTTTGTTTTTCTTCCTCCATTTTCTCCTCTTTCTTTAATTTGTTGCTGAAAGATCCTTCCCCACTTTATTTAATTTTCCTGTTTGTTTTAATTCCCTTTAATTTAGTCGGGGGGGGTGCTCGGCCTGGGCCCAGGGGCCGTGTGGGGAGGGCTTCCCTCAATTCCCCTGCCCTCTTGCAGGGTCGATCCCCAGTCAAGGGAACATTTCTTCTCAGTTTGTCCTTGCTTCTCCCTTCCCCACAGGCTTCTGTTGGCTGCCTGGCTAGGGGTGGCTTACCTTGCCCTGTAGCAGGCCCTGGGAGGCCGGCCTGGTGTTGCTGGGGGGCTGGGTGCCGCTGGTTGTCCCCAGAGGTGCATTGATTTGAGCGGAGAGCTGTGAGGCCTCCATTTTGCAGCCTCATTAGGCGGGAGCGCCATTTTGATTCCTCTCGGCCACGTGGCGGCCTCTAGCGTTCAGGCCTAGTAATTGCAGGGCCTGGTGGTTGCTTTATCCTAGGCTGAGTATAATTGGTACTACTGCGACCTCTTGTGGCAGTTGATATGTTTGCAGGCAATTAATTTCTTCAATTGCACGCAGCCTGGACGGCTAGTGTAGGTGTGTGTGCTGGTAAAGAGCACAAGGTTGTGGTTTGTTTCCGTATTGGACAGCTTCTGATTTGGTGGCTGGTGCTCTTCCCAGCTGCTCCTGGGTTACCGATCTGTTGCATAATCTGTAAGCAAGTGGTTGCCTCCTGTCTACTGGTGCATCATTTTATAGTCTAGGTCTTAGTTTTAATTAACTATTTAATTCATTCTGCTTCATTTTCTTGCAGATTCTAGCGTCTTAAAGAACTTAGTTGGTTTTTTTTTTTCTTTTTGTTTTTTTTTGTTTTTTTTCTCTACTTAATTTTATTTTCTTTTCTTTTCTCACCAGTAGTAGGAATGGCTCCTAAGAAGGCAGCAGGAAGGCCTGTTCCAGCCCGCTCCTCGAAGCGGCCTATAAAAGGCCCATCCCAGGCCTTGCGATCTCCGCAGCCTGGTCAGTCCTTGAAACGCATCCAGGCTATGGTTTCAAGTTTGTCTGGCGACCCGGTGACACTGGCAAGGGTAGAGGCGGAGATGGATGGCCTGCTACACCGTTGCTCGACCCCGTCAACGTCATCAGCATTCCCGCCTCCCCCGGTGGATGTTTCCTCTCCTGCATCATCATCTAGTGAAGAAGGGGAGCCACTGTTAGCCGGAGTTGGCTTACCTGATGCTCCGCAGGTCCAACCTCCGGTGCTGCCTGTATCGCAGGATGCAGTGCCTAGGGGCCGTGGTCGTGCCAGGGTCGGCGCCAGAAGAAGCGCATCGACCCGGGGCCACGCTGTACGGGGCTCACCTGTACGGCCCCCAGCGCTGGGGCATTCTAATCCAGTTCATTCACAAGTTGTCTCTGTTCAGTCAGCCCCAGGTGCAGTGCAACAGGGTGAAGCGTCAGATTCTTCGATTGAAGACAGTCTTCCTCTTCCTCCAAGGTCCTCTTCCGGTGGGCATCGTCGCCGAAAAAGGGGCTCCAGGAGGCACTCTAAGAAGAGACGGAGGGACACATCGTTCTCCACTTCAGGTACTTCCTCCATCAGCTCTAGCAGTGATGAGGGGGCCCCCCTTAAGCTTTACTGGGGCTACGGGGAGTCGTCGGGGCTGCCAAAGTGGGTTTGGGAGCGTAGGGCAAATTCTCATAGGGCCAGGTATGGCGCCGTACAGGAGTGTCGAGAAGGGGTCCTGGTGCCTGACGTAAGAGTCTCCACCAATTCTGCTAGGGATATTATTCCTGGTGCCCACTTGTCTTCCAAATTGCGGTCTAGGATTCTGGATGGCCGCTACGTGGATATTTTCAGCTTGGCTCCTCCGCTTGATGGTCAGGAGCCGCTGGACAAGGGCCTTTCCGTTCCCAAAAGACGGACAATTGTAGCAAAGGCTGACAGGACTTTTGAACGTTGGATGGATAGTTTCCAGGTTTTTGCTGGTGTGATTTCTGCAGCGTATCCCAAGAGGTCTCTGCACCTCTGGGTTTATCTGTCTATTGTCCGTTCAGCTTTTACGATGGCTGGCGAGACTGCTGCATTATCATATGACCAGAACTTTAGGCGTAGGGCGGCCAAGATACCGACGGCCCGCTGGGACAGGAAGGACTTGGATGTGTGGACCACTTATGTGGCACCACGTATTGAGAAGAAGGCTTCTGAGTTGCAAAAATTCAAGCCTGCCACCCAAAAAGTTGGGCGCAAGTGGTTCTGCTGGGACTTTAATAAGGGCATTTGCCAACGTCAAGCCTGTAAATTCGCACACCTTTGTGACAAATGCTCTGGGAGCCACTCGGCTTCTGCTTGCTCCGCGGCCAGGCGGCCCTTTTGCAGGGGAGGGGGCTCCCAGCAGCCCCCCAAGGTCCCTGCCCAGCCTCCTGTTCCCGGAGCAGGAAAGTGATATCTTTTCTTTGGCCTATACTCCGGTTCGGCTACAGCCGTTACTGGCGTTACTGGAATCTTACCCAGACAGAGAGTCAGCGTCGTATTTGAGTAATGGTTTTTCGCTGGGATTTAGGATCCCAGTGGTCGTGGCCCCTGTAGCCCAGAATCCTAGGAACCAGAAATCCGTTAAGGACATGCCTGGTGTGGCGCGTAAGAAAATTGAAAAGGAGCTGGCTTTACGTCGTATGGCTGGTCCTTTCGCCACCCCCCCCTTTCCTAATTTGCACATTTCACCCTTGGGAATAGTTCCCAAGAAGGCCCCGGGGGAGTTTCGCCTAATTCATAACCTCTCTCATCCTAATGGTACGTCGGTTAACGACGTAATTCCCCCGGAGCTCTGTTCGGTGAAGTATGCCTCTCTTGATCATGCGATCAAGATGATAAGGAAGTTTGGGCCTGGTGCCCTATTGGCCAAGTGCGACATTGAGTCGGCTTTTCGTTTGTTGCCAATTCATCCTGAGGATTTCTGGCTGCTGGGTTTTCAGTTTGACGGGGGATTCTATTTTGATAAGGCTATGCCCATGGGCTGCTCGGTAGCTTGTGCGGCTTTTGAGTGTTTCAGCTCATTCCTGGAATGGGCCTTGCGCGACAGAACCGGTTTGGGCGGGGTTACGCATTATTTGGATGACTTTTTACTGGCCTCCGCGAGGGACACGGGGAATTGCGTGGTTCTGCTGCGTGCCTTTGCGTCCCTGGCTGAAGACCTGGGGGTTCCATTAGCGGCAGAGAAAACTGAGGGTCCCACTACGCAACTTACCTATTTGGGTATCTTGTTGGATACCGTGGCCCAAACCTCTAGTTTGCCGCCAGATAAGTTAGTTGCTTTAAGGAAGGTCATTGAAGAACTGCTCCCATTGAGGAAGGTTACCTTGCGACAGCTTCAGTCGTTGCTAGGTCATTTAAACTTTGCTTGCAGGGTGGTGGCGCCGGGGCGCCCGTTCTGCTCTCGCCTGGCCAAACTTACCTCGGGGCTGCAGGCACCGCATCATAGGGTTCGTTTGTCCGCCCAAGTGCAAGCCGACCTCCGTGTGTGGCTGGAATTCCTGGAAGAATTTAATGGCGTATCACTGTGGCAGGACACTTTGAACCTCCACAATGATTTTCAAGTGCATTCGGACGCGGCAGGGTCACTGGGGTTTGGTTTGTTTTGGGACGGCAGGTGGTGTGCTGAACCTTGGCCCCAGGCTTGGTGTGGGGAAGCGATAACTCGAGACCTGACATTTCTTGAGTTTTTCCCCATAGTTGTTGCGGTACACTTGTGGGTCGAGCATTTTAAGGACCATCGGGTTTGTTTTTGGTCCGATAACCAGGCAGTAGTGACTGTTTTAGCTAAGCAGTCATCCCGGTCGTATAGGGTTTCGGCCTTGCTTCGGGTGTTTGTTTTGCACTGTCTGCGTTTTAATATTGTATTTTCTGCTCGCTTCGTTCCGGGTATTTCTAACGAGATTGCTGATGCTCTGTCCCGTTTTCAGATGGAACGATTCAGGTCATTGGCGCCAGAGGCTCGAGACCGTCCGGAGATTTTCCCGGATCATCTCTGGAACCTTGGCAACACTTAGTTTCACAGGGAGTAGCAGCATCAGTCGCCCCTTCCACGCTAAGGTCCTATAAGAAGGCCTGGGCTGATTTTCTGTCCTTTAATGGCCAATCGGCGGGGGCGGTCATCACCCCTCATTCTACTGCCCAGGTGCTTAAGTATCTGGCACATTTGTTCCAGATGCGCCGGGCGGCTAGGACCCTGCGACTTCACTCGGCAGCAATTTCTTTCTTTAGCAGGGCCACTTTTGACAAGGACCCATGTAGGAAGTTTGTGGTGCGCCGGGCATTGGAGGGATGGGGACGGCTCACCCCATCGAGGACTGTTCCCGGAAGTCCCATCACTTTTGAGTTGCTGATACAGATGCGCAGTAAACTGCGGAGCATCTGTTGGTCCAAGTTTGAGGCCCGTCTATTTTCAGCAGCCTTTTCCTTGGCATTCTTTGGGGCACTGAGGGTAGGCGAGGTGGTCCTGGAGCAAAAACGGGATGGAGGTTCCAGGGGTTTGCTGTTGCAGGACGTGAGCATGTCACAGTCGGACCTGAGGGTGCATATCAGGAATTCGAAGACCGACCAGGTGGGTAGGGGAGCCGTCATTCGGCTCTCGGCAACGGGAGAGAAGGGTCCTTGCCCCGTAAAGGATCTTAAGAGATACTTGTCCTTGCGGCCGGCAGGCGAGGGGCCTTTGTTTATTCATGAAAATGGGCACCCTTTAGTCCGGCATCAGTTCACTAAGGTGATGCGCAAGGTGGTAGTGGCCTGCGGCCGCAAAGCATCGGAATTTGCTCCTCACTCCTTCCGTATTGGTGCCGCAACGACAGCTGCCCATTGGGGTTTGTCTGCAAGGAGGATAAAGGACCTGGGTCGCTGGAGATCGGATGCATTCAAAGTATATGTGAGGAAATAATGGTGGTGTGTGTACTGACATTTTTGTGTTTTAACCCTAGGTCTGGCCGCTATCCGTATTTGGATAGTGGGACACAGCATTGTGCACTGGGCCGCTGTCAGAGCTCGTCAATCTGGTCTGGGAGCTGGCTTGGGCCTTCCGCAGCACGTGCAGGTGTCCTGGATTTCCAGACGAGGGATGCAGTGGAGAGACTTATTGCCTCTCATGCACAGACGGGTCCTCCACGCTGGCCCCCCTACAGCGATAGTGGTGCAGCTGGGGGAGAATGATATGGTTTCCTCTTCCTGCTTTGGGCTGCGTGCTGCCATATTACTGGACTTGAGGGATTTGGCGGCCTTGGTGCCTTCAACCACACTAATTTGGTCGCAGCTGCTGAAACGCCGCATTTGGAGGGGTAGCCCTTGCCCGGCGGCCACCGAAAGAGTTAGGAAGCGGATTAATTCCGCGGCAAGCAAATTGGTGGTTGGTTTGGGCGGATTTGTGATTCCTCACCCTCTGATTTCGTTCAAGGCCTCTGAATTATTCAGGGATGATGGGGTGCATCTTTCCCCGTTGGGGAATGATGTCTGGTTGGATGCAGTGGTGTCCAAGTTGAGGGTGTGGTTTAGTCTGTGAGTGGTTGGCGGCGAGCGTAAAGGGCTCGGGTGGCGGTTAGGCATTGGTTAAAATTGGTTGGTGGAGGGGTATGGATAGGCTGGGCCTGCCCCTCCAATGCTGCACGGGTATTCCGTTAAAGGAATTCTGGAACTTACCATCCCCTTCGTCCAAACCCTTGGTGCAGGGTGCGGGCCGTGTAAGTTCCAAGGAGCATGCGGGGATTGCTGAGGGTCTGTTTCGCAGCTCCAGTTGACCCTGATCTTGCTCTTCCGCACTGACTACGGAGTCAGGGCTGTCCCCAAGGCGGGGAGGACAGATAGTCTAACCAATGCCTAAGCAACCACTCACAATTTGTATTGATAATAAAGTTGTGGCCAAAATTATGCCAAAAACCTTAAACAAAAATAATGTGTGAAGTTTGAGTTATTGGGTTTGGGGTGTCTTGGGGACCTCAGCACGCAAAGCGTGTTCTCACTAAAAGGAGAGCACGGGTTGCGGATGGGGCTATACAAGGCACCCCATGATTGCTAGGCAAGTTAAAGCCAGGGCTTGTTTAGATGGGAGGATCTGGTTATCTGGGGAAAGTTGATGTTGCAAACTTAGGGGTGGGGTCAGTGGCTATTTAAGCAAGGTCCACAGCTTTCTCTTTCTCTTTTGCTGTGGACATCGGATCTCCCGCCCGCCCTCCCTTGTTGGGCTTCGCTTGACCTTGCTATGCCTGTCATGGGGTCGTTCGCCTTGGTGCGGGGGCCCAGTAGGAATTTACCTCTTGGCTGATTAGTGTGTGCCAATTGGGTTTTGCCTACTGCGTAGCAAATCGTCACAACTTGTAAGGTTGGCGGTTAGGCATTGGTTAAAATTGGTTGGTGGAGGGGTATGGATAGGCTGGGCCTGCCCCTCCAATGCTGCACGGGTATTCCGTTAAAGGAATTCTGGAACTTACCATCCCCTTCGTCCAAACCCTTGGTGCAGGGTGCGGGCCGTGTAAGTTCCAAGGAGCATGCGGGGATTGCTGAGGGTCTGTTTCGCAGCTCCAGTTGACCCTGATCTTGCTCTTCCGCACTGACTATGGAGTCAGGGCTGTCCCCAAGGCGGGGAGGACAGATAGTCTAACCAATGCCTAAGCAACCACTCACAATTTGTATTGATAATAAAGTTGTGGCCAAAATTATGCCAAAAACCTTAAACAAAAATAATGTGTGAAGTTTGAGTTATTGGGTTTGGGGTGTCTTGGGGACCTCAGCACGCAAATAACATGAAAATGAGGGCTAAATGTGTTCTCTGTTCCACATTAATCCCAGAAGTGACTCTTACACTATGCGGAAGCTCAGATATAATGTGGAACTTTTCTGGGAACCGCCCTGAGACCTCCAGGTATAGAGCAGTATATAAATTCAATAAACAACAGCAACAACAACAACAATTAATAATAATTTATTTTTTATACCCCGCCCATCTGGCGGGGTTTCCCCAGCCACTCTGGGCGGCTTCCAACAGAATATTAAAATACAGTACAATAACCTATTAAACATTAAAAGCTTCCCTATGCAACAACAACAACAACAACAACAACAACTTAACAGTTGGGGGGAAGTTATGGGAATGGAATGAACTGTTGTGCGAATGCAGCTAAGTTAATTCTAGAAAGAACACATTGACACAATGGACTCAAAAGAAAGGCAGGATGACCTGTTTTTAAATCAATCTGTCCAATCTTTTCCCGAAGAAAATCCCACAAGTTCCTCAGGTAGCTGCTTGCCTCTCAAGAAGAGCGTTGCATCCCAGAACCGTCTCCTGCCATTAAACACTACCCAGAATCAGCCCAGCTTTCTCCTTTATACAAATTCAGAATATAACATTCCAGTACTGTAATGGAGTCCTGGCCATGTGCCTTTAATTGTCCCCGCTGCATGCCATATGCTGCAAAATATGAATTTCTGAACTGATCTTTGGACCGCTTTACGTTGTTGATACTATCAAAATAAAAAAAAAACCCAAATGAATCTAAATGAATATGTCACAATAAATAAAGGCTCTCGCCAGCTGCTATTAATATTTAAAAGCGGTGTGTGAGGTTTTATTAACTTGCATAAGGACTCTTTTTTAAACTTCATTTGCATAAATTAAATATTCCCTTGCTGTTTTAGATATGTTTCCTTTCCCTGCTTCAGTGGTCTGATTAAAGATCAGGAGGGGGCTTGGGGGAGGGGCATGGGGAAATAGACGCAGATGAATTGTAATAGACTTTCAAGATATATAGCATCTTGTTAAAAATTCACGCAGGCCAGAATACGAGAAGGTCAGAAAATGTCTTTGAAATCCTGCCAAGGCTCTTTTTGATAATTCATGCAGGTTTTAAAAGGGAAATTCCTCATTAGATAGGACCTAATGCTTATTAATTTATATTCCTAAGGCAGAAGCTGAATATTAAGTGGCCGGCTCTGTTAATCCATTTATTAAATATCAAAGACCTTATGTTTTCACCTGGTATCCTTGCTTATTGATTAATGGCTTTAGACCAATATGGGTTATTGTTGTTTCATATATATATATATATAAAATTAGAAGTTATTTCAAAGGTAAGTTCCCGACCTCAGCTGGCCCTTGCACTGCCCTCCTGTGAAGAAATGAATCACATCTTTGTGGGCAAGGCAAGAAACTCACAAGTTTGGGCAGATGGACAACAGCCTCGGGTTTGTGTGTGCGGCAAGTCAGTTGTGGAACTGAAATGGCACTGGTAGGTCAAAAGAGCTTAATATGAGACTGGATGGATGACACTGGCATATTCTTCTTCCAAGGGAAACCAGTCGGGTGTCTCTGGGAAATCCTCAAACACAGGATTGTCCTCTGTTGCCTCCCAGTGACTAGTATTCAGAGGCCATGCACCAAGATCCACCCAGCGACCCCAAATCTAGTTTAGCCCCCAAATTAACTTTTATCGTGTTTATGTCAGACACCACGCTTACGCCTTATCTCTTGCTTACGGAAGAAGGGAGGAAAAAGAAACAAACTTTTTTATTTGCCCATTTATTTACAATACACTACTTTACAATACAATACTTAAGTATACAACACTACCACACTTACAAGTATTGTTTAGGCACCTACCTAGGAGAAACATCAGTTGTGCCCAAGGGGCCGCTGACCCCGCTCAATACTATACATAACATAATATCTTGATGCAAGAGTTAATTCCACGTACACGGCGCTGTTGAGAATGACAAGCTGGCTCAGCGCATCTTTGGTAAATGAGCGCACAAAGTCGAAAGTCCTTTAGTGAAACAGTAGGTATCCATTTTGGTAATACGTAGTGTGGCGTTTGGGGTCATAAGGAAAGGGTTAAATGAGCGTGAAGTGATTGGCCAGTGGGAACCCAAGGGGAGGAGTTAGAGTTAGAATTGGAGATTTTTGGAAGTCAGTTGGGAGTTGGAGAAGGAAGAGGGAGGATACATTTGTGGATTGGTCTAGTTTTGATATGAGAGAGTGAGAGAAGCTGTTAGGAGGAGTCAGACAGAAAGTTGGGATAATCAGTTAGAAGTTATTAGGAAGGTATAGGCCGGCAAAGAAAGTAAAATTAAGAAACTGACAAGAAAAATTATCTGAAACCATAAACTTGTTAAGGCTTATAAAATAAACTTGCTTATTTGATTTAATGTTAACAACTGTCAGGACTCAGTGTGTACCCGAGAGAAATGGGTTGGTGGCAGCGGGGAAGCGATCACAGTGGTGGCTCAGGGATCAATAGACCGTCAAACGTCTGGGGACCCTGTGTGATCACCACACCTAGGTATATACGTATTTTGTTTTTCTAGCTTGATCAAAAATATTTATTATTTCATAACAAGTAGATAGTTAAGAGCTTAGGCGGCTTCAGCGGTGGGCGTCTGGTGCTCCCCAGAATTCAGCACCCAGGTGCCCTGCAGCCCTTGCACCCCCGGGTAAAGACGGCCCTGCATGTAACCCAAGAACATAAGAAGATCTTGCTGGATCAGGCCAATAGACCATCCAGCCCAGCATCTTGTCTTCACATTGGCCAACCAAATGCCTGTGGGAAACCTGAAAGTGGAACCCAAGCTCAAGAGTCCTGCTCTGGTTTCCAGCAACTGGCGTTCAGGAGCATTACTGCCTCCATAGAACAACATATGAATACAGTATATCTCTATATTGATACACATATAAATAATTACCTGAATTTTGGTGCCCTGGATGTTGATAATCAACAAGTAAATTTCTCGCAATGTATGCATATTTAGATGCAGATAAATGATAATTTGAACTCCAGGAAACCAAACGTTGATAACCGCAAGTTTGTTGTGTAAATAGATAAATGTTAGGGCTGTGTGCCAGTTCTGGCTGAATCCTGGATCCTGAATTGAATCAAGTTGATTGCAGTCAATCTGGGAATTGGATTGTGTGGATTGTGGCGGCCCCAGATCACCCCACATCAAACTGGGTACACCCAGAGCGATTCAGCGTTGTCAAAAGATTGTGATGGGGAGAAAGAAAGCCATTCACCCAGTTGACTGTCAAAAATGACCACTCTGAAGGTGAAGAAGGCCCAAACACAACTAGAGCAACAGCAGGGACCAGCCCAGATCCATCTCTTTATTAAATGCATTTTTTCTATATTTTCTACATATGCTCATCACATACCTTCCAACATGACATGGGCCAAATCTGGGATGCCATTTTCCAGGTCTGCCATTCCTCATGAGTCATGTGACCCACATAAGTTCCTGGGGGCCCCAAAGAGTGCTTTTTTCAGGCACAGCACCTAAAGCCATGCATTTTAGGGTGCCAGGCCTGAATAAGTGCAACCCAAAATCATGTGAGATTGCAGCGGCCATTTTGGCCATTGTCCTCTTGTGAGAAAAAACCAGATGTCCCTTTTTTTCTAGGGCAGTGGACAGGTACGCCATCAGAAATCACAATATGAGTTCAAAGAGCGCTCACACGAAACAAGTGACATTCCTTTTTTTAGGTGTGTTTGCATAACAATATAGGAGCACGCTATATAATCTTTGATGCTTTAGAATTAGCTTCCATCTTGCGTCCTTAAAAGATTACCCCCCCCCCCCGATTACCCCACCCTCAAAAATAAAAATCACATCAAGGTATAGAAACTGCCATAATTTTGTGGAATCTTCCTGCTTGTCACTTGTCAGCATGACATTCGCCTTTTAAGCCACTCAACTCTCCTTTATTTACAACATTCATTCCATTTAGCGTAAAATGTAGTTAGGAACAACACCAGCCGATCCTAGCATGCCCAGACTGTGAAATTAATAAGGCAACTTCTGGGTTGCTGAATAACCCTCGCATGGGGGCTTCCATCGCATCGAGGGGAGAATACAGAGCGGACCCTGTTGATAAAAAGGCACACTGAACGACTTTGCTGCCGAACAAAGGCAGATGGACTCTATGAAAGCATCATCGCATACAATCTATTTTGATATTTGGTTTGGATAATGAATCCTGATGATAATAAGCTGAACCCTCACTGCAAACACACCAGAATCGTGCTGGGTAAGATTAACAATGCTCCTTGACTGTCTGCCTGCTTAGCTAGCAGCATTAACCACCAGGAGCACGGATGATTTAATGCCCAGATGCCAAGCAATTTGAGATGCAGAAGCACCCTACAGTGAAGCAATTATTGCCTTGGAGGGCCTTATTATCCTCCTCATGCCATGAATTCTGCAGAGGGTAAACCCACTTCCATTGTTGCGTTTACCACGTCGGCATCCTGCAAAGAAACTTTTTTGATGGGAGAGGTTCCCAATCTGAGCTTTTCATCTTCCCCATCAAGCCACCCACTTATTGGCTAAAGCGGAGAAGGGCAGACTTCAAGACTGTGGGATAAGAACGTAGGACTAGCTTGCTGGGTCAGGCCAATGGCCCATATAGTCCAGCATCCTGTTCTCACACTGGCCAACCAGATGCCCCAATGGGAAACACAAGCAGAACCTGAGCACAAGAGCATTTTCTTCCCTTGCAGGTTCCTGCAACTGGTGTTCAGAAGCATTGCTACCCTGACCATGGAGGCAAAGCATAGACATCAACCAAATGCCAAACAATGTGTTCAGGCATTTGCCTTTGAATTAAAGAAGTGCAAAGTTGGAGAGAAGCCATGGTTCAGTGTTTGATCACCTCTCTTGCATGTCCCAGGATCTAGAGCCAGCATCTCCAGGTAGAAATAATAATAATAATAATAATAATAATAATAATAATAATAATAATAAATTTACAGCCTGCCCATCTGGCTGGGTTTCCCAAGCCACTCTGAGCAGCTTCCAACAAAATATTAAACATACAATAAAACATCAAACATTAAAAACATCCCTAAAAGTCAGATACAGGTAGTTGTTTATCTCCTTAAAATCTGATGGGAGGGCATTCCACAGGGCAGGTGCCACAGCTGAGAAGGCCCTCTGCCTTGTTCCCTGTAACCTCACTTCTCGCAGTGGGGAAACCGCCAGAAGGACCTCAGAGCTGGACCTGGGGGTGGAGATGCTCCTTCAGGTATATTGGGCCAAGGCCATTTAGAGCTTTAAAGGTCAGCACCAACACTTTGAATTGTGCTCGGAAACATACTGGGATCCAATGTAGGTCTTTCAGGACCAGTGCTATGTGGTTTCGGCGGCTGCTCCCAGTCACCAGTCTAGCTGTCCCCTTCTGACAGTGCTGACAGGCATTGTAGACAATATGGATCAAAATGTCTGACTCAGTATAAGACCGCTTCCTAATTTTTTGTGGGATTTTATTGTATTTCAGTTTTGATTGTTGCTACCTGACCCCTGAATGAAGTGTAGGAACCAGTAGGGTGGGAAACAGTTTCAATAAACAAAAGAAATAAATAACATGTACCAAAAAAAGTACAGTCATACCTGGGGTTGAAGGTGCTTCAGGTTGAGCGTTTTCGCGGTGACCCAGAAGTAACAGAACACGTTACTCCCAGGTTTCACCACTCACGCATGTGCGGATGCTCAAAATGACATCACGTGCATGCGCAAAAGCGACAAATCGCTACCCGCGCATGCCCAGACTTGGGTTGTGTTCTGCTCTGGATGTGAACGGGGCTCCAGAATGGATCCTGTTCGCATCCAGAGGTACCACTGTACACAAAAATTGGGTGGGGCTCTAAACAATAGCAGGGGGAATGACACCCTCAAACAATCCAATGAGTTAGGCCTATTTGCTCAGTTGCCATGGAATGTTGACTAACCATTGAGATGGAATTAAGAGACAGAACATGGAGGGGAAGGAAATGGAATGGAGTGCCCTAGAAATGGATATGGCTGGCAGCTTGGAACCATAAACAAGAGGACTCCACACTGCAACATTTTGTCGCAGGTCCCACTTGTTTTTAATAGGAAACCGATTGCCTTTGCAGAATTCAATCAAGTTAGAAATGCATTAAAGAAAGTTGGCACTGAAATCTATCACCCTTTTGCAGAGAAACAAAAGATATAAATGAATGTGGGGGAATTTGAAGCTCATTTTGATTTATAGATCTATCTTATCTGCATTAATTCACTTTTCTTGAGTTTCTTTGCAAACAGCTGTTCCCACTGTCATAATGTGATGGGGTGAGTCAAGGCAGTAGATATTGCAGAGAATGTACCAAACACCCTGTTGCTATGTGGCCCAATATTTTCAAGCTTTTCTTTTCAACCATGCTAGGGTTTGCAAATAATACCTCTTTTCTTTTTCTTTTCTTTTTTTGCCACTGACTTAGCACACTGTAAAAATCAGCCACCTAAGCCAAAATTATATAGCTGCCTTTTTGCATATGAATGCAAGTCGTAAAAGGACAATCAACAGAAAGAATTCGCAACATTGGCTCCATTGCAGCATGTAGTTAAGCATGCCGAAGTCCCATTGATCTCAATAGCACTTAAGCTCATTTAATGCTGTGCTGGATCAAGGCCAGGGTTCATAAAATCCCAGAGAAATTTGGTTTTTGTCAGAACCACACACACTGGATGCAAAACAGCTGGTGAATCTGCTCATGGGTTCTGAGCATCAAACATCTACCTGCCCTTCAAACTAAGGTCCCAGGGCAGGTTACACAACATTAAACACAACATTTAAAAAACAGTTTAAAACCATCTACAATAATAAAAGATAAGGTGAGTCTTAAAATATCTTCTTTGGCGATCACTCATAGCCGATTGTCTTCCATAAAAACAGTTTTAACAATGAGTCCGTAAGTGACTGTGGAGGCCAATTTTGGATCCACACGTCCTTCCACAGTGGGGACATTGGTTTCCAGGAGGGAGTTGATCACGGTGTGGATCTGCCAAGCATGCCTTCCTCTTAGCAAGTTTCTCCCTTGCGTCCTGAGTTCCAGTGTCTTCAAAGCCCATGACACCTTTGGTAAAGGCTGGTCTCCAATTGGAGCGCTCACAGGCAAGTGTTTCCCAATTGTTGGTGTTTATACTAATTTTTAAAATAATTGCCTTGAGACAGTCTTTAAACCTCTTTTGTTGACCACCAGTATTACGCTTTTCATTTTTAAGTTCGGAATAGAGTAGTTGCTTTGGAAGACGATCATCAGGCATCCACACAACATGACCAGTCCAACGAAGTTGATGTTGAAGAATCATTGCTTTAACACTGGTGATCTTTGCTTCTTCCAGTACACTAGCATTAGTTCGCCTATCTTCCCAAGTGATGTGTAAAAATTTTCGGAGGCGCCATTGATGGAATCTTTCGAGGAGTTGGAGATGGTGTTTATAAGTGGTCCATGTTTTACAAGCATATAGTAAGGTTGATAGTACAATAGCTTTGTAAACAAGCATTTTGGTTTCCTTGTGAATGTCCCAGTCCTCAGTACTCTGCACTTCAGTCAGGAGAAAGCTGCACTCTCAGAGCACAGTCAATGCTGGATTTTTACATCAGTGTTGGCCCTTAAAAATATATACCTCAAGTGTCAAAATCCAGGGTGAAGACATTTGTCTTCTGCATCCTCTGGAAGCAGTATAATGAGGGTTCTAGATGCAAATTTGTAGGGAGCATGTTCCACAGGTTGGGGGGCCGTCACAGAGAATGTCTTTTCCTGACCCATCCCACCCACCCACCAAGCTCCTGGAGGGGACGGAACTACCAAGAGCAGGCATCCCCAAACTCGGCCCTCCAGATGTTTTGGGACTACAACTCCCATCATCCCTAGCTAACAGGACCAGTGGTCAGGGATGATGGGAACTGTAGTCCCAAAACAGCTGGAGGGCCGAGTTTGGGGACGTCTGACCAAGAGGGACCCTTCTGTAGATCTCAGCACCTGAGAGGGTCAGTAGGGAAGGAGATGTTCTTTCAGATGTTTGGTGCTTTCAAGTTGTTCAGAGGACTGTCCTCTGCAAAGTATGATGCAGGACCACCCTATTTGGCTAGATTTCTCCCCCACCCCCCTGAGATCAGGGTAGAATTATTACTATAATTGCAAAAATTGCTACATTGTGCTGAGAAAGCCAATCATACTTCATTTCTTTTTAGATACAAAAAGATTGGGAGTGGGAGTGAACCTGGCCATTTTATGGTGACCATTAAAAACCTTGCAATCAGAATGTAGATGATTTGTTTTGTACTGCAAGATCCCTGACTTTCTTATTACTCCAGTATGAAAATGGAAGGAAATAAATAAAAATACAACAATAAAATGGTGCCTGAAAGCTGATATAATGGCTCTAGAGATGTCATTAATTTTGATCATGTCTATAAATTTAGATTGCATATAGTAGGTAGGCTCTTTATGGGAGGGTATTTAATTACCTGATAGGCTTTAATGGCTTCTTTGCATCAATAATAGAGTCGATAATCTGCATTTTTCAAGCTCCCTAAATATGCATTGACATAATAGATGGAATGGGTTCTGAGCCTTCTTTGGTCTATTGGCCCATTCACTAAAATGCATTTCTGAGGTCATTAAATGTATATTCAACATGATAGAATCTAGTTATTCTATAACAGTTTACTGGTGCATAGTCACTGTTGAGAAAGATGGCAATTTATTGCTTGGAATATGATTTTAAGTGCCTGCTGTTGTGTTCCAGCCATATGACCCGGGGTATCATTTAGGATGGGCAAGGTTGGTTTCAGATCACATAGCATGATTCCTCAAGACCCAGATTTATGGACAGCTCGCAGATTCTTCACACTCCTCCCAGTGGATAGGGGGCAGTGTCTACCCTGAGTCTACTTTAAGCATAATTAACATTGGATAGTCAAAAAAACCAAAGATCATGGCCACTGGGCCCATCACCTCCTGGCAAACAGAAGGGGAAGAAATGGAGGCAGTGAGAGATTTTACTTTCTTGGGCTCCATGATCACTGCAGATGGTGACAGCAGTCACGAAATTAAAAGACGCCTGCTCCCTGGGAGAAAGGCGATGGCAAACCTAGACAGCATCTTAAAAAGCAGAGATATCACCTTGCCAACAAAGGTCCATATAGTTAAAGCTATGGTTTTCCCAGTAGTGATGTATGGAAGTGAGAGCTGGACCATAAAGAAGGCTGATCGCCAAAGAATTGATGCTTTTGAATTATGGTGCTGGAGGAGACTCTTGAGAGTCCCATGGACTGCAAGAAGATCACACCTATCCATTCTTAAGTAAATCAGCCCTGAGTGCTCACTGGAAGGACAGATCCTGAAGCTGAGGCTCCAATACTTTGGCCACCTCATGAGAAGAGAAGACTCCCTGGAAAAGACCCTGATGTTGGGAAAGATGGAGGGCACAAGGAGAAGGGGATGACAGAGGACGAGATGGTTGGACAGTGTTCTCAAAGCCACAAACATGAGTCTGACCAAACTGCAGGAGGCAGTGGAAGACAGGAGTGCCTGGCGTGCTCTGATTCATGGGGTCACAAAGAGTCGGACACGACTAAACAACTAAAAAACAACACAACATTGGATACTGCCAATTATCATCAGTACTGGCATTTTTATCAGTTGGCAAAGGTTCCCCCAGCAGCCTGCAAGTATCAGTGAGGTGACAGTCCGTGCCCATAGGCTGGACTGGGAGTGAGGAGGAAAAATGCAGGCTCAGGTGCTAATTTGTAGGTCACATTCCCACAATACATTTAAAGCCCTATGATACTACAGCCATAGCTTCCTTCAAAGGCTTCTGGGAGCTGTAGTTTGCTGTGATGGTTAGTGGGTTCCTATTTCTACCAGAAAGTATTATTTTCCTGTGAAGAGGGGTTGACTGTTAAACTATTCCGGGAAATGTAATTATGCGAGGGGAATAGTGGGGTCTCAGCACTCTTTTTTATTATTGTTCTATTTCTATGCCACTTTTTATTCAAATAAATCTCAAAGCGGTTTACAAACAAAAGATAAAAATAACATAATGGAACATAACAAATACAGCATAAATCGTATAGAACACTTAACAAATCATTAGTAAAACAATCCCAAATCTCTAATAAAACAATTACCATCTATGTAACACTATTAACAAAACAACTAAAAGATAAGATAAGCATCACAGCTACACCTAAAATCATATTATAGGATTCACAAAGTACGACAGCATTCCTATCTATAAAACAACATTAACAACAAAACGAAACAAACAAACAAAGCCCTGTTGAATTTGAACATGTGCTCTCGCCACTCTTAACAAAACAACAGCACAATGAGTTATTTTGGGGAGGCCATGGCTTTTAAAAGTGCTTTAAATGTACGCCGTGAATGTGGCTTTAATTACAGTTCCTGTCATTTCAGACATATTTGTTTCCATTTCTATTGGCAACTAGTCTCTTTTTCATTGAGGTGAAGTGGAAGAGCATCGGCGACTCTTGCGAATTTATACCAGTTCATCATCGTCTGCTGCCCAAGCTGCTACGGCTTGGCAAGGGTAAACCCCATCACCTGGGGACACGATTATTTTGACACAAAATCATTTCTCCTTTCATTCTTGCCTGCCTCATCCCAGCACAGTGATCTCTCTTTTTTTCCTAGAGGACAGATTTAATCCATAGCCGTTACATTTCCAATTCTTGTACTGTATTCAGGGCTTCTCTCTCACCTCAAAGCTGTTAGTAAAGCCCTGAATGGTTTCATCATAAAAGTAGTGTGTTACCGTAAGCCAGGAAAAGGATTTCCAAAGAATTGTGCTACCAGCTGATAAAGGATTTGGGAGACTACAAATCTCGCACTATTTATGTAGTACATGACATTAAGAAGATGGGCCGGTGTTCCATTCTGGGTATGCACTGCGCAGAATTGATTGAGAAAAGACAGTGGTGCCCAGTGATTATAAACACCTAAAACAAAAGTCTACAACAAAGTGATGCTTATGAGTATCAATAGCAATAAATAATTACAAATGTCTTCTTAATATAGCTGAAAAGCACATTGCTTCTCTAGTATGGAACAGCTTCAGAGGATACATTAGCAGGATCAGGAAACATCTTAAATATAGTGCTTTAGAACATTCCAAGCAATTCTCATTCATTGCTTCCTAAAGAATATATATGGGAAGAAGGGGGATATATGTTTAATAATGTATATCTGAGCGGTAGCAAGATTATAGGGGTGCTCCTTTGGAGAATTGAAGACACAATGGAGACTGCCATAGCTTTAAGAAATATGATTTATTCATATATTTACACCTTCCGTCTGCATGGAGGGAGCAGAGATCTTACAGCAAGGTCATTTCAAGAGGGGCTAGTACCCCACAGCAGTGCAGCAGTGGAGTCAAAGGCATCTCTCCCAACTAGATGCCAAGAGATGGATCTTTCCCTTTGTTCTCTTCCTTCTTCCCAGCACAGCTTTTCCTGCAACCTCACAATCATCTTGGCAACCTCTGTCTGCCCAGGCCCAAGGATTCCTCTTAGATGGGCCATCAACTCATTTTGCCATGTTAACACATCTGCTTGGCCAGGCTGGTTTGAACAAGCCAACCTAGAGATTCCATGTCTGGCCCAGTTCTGTAACATGTATTTTTATTCATATCCCAAATAATCAAAATCCAAGCATTTGCAAATCTCTACGGTTTTTTGCCCACACAAAAAAATTCTAATAACATACAGCCCTATACACAGTTACTGCATTATATACTTTGTTGGTGTTCTGATTGTTGCAACCTGCCCCAGGACTTTAAGTCACACATATGTGCAATAAGCCAGTTTCAATATCCTCATATATTTGGCACAGAACTAAGGCTAAGAGCTACTGGCTTGTTTAGTCAGAACATTGCTCTTTTTGAGAGCAGAAATAGTTTAAAATAAAACAGGAAATCTTGATGTTTAGCACATCAGCTACCAGCTCCTCTCAGATGTTGTTTGCTACATGCAAGTTACTGGTCAAATTATTCTTTTTACTATTGCTATTGGTATTATTACTACTACTATTGCTATTATTCTCCAACATTGTGTGCAATGGGCTTCCTGATAAGCTGGTATCTGCAGGAGGCCGTCTCCTTTAGAATGCAGTGATCAGTTGGGTATATAAGGAGTGAGACAATTTTTTTCAGGCATGCTGGCTGCTATTGAAAATGTACTGAATGCCTATTATGTTCAGGATCAAATATTTGCAGTTCAGGAGAATATTCCAAGAAATCTCCTGTTAATATACACAAAAGCGCATTTTAGAGGGCAAGCTCATTTCTGCCTCAACAGAAGCTCTGTTTTGTTTTGTCTCCGCATTGCCTATCAAAAGAGAACAAACCTCAGTGACACTAGAAATGCCATGACACAATCCGGCATAATTTGGGATTCACAGCTTTCAGGAAGTTATTAGCGCACTCTGAGTCTTCAAGGCAATACGATCCATATCGAATTTGCATCAGCAGAATTTCTGCATGTCTTTGCATGTCTCTCAATTTAATTTATATTCAGAATCAGAACACCCTTTAGGAGCATATTTTCTCACTCAAACATATAACCTCCCCACCCCCACCCCTTTTTTGTGCTCTTGACAGACTGTCCTATGCTGATGTCTTTTTCTTGGTCCATAAATAAGTGTGATTAAGATAGTAAAAGCATGAGAATTGCTTTGCTGGGTCAGAGCAAGTTCCACCTAGTCTGAGCCTGGAAAAACTGTGATCCAGGAAGCTGAACAGGCTGTTGCCTGAGGCCCCAGCACCCTAGGACTACTGCCTGGGAGCCAGTGTCCCAGTATAATCCACTAGTACCAATGCCAGTATTGGGACCTGGATGCTGGGTGTGTGGTTGGGAGAGCCACCACTGGAAACTTTCCTCAGTGTTCATCAGCACATCAGGTATGCCACAGTGTGCTGTGGCAGATTTAAAATGGTGGTTTCTTGACTTGAGAAAGGGCTGGAGCAAGACATTTTGCTACCCGAAGCAAAATGTTAACCCTCTGTACAATAGCCAACTGGAGCTGCTTCAAAATCTGGAGTGAACTAACATAAAAAGGTAAAGGTACCCCTGCCCGTACGGGCCAGTCTTGACAGACTCTGGGGTTGTGCGCCCATCTCACTTAAGAGGCCAGGGGCCAGTGCTGTCCGGAGACACTTCTGGGTCACGTGGCCAGCGTGACATCGCTGCTCTGGCGAGCCAGAGCTGCACACGGAAACGCCGTTTACCTTCCCGCCAGTAAGCGGTCCCTATTTATCTACTTGCACCCGGAGGTGCTTTCGAACTGCTAGGTTGGCAGGCGCTGGGACCGAGCAGCGGGAGCGCACCCCGCCGCAAGGATTCGAACCGCCGACCTTTCAATCGGCAAGTCCTAGGCACTGAGGCTTTAACCCACAGCGCCACCTGCGTCTCTGATGGAAACAGGGACATCCTATATGATGATGATGATGATGTTATTCTTTATATCCCACCCATCTGACTGGGCTGCCCCAACCACTCTGGGCAGCTTCCAACAAATATAAAAACATAATACAACATAAAACTTTTTAAAAACTTTCCTATACAAGGCTGCCTTCAGATGACTTCTAGAGACTGTATAGTTACTTTTCTCTTTGGCTTGGGGGTTGGATAATTCCATACCTTCCAACATTTCTCCAATGAAAATAATGACATCCTGCTAAGAAAAAGCAGGACATTCCAGGATCAAATCAAAAACTGGGGTGGCTTCTGTAAATCCAATACTGTCCCTAGAAAATAGGAACACTTGGAGTCCCTAATGGATTTCTATTTTAAGGAAAACACAGTTCCCTGTTTTTTGTACATTCTGGAGAACTATGGTTTGTTTAAAAGTGAAAATTATTGGTTCTGAACTCTTCTTCATTGTTACAAAAGAGAAGGAAGGGGGGGACACATGGGGTTCATTTACACATCAGGAAACCATGCTTTCCTGCTTTGTCTGAGCTGAGCCAATCTCTGTGGCAGAATAGGAAAACAAACCACATTACAATGGTAAACTAGTGCAAGGCAAGAAGTCCAGTTTGGAAAGGGAGTTATTTCTGTACAGTTCCCCCCCCCACACACACACTGCATGTAGATCTAATGGGGATGCAGGTTCACCTCCAATGTGAACCCAGATAAGAAGTGTGCACAGAGTTCAGAGAGGACAAGTGAGGAAGGCAATAAGGCTGCCTCTCAAGGGAACCGAGTGTTAAATAGGAAGAGGCATGTGTATATCTATACAGGTCTAATTCGTAATAATGCCCTACAAGTCAGCACAGCTTATTAAACCAAATCAAGTGTGCACGACTAACATCAAATCAATTACAGAGCCTTAATGTGTGAAATAACTGGGGGAGCCAAGCTGTTTCAACTTGTACACAGTGTTCATCACAGGTAATAATAACCTCTTAGCCTCAAGATCCGAAATTAAATAATCTGGCAAAGTTCGAGGAAGGAGTTTTAATAGAAAACACATTTTAAAAGGCTTCCCAAGGGTTCCTGTGGCCCATTGAAATGCAAGTTGGGTTACAGAGAAACACATTGTACTCGCTTCTAAATAACCCTGTTGGGCATATTGCTCTCCAGAGGCTTGGACCCTGCATCCTTATTTATGTAAATAAGCCCAGGGACTTCAATAGGATCATTTACATAAATAAAAACTTAACATGCGTGGGGAAATTGTACTTTAATGAATAAGAGGCCTACTGAAAGAGGAGGAAGCGAAGCTCTGCCAAATTTCTCCACCCAGACAGGTTTTTCTCCCATTGCTTTTTGACAAGAAATAGGTAGTCGATTCAACATTTCAGAACAAGGGCCACATTCTTTTTTTTATTCTAGGGGTCAGGAGTGAGCAGGGACAGAGGCAAGAGTTGGAGGAGCAATTCATGCGAATCTTACTTTTATGCCAGAGGCTGGCTCACACACCCCTCTCTGACCTCCATCCCGACAAGCAAGAGGCATTATCAGAGTCCAAGAGCATGCTTCCTAACCCTACCGTAACCCTAAACCCTAATCCCACCCTACTCTAACCCGGCCCTAAACCTAGGTTTGGGTTAGTGTGCTAGTGTGCTACTGGGTTGGGGTAGGGGTTAGGGTTAGAGTTGGGATAGGGTTAGGGTTGTGATATGGTAGGATTACGGCTATGGTTAGGGTTAGGGTTGCATTTTGGTAGGGTTACAATTAGGGTTAGGGTTTAGAGGAATATGAATGTGGGGATAAATCAGTAGTGGCTGTTGAGGTGGTGCAGGTGAGGCAAAGTTGCTCTCCTAGCTTCCCAACACTGTGATCGTCAGCACTTATTTCAAAGAAGTGGGGAGTGGAGAGGGGCAAGGCACTGAGAACCGTCTTCTCGTGCTGTGTACAAGGCACTGAAATAAGATGATCTACACAGAGGCCTGGGAGACCATAGCTTTAATTCATGCAAGTGATCTCCGTTTGTGAGTTGGAGAGATACCATGTAATTAGGCCTCAATTATGGGCCTATGCACAGTGTCCAGCTCCTGCAACACCTTCTATGCACCATGGGACAAGAGAGAATGGGTGTAACCTCAGTCAGATGAGTGTACTCACTAAATCCCAGGGCATTTACAAGTGATAAAGGGGAGAGGACTGCTGACTCTTGGGTTGACTATTTAAGACACTGTCAGTGCCTTTAAAAGAAATCCAGTCACAGGCAATTGAATAAAATATAAATGGTTCCTCCTCTGTCCTTCTTGGTTGTTGTTTTTTTATTTTAGAATATTTGTGAAATGAGTATGAAACAGCAATAATAATAAAAATGCTGCCAGGATAAAGCTCTATCTAGGGAGAAAGCAAACAGGATGAAGCAATTGGGGCTCCACTGATCAATTTGCTGAGTCCATATTCATAACAACTGCTTAAGCAAAACACCTAGATGCAAAGGACTGCAAGTTGCCCATCAGTACTAATAATTCTAAATCATTGCTTTCTGCTCTACTTTTCTGTCAGAAATAAACACCCAAAGTAGTTCATAAGAAGAACAGACACGACAAGAAAGTCATTTGGGAATGCCAGACACAATAACAGTGTGTAACACAAAATTACAATGACAGAGAGAAATAATTACAATTAGGACTGGATGACAGATAGACACGATTTGAGACAGACATCCATGGGAACCTAAACCACGTAGCCCAACAGATCTTGTCACAGAAATGCTCCCTAAATCAATGTGCATTAAATGATGCAAATTTGTGCACATTATATATTTGAATCATTCGAACGTGGTAGTTGGTATGTGAAACTGTGAAATTCACAGCCTACTACGCAGCCAACCTGCCCCAAAATGAACCCCACCCCAAAATGAACCCATCTTCACACACTCTGACCCACAATGGACATCCCCCACCTTTTCAGGAGGTTCTCTAGGGTAAAACCGGACTGCTGAATAGAAACAACAAACAGAGCACAGCAGTTTAATGATCTAAAGGAGAGAGGCTGTTCTGAGATTGAGAGAGGCTACAGCAATTACCTGGAAGTCAAAAAGAGGTAATCAAAAATATTGCACAGCAGGTCATCACTAAACAACAACAATAATAAAAAATCTCCACTTCAGATATTTAAGGGGAAATAGAGTAGCAGAAGACACTGGATCCCAGCAGGGTTTAAAAGAAAACCCAATAACAAAGCTGAATAATATTGCTGCCAAATTAAATGAAACTCCATCAGGGATCATAGGTGGCTTTTGATGGCATGTGGAAGGTGGTAACCCTGTTGAGAAGCAGCAATAAACCTCAAATTGAGAATCCTTAAATATGTGCTGTGGCTTAAAAAGAGAGAGAGAGAGAGAGAGAGAGAGAGAGAGAGAGAGAGAGAGAGAGAGAGAGAGAATAGAGTGCCAGATCTCCAAGTCATTTGTATGATTACTTTGTATTCTTGTACGAAGACAGAGAGAAGATATAGTAGCCATATTTTTTGAAATATCTAAGGGGCTTTCACGTGGAAGATGGAGCAAGCTTGCTTGTTTCCTGCTCCTGAGGATAGGACTCAAACCAATGACTTCAAGTTACAAGAAAGGAGATTCCGGCTAAACATCAGGAAGAACTTTTTGAACATAAGAGCTGTTCAACAGTGGAACAGATTCCCTCGGAGGTTTGTGGACTCCCCTGCACTGGAGATTTTAAAGCAGTGATTGGGTGGCCATCTGTCATGGATGCTTTAGTTGAGATTCATGCATTTCAGGGGGTTGGACTAGATGGCCCTCAGAGTCCCTTCCAACTTTACGATTCTATGATCAAAGAGTTCACCAGAAGGACAGATTCTGAAGCTGAGGCTCCAATACTTTGGCCACCTCACGAGAAGAGAAGACTCCCTGGAAAAGACCCTGATGTTGGGAAAGATGGAGGGCACAAGGAGAAGGGGACGACAGAGGGCGAGATGGTTGGACAGTGTTCTCGAAGCTACCAGCATGAGTTTGACCAAACTGCGGGAGGCAGTGGAAGACAGGAGTGCCTGGTGTACTCTGGTCCATGGGGTCACGAAGAGTTGGACACGACTAAACAACTAAACAACAACAATAATCAAAGAAAAGGACCCTAGTCTAAAGTGCTTATAGTCTGAATGAAAACTGGAGGGGGTGGCTGTCTGCCAAGACAATGAGAGATAGATAGATGATGATATAGAAAGATAGATGATTAGATAGATAGATAGATAGATGATAGATAGATAGATGATAGATAGATAGATAGATAGATAGATAGATAGATAGATAGATAGAGAGAGATATAGGTAGATGATAGATAGATGATAGATAGATATAGATATAGGTAGATAGATGATAGTAGATAGATAGATAGATGATAGATAGATGATAGATAGATAGATAGATAGATAGATAGATAGATAGATAGATAGATGATAGATAGATAGATAGATGATAGATAGATAGATAGATAGATAGATGATAGATGATAGACGATAGACAGACATACAGATAGATAGATGTTTATTCTTTATTTATTGAGACCATGACTAGAGCAAGAGTGTTGGAGTTATTAACAGCCTCTGAAGATTGTGGTGATTGGGGCTGAACTATACAGAAGTAGTTCTTTCTTTCTTGGGGCACCGGTCCCAAGGTGTTTAGGATATTGTAAGCCAATGTAAGCCAAATTCTTAAACTTGGCTTGGTAGCTAATGGACATCTTTCATTGGGTAAAGTGAGGCATTGTGGACTTTAAGGTAATATGGAGAAAAGTTGATGGAAAGACCTTGTTGAAATAATCAGTTTTGAAGGCTCCCTTGGCACCAGAAAATATTTGGATATTAAGAACTGCCTTGCTGGATCTGAATATCCTCTCTGCTAAGAAAAACAACTCCTCCCTTAGTTGTCATCTAGCAGCAGCACAGATGGGACTCCGTGGTTTGTACATCTGCTCTGCTGGGAGACCAGCAACTTTTACTTCCTCCAGTCCTTCAGATGGAGTTTCCGGAATGATCCCCAACATTTCAGGATGGTTTAACATTTGTATACAGGAACTGGAGGCTAGCAAGGCATGGTTAATGTTTTCTTTTTCCTGGTACAGTGGTACCTCGGGTTACATACGCTTCAGGTTACATACATTTCAGGTTACACACTCCACTAACCCAGAAATATTGCTTCAGGTTAAGAACTATGCTTCAGAATAAGAACAGAAATCAGGCTCCAGCGGTGCGGCAGCAGCAGGAGGCCCCATTAGCTAAAGTGGTGCTTCAGGTAAAGAACAGTTTCAGGTTAAGAACAGACCTCCGGAACGAATTAAGTACTTAACCCGAGGTACCACTGTACATGTTTTGCAATGTCAATGAAGAGATAATAGAAATCAAACCAGCAACCTTCTAGTTAACAGCCAGATACACTGACCCATTGCATCACCTGAGGGACCTTCATCTTATTGCATCCAACAGTTAAACAAATGTCAGGGAACATCCATGGGTTTGATGTGAGCAGATAAATTTATTGTTGTGGTCAAGGCAAGCAAGATTTAGATGGTCCCTGGAGCCTGTATTCTGTAAAATTGGTGGAATCGTGGCTCAGAAGATGGCAGTGGCCTTCATATGCAGAAAACTACACAGAGGTCTGCAGGAATACTACAGAAATGTGGTGAAACCGGAGTTCTTCTTCCTTGTTCTGGTGGCAGGGACCCATGTCGTCACCAGAAACTATGCTCTGGGTCCAAAATCTTCAGGAGTTTGGGCTCAGTCCAAGATCATTTAAAGATGTCGTGCACATTAACTGTGTATGCACAGTTAACACATTAACTGAGGAGTCCCTCATTTTCAAGTATTGGCACATATCAGGGAGGGAGAACGGACTGGAGATATTTTGTTGGTAAATGGACTTGACAATCAACTGTCCTCTCCTTCCTCTATAGTCTTTCCAAGAATTAGCCTACTTAAGGAACAAAAAATACTGCAAATTTGTCCCTATAGTTACTGTGGTTAGGACGAAACCCATCTAAATGAATATTTGATAAATGAATAAATGAATATCAATGGGGAGAATAAATGAATAGTAAATAAGCCTAAATGCTAAGTGGCAAAAAATTTAAATGAATAATTCTCTTAAATGAATAAATTCACCATGCTTCAGTTTGTTAGTACTCCACACAGATTAAATCCTTTTCAGATGGAGGCCTGGAAAGGTGAATGGCAAAGGAGCGATGTTTTGCTGGAGCAATGTATATGCTAGCAGTTTACCAGTGTGAAGAAAGGCAAACATCAAGAGGATCTTGTTGCTGCAACCTTACAGTGCGCAAACAGTGTTATCAGTGTTGCTATTAAGTTTCGAAAACACTTGCTTTTTGATACTATGCCCATGTTCCAATAACCAGACCATGCACATTGTTTCATCATTGTGCATTGTACCTCAGCAACGTACCTGATATTTGGGTGGTGGGGCTGAATATAGCAAGGAACCCCAGGGCAAGAAGTACAGCACATTATGGCTGCTGCCTGGTTGGCAATGACCCATGGCAGGGCCTTCTCAGTGGTAGTTCCCTGTCTGTGGATTGCCCTCCCTGGTGAGGTGTGTCTGCCTTCATCATTATAATTTTTTAGGAGGAATGTAAGCAGATTCTCTTCCTGGCAGTCTTGGTATTATTATGTGTTGTTTCTAATTGTTTTAAAATACGTATTTATTTTGTTCTT
The DNA here is from genome assembly GCF_964106915.1 of Podarcis gaigeae. Classification (NCBI taxonomy): domain Eukaryota; kingdom Metazoa; phylum Chordata; class Lepidosauria; order Squamata; family Lacertidae; genus Podarcis; species Podarcis gaigeae. The sequence goes on along the minus strand of NC_139681.1, from coordinate 88,976,737 downwards.
AATTGCATTGTTTTAACTTGTTTGTGTTTGCCACCCTGGACTCATTGGGGGGGGGAGCTGGGATATAAATTTAAACAACAACAATGATCTGCTCATATAGACAAATTATTCCAGAAGCTCTGGGTCTCCAGATGTCGCTGGACTACAATTCCCATCATCCCTGACCATTGGCCATGCTGGATTGAGCTGATGGGAGATGGAATCCAACAACATCTGGAGAGCCACAGGTTCTTCACCCCTGCATTATGTCACAGAATCATAAAACTGTAGCGATGGAAGGGACTAGGGTTGCCACCTTTGTTCTGGCAAAATACAGGGCAGGGTGGGGCAGTTGAATTTTCTTTCTTCATCTGGTGCTGAAATGATTTCAAAGCAATCCATTACCATCCATTGCAGCCTAACATGATGGCCTCACTGGAATTTGTCACACACACAAACACATAGGGACATGTGCATGAATTTGTAAATCTGTCTGTGCTTGGCTACCCAGAGCTTAAATACATGACCTTTCACACACATGCCTTTGGAGAGGATCCCTAATTTTGCACAGAGAGTGAGAGAGAGAGAATGAGAAAGAGCAGTGCAGAAAGACAGTCGTACCTCATGTTACGTTTGCTTCAGGTTGGGTGTTTTCAGGTTGCGTCCCGCGGCGACCTGGAAGTACCGGAAAGGGTTACTTCTGGGTTTCGTCGCTCACGCATGAGCAGATGTGCAAAATGATGCCATGCACATGCGCAGAAGCAGCGAATTGTGACCTGCGGATGCGCAAACATCTGCTCATGTTGTCAACGGGCCTCCAGAACGGATCCCGTTCGCAACCAGAGGTATCACTGTACATACAGGGAAAACTGCGCCCTGTATTGAATCGATACAGGATTTAGCATTTTACACAGAAATATGGGACAACAGGTGGCAGCCCCAGAAGGGACCCCAAGTGCCCAAAATCACTCAGTGGTAGATCATTTCTTTGCATGCAGATGAGCCCAAGTTCAGTCTGTAGCATTGCCAGGTAGAGCTGGAAAATCCTCTAATTTACGCTTCATGAATTGGAGGGTGAATGTCTATAGTGGGGAACTGGAGACTTGGGGAGGCTTCCTGCATAATTTTGAAACCTGCCTCTTTCAGGATTCTAAAGAATATAAAGAGGCATTCAGCCTTCCCAGATATGGAGGGCAATGGGGACAGCAATGGAAAGGACAGAACTAGCTTGCCCAGTGGCTACTAGATATGATGGGTATGTTCTCCCTTCCTCAGAGGAGGCAGTATGCTTCTGAATGCTAATTGCTGGGAATCAAGGGTTGGGAGAGTCCTATTGTACTTATCCTTGTGGACTTTCTAGAGACATCTCATTGGCTCCTATGGCATACCTTCTGCCAATTAAACATTCTGCCAGTTAAAATTGGGACATACATCTTTCCTTGCTGGGTTCCCATGCGAGCCAGCCCCCTCCATGGGCTCTGGTTAGGCTGTGATCTTTCATATGAAAAATGCGCATCTTTCAGTGGCAAGCTCTTGCAGGACCCAGCTGACTCATGCAAGAACACAGCACTGAAAACAGGACATTCATTCCAGGATCCAATCAGAATCCAGGATGGCTTCTGTAATTCCAGGATGTTCTGGACAAATCTGGATGGTTGATGCGTACAGAGACGCCAGCTTCTCCAGACAATTGGGGGCTGCAGTGTGATGCGGGTGGCGCTGTGGGTTAAACCACAGAGCCTAGGACTTGCTGATCAGAAGGTCAGTGGTTTGAATCCCCACGACAGGGTGAGCTCCCGTTGCTCGGTCCCTGCTCCTGCCAACCTTGCAGTTCGGAAGCACGTCAAAGTGCAAGTAGATAAATAGGTACTGCTCCGGTGGGAAGGTAAATGGCGTTTCCGTGCACTGCTCTGGTTCGCCAGAAGCGGCTTAGTCATGCTGGCCACATGACCCGGAAGCTGTACGCCGGCTCCCTCAGCCAATAAAGGGAGATGAGTGCCACAAACCCAGAGTCGGCCACGACTGGACCTAACGGTCAGGCGTCCGTTTACCTTTACCTTTAATGTAACATCACAGGATGTCCTCTGAACATCAAGGGGCCCAGGCCCCCTCAAAATATATATATTGGGAGGGGGGCTGAACTACCTTGGCCCCTAGGAGCCAACACCTATGGATCAGTATGCTACAGAACAAAATGCTGGACTAGATTGGTCTTTGATTGATCCAGCAGAGTATTATTATTATATTATCATCCATGTTTACCTTCACTCACAAAGTGCTGCAAATAGAGCTTGGCTTGGAACAGATCCTATGCTGAAGTTAATACAAAAATACAGATGGGCAAGATTTCAAAATATTACAGCTACCTTTCCACCAATAAACAAGGGTTCAGGCTGTGGGGTTACAGATAGGTAGCCGTATTGGTCTGCCATAGTCAAAACAAAAAAAATTCCTTCCAGTAGCACCTTAAAGACCAACTAAGTTAGTTCTTGGTATGAGCTTTCGTGTGCATGCACTTCTTCAATATTAAACAACTCCTAACCCACAATAATACTACAACCAGACCTAACACGGACACTGGCACCAGAGCCTGCAATAAACCCAGATGCCAACTTTGCTGCCACATACATCCGGACAACACCATTACTGGCCCCAACAACATCACACATACCATCTCGGGACTATTTAATTGCTCATCGTCTAACATTGTGTATAGGTATCTGAAGAAGTGTGCATGCACACGAAAGCTCATACCAAGAACTAACTTAGTTGGTCTTTAAGGTGCTACTGGAAGGAATTTTTTTTTGTTTAGGCTGTGGGGTTGTGTGTGCGCACGCATTTTTTACAACGACTATCCTATAATCCAAAGCCACATTCTTCAAGGCATTTGCATAATCCAAATAGTACAGACTGATCACAAGCAAATGTATTTTAAGTCTCTCTTCCACTGAAGGCCAATTAGAATATGCCCCCCCACACACCCCCTTTAAGTACTGTAGCTGTTGTTGTTGCTTGCTATCCTTGATGGGTGCCTCAAAACCAGCTCCGAGTAAATGTGGGCAAGCAGCAAAACGCCATTTCAAAGCTGAGTAGTTTCTTAAGAAAAGCTTGCCAGAGAAAGGAGAGAGTCAAAAGCAGATTATTGTTCTGCCTTTTGTGTTAACGCTGATAATCAACACTGGACATTTTGAAAGAGGGAATCGTACAGGAAACTCTTAAGCAGGTTGCGCATGAGTCTATCAGGGCAGCGACTTTCTGTTTTCATAAATATGTAGAAAAATCCAGGATGCTTGAGCAAGACAAAACTTAAGGGACCAGTTCATGAAAAAATTATATGCCCCATTTACTCTTGCCTCTCATGTAGTTTAGATTTTTATTAACTCACTTATCTTTTATATGCAGGAGGTCATCTTTCTAATATGCACCCCAGAAGGGCTCACATCCTAGAATGAGGGGGGGAGGAGGAGGGGGGAGGTCACATGAGCCCATTTGCATTGCCAGCGTCGGAAAGAAACTAGCAAATGCAATGTACATTAGAAGATAAATGAGCCACGCACTTTCTGCTGAAGGTCCTTGAGTCTGAAGAAGTAGACAAAACTTTGAGCGGAGGAGGCGGGGAGTCGTCAGTTTTTGATGGTTTTCATTTCAAGGCTCAATTGCAGCCCTAGGCCGAAGCCATAGTGAAGTAGTTTGTGTGCATGGCATTGCCTCTTGCTTCAGTTCCCTTCCATTTATTTCTCTCTCTCTCTCTCTCTCTATCCCCACCACATAACGGGTACACATCTGCAAACTGAATGAAAAAGAAACAAAAACAAAAAACACCCTGCAATCTTGATGGGATCATATGTATGGAACAGTTTCAGAGGTATGCAATGAAATGTTGAAATCCTTCAAAGGAATCTCTGAGGAAAAGCTGGAAGAACTCAGCCATGTTTGGGCTGGAGAATTGGAAACTGAGCTGTGGGACATGAATCTTCAAGTACCAGAAGGCATGTCACCTAGAAGAGGTCCAAGACCTGTTCTCTGCAGGATGAGAGAAAACCAGCTTAAGTTACAGGAGGAAAGATTTCAGCTGAACATTAGGAGCAACCTTTTGATAGGAAGAGAAGCATGACACTGGAAGCGAATACCTAGAGGGCTCTCCCTCACTGGAGATCTTCAAGCAGAGAGGCTGCACATGTGCGCATTGGTCTTCAATTGTTGAGCTAGGAACCACTAGCATGTTGTGGCCTGATCTGAGGTGGGTTGCAACAGCAGCACTATTACTATGCGAAAATATGATCTAAAATCAAGAGTCCTCAAGTCTTGGGACACATCGTGGCAATTTAAAATGTAGCAGTCAATAAACACAGAAATGCAAAGATAGTTAAGTATTACATTCAGTATTCCATATTGCCATGTACATGACAAATTGTGTCCTCCTCCCAGAGAGCATGCATTGTGGTGAGATCATCGAGACTGACCTCACTGCTGTTGTGGGTGGGAGCGATTGGATAGCCACAACAACCCGATTGGTGGTCCCTTGGTTGCTGGGGTAATTCTGGCCAATGGGATCCTTTCATGCCTTAACCGAGGGACCTATATGCACCACTGCACATTGCGTTGAGCTTCCTCTTTTCGCCTCGCGTATCGGATCACCTGCCCACCCTCCCTATATTTAGGGTTCATTGTTACCTTGCTATGCCGTCGTGGGTCATCTGTTTTTGGGACAGGGGCCCGGTAGGAATTTTCCCATTTGGCTGATTGGCTGGTGCCACTTGGGTTTTGCCTGCCGCGTAGCAAATCTTCACAACTTTGTAAGGTTTGGTGGTTAGGCATTGGTTCAACGTGGAGGGGAGGGGAGGTTGTCACACGTACTCCTTCAATGCGCAAAAAGGTATTCCATTAAAGGAATCTAGGGGCTCACCTTGCATTTGTCCGATCCCCTTCCAGGGGTTAGGGCCACGCCAGAGTCCCTGGGAGCATTTGGGGTGAGCTTGAGTCTGAACCTGGTCCAATGCTCCCCCAGGATGTTTTTGTTAGAATTCCTGCTCTGTGATTGCAGTCATGGGATTGTGTCTATCACATGATGGTATGTGTTTTGACTCCACAGAGTGGGAAGTGACGGTAACAGGATATTTGTGTTACTGTGTTCCGTGAAGTGGAACTATTGTCCTTTGTTCACTCTCTTTGCTGTCTGATGCTAGAGAGAGAGGGAGCCATGTTGCAGTGCTCCGTGTGTGTTTATATGTAAAAAAAGTAGATTAGCCAAAATGCTGAGTTGCTGAGGTCTGTCACGCAAGCTGCGAAGACTCTGCAGATCCCTAAGTGTGCCGGTGTCTGTTGGCATTGGTCGCTGTGATGTTCGGGCTGAAGAAAGCTTTTGAAGCTCCTGAATGATCAACCAGGAGGGAGAGAACATGCCAGTTGGGCATGTGTCTCTGCCAGGGTCCTACTCAAGTGTAGGACGAGCTCCTGACAGTTTTTCCTTACTGACGTCTGCTGGAGTCCAGGCGTCAGTGCTGCCGTGCTAAGGTCAGGGGCAGCTAGTCGGTAACCAATGCCTAAGCAAACCACTCACGATCTGTAATCAATAAAGTTGTGGCCAAAATTATGCCAATAACCTTAAACTAAATTCTGTGTCAATTGTGCAGAAACATACACAGCCTATTCAGAATGTCTGGCAGAAATGAAATGTCTTCAGTTGGTGTCAAAAGATAGGCAAAATCGGTGCCAGCCTTAGCTTGAAAGCGGTTCACAACTGGGATGTATTACCAGGTTGAAGATCTTCTGATCTCAGTCAACATTGGTAACACCAAAAGAGCTTCTCAAGGTCTGCAGGTCTTTAAGAATCAGTATTCCTTAAAATGCCTTGCAAATTTGCCAGAACAGGAATCTGAGGGCTCTGGACTCTTTTTAAAGAGGTGTTGGGCAGCCCTTTCATGTTTCACATGGGGACCCTTTGCCTAAACAGTCTTAAATTTGGCAGTTCTTGTGAACTGGAGAAGTGTTTGAATCCCTGTAAAACGTCCTGGTGCTTGGGTGGAAAATGCCAACACAGAGAGCAAAAAACAGGGGGCGTTTTCTATTGAAATCAATGGACAAAAATAAAGGTGAAAAGAAAATTGAAATCAATGAAGATAAAATGAAATGAATGTGGCTTTAAAAATGAAAATGAAACGTGAAACCACCCGCCCACTATTGCATGCTTTTACATAATCCATCCTTAGCAGTGGAGGCCTAACAACATCCTTGGTTAAATTATTTCCTTCAAAGGAAAGAGTTTCAAACACTGGGCATCCTTCCAAGAAATTGGGCATGAGATCATAAACTAGTTCTTCTTCTCCCACCTTTCGAAACCTTATAATATACCTGTGCTAGGTTCCTTTTATCTCTGTTCTATATATAAATATGAGCATCAGCATTTGGGGGTGGGGGAAGAGAGAGGAAATCCACGAAAAAGTTAGCACTTTGATCTTTAATGCCCTTAAATAAAGCTGCTCTTCCACAGGAAACCGGGGAAGGGGAATGCAAATTCACGGCTGACTGTTTATTCTGCAAATGAAAGACGGAGATAAGAAATTCCAAAAGGAAAACAGAAAATAAAACTGTTTGCCATGTAAATTAGCTTCATTAATATAGAAGATATTTCTCCAACCTAGCCCTCGGATCGCTAGTAGCTGCCTTTTTCTGCAGAGAAGTGCTGGGCTTTCATTCACAAACAGTATTTTTATTACAGCTGTGGCAGCCATCATAATTGTTTATATATGTAAATGCACAATAAAGGGAGCAGAGATAAAGAATGTAAGATTTAATCCATTTTAATCTTGTTAAGGTGCAGGGTGCAGAATATATAATTTTAATAGTCAAGTTACCCTCATCTACCTGGGAAGGCAGTTTGACGTTTTTAGTGCTTAATGTCTCCAATTTTTAGTGCTAATTAAACGGTCTTAACCTGCTAGTGTTTTATATGTATTATCTTAAATCACAATTTGGGATGGAAATGGAGTGTTCTTACTAGATAGTAAAAGTTCCAAATGGCTAGAAATCTAATGTAAATCACTGTTCTGAATGGAAACGAAGGGCTGTTCCTCGTTTCTCTGTTGCTATTTGGGCACAGCTACCCTTGTAGGAAATGCACTTCCAGATTAGCAGGTGTGAAACTCCACAGGGTTGGTGTTAGCAGTCCAACTGAGGCAAGGGATGAGTTGCCGCACCCATCATTCCATGTACAGGAGCTTGACTTGTTCCATGTGCAAATTAGATGAAAAATAGAAATCTAAGGGGAGATGTTCAAAGGAACAAGAACAAGATAAGAGGAATGAAGCTCCTTCTTGAATTTCTCCAGGTGCTTGTTGTAATGACTCTCTTAAATTGCGTGTTCAGACATAGAAACCTCCCCCCTAAATAAATTCACACTTGACTCAAATTTTGGTTTCGGTTTTTGGCAGAATTTAGGCCACAACTTTATTGATTACAGAAAGTGACTGGTTGCATAGGTTCTGATTCAACTAGCTCCCTGCACCGTTGTAGGTAGCGCTGACCCAGGGTCCAGCATAGGTCAGCCAAGGGTGAACACCTGGATAAGCGGAAAGCCGGGAACGGGCTATCTCTGCCACCCAAATGTCCCCCTGGACTCAGGCATGGGCATAAGCCCCTCTCAGGGGTTGACCAAATAATTGAGGCCCCGGATTCCTTTAATGGAATACCTTTCACATAGGGATGGTAAGAGCGTTCTCCCATCCCTATCGCCTGAACCAGAGCCTATCTGCAAATGACCCAAATGACAACAGCCAATCAGCCAAATGGGAAAATTCCTGCTGTGCCCCTGTCCCAATGACAGAAGACACACGATGGCATAGCAAGGTCAAGCGCAAAGCCCTAAAAGTAGGGAGAGGTGGGTGGGTGTTCTGAATGCACGGGCCGAAAGAGGAAGCTCTGTGTCGTGTGCATGGGTATATATAGGTCCCTCAAACCCTTTGGACTGCGTCCTATTGGCCAGATTGCACCTGGCTACAAGGGACCTACCAATTGGGTGTTGTGGCTGATCAATCATACCCACCCACAAGACAGGGTGTGGGTTTCCAGATCTCACCGCAATACGTGCCCTCTTTAAGGGAGGACCCGATCAATGGCTTCCGCATTGTAATGCCAGTCAAGTTCAAATGGTTCTTTGGCGTATTCACAATCAACCCACACATCTCTTTTGCAGGAAGCTTCTGTCATGGATCTCCACAGGTTCAGGATTTTGAGTCGAACCTGGAGGCTAATAAAATTAAGAACATTTTGTGCAATGGCAGTTGGGAAAGGTGTACTTGCAGTTCCAGACAGGGTGGAATGCCCATGTGGCAAGACCCGCCAGCCCCTGTTGAAGTGGGTCACCCTGCTACCTTAACAAGATTAAGATGGATTAAATCTTGAATTCTTTATCTCCGCTCCCTTCAAATGTGTCTTGCAAGATGCAGGCAAAGTAGTGGGAAAGTCTTTGAAGGTCACTTCCAGTTCTGTTTCCAAATATCTTGATCACTAGAGACGAGGGCTGTTTTTCTTTTCTACAGCAAAGGTGGTTCAGGTAGGCTACCTGCTGCTGAAAAGGGTTTAACACTTGATGGCCCCAGAAGGTCTTCTCTAATGTTTTCATTCTTTGATGTCCTGAGGAGGCAAGCTGTTTGTGCCCAAGAGAGGCAAGGTAATAAAAATATTCTTCAAATTTACCACTCGGTAGGTCTTTTACATCTTTGCATGCAAGCTATGATTTCCATCTGTACTAGACTTCCTCCTGATTGTTTTATTGCATAATTAATGCTTCTCCTTTTTGAAGCACTAGCAAGTTTCCAAGTCTTTGTGTGGACATACTGTAAACTACTTCTGTGTTGTTATTTTTTTTTAAAAAAAGACACTTTAATCTGGACAGTTTCTGCAACCAAGGGCGGCACATCCTGTTTTGCTGCCTGAGGCAAAACAGGAGTGTAATATGTTCCATTGCGCTGCCACCAAAACCTCCTTTATCTGATTCCATGGCAGTGCCCCCAAAGCAGCAGCGGCAGCAGGTTCAGGCAAGATCTCGTGAGATCTCACCAAAATCTTGTGAGATTTTCAATTATTGATTTCAGTTTCCTTGACCTATGATGATTTGCAGATGACTGAATGGACTCTCTCAACTGGAAATCAAGTTGAAATTTGGATGACATGACAGATGTTCTATTGGGGATGGTGCGACCCATTCACACATTCAATAAATCAATGGAGTCTGTATTTTATGACTAATAAATATTCATGCATGGGGTTAAGCCTGTAGGATCATCCTAAGTAGGTATCTGCCTTCCTTCCACCAGATGGTCCATTAGGGGAGAGAATGTTTGGGAACCATTGTTCTGTACCACTCTTATAATTTCATTAGGCAGGCTTGAGGCCTTTAATTAAGAATGTAGGCACCTAGTTTATTCTGTCAGTTTGCATTTCTTAGTGTATAAAGTATTGATCTGATGTGTAGAGATATTTCCTGTTCTAATTAATTCAAGAGGGTTCTGGAAGCTTCTCTGTGTGAAAGAAGCAAGCAGAAGGTTCATGAAGTTTAGGTTATTCCTTCAGAGAAGTGGAGTACAGCTGGTTTAAACTGGTTCTGTTATCTCTTTCTGTCAAGGTCACACTGACTATAAAAGTAAGGCCAGGAGGAGCCTAGGTTTCTCTTTCTCCTTCTGGTGTAGTGTTCTGTATACATGGTACCTCGGTTTATTAACTTAATCCGTTTGGGAAGTCCGTTCTTAAACCAAAGCGTTCTTAAACCAAGGCGTCCTTTCCCATAGAAAGTAATGGAAAATGGATTAATCCGTTCCAGACAATGACAAACAACCCCTAAAACAACAATTTAACATGAATTTTACTATCTAACGAGACCATTGATCCATAAAATAAAGGCAATAATCAATGTACTATACTATAAAATAAATAAGACAGTATTGTAGATGATCAAAAATTCAAAAAAATAAATAAATTCTTACATGCACTGATGATAGTCATTGTTTGGATGGGGGGCTTTTATCCATTTCTGCAGTCCCACAATCAACCAGCAGCTGAACTGGGTTCCACACAGTCACAAGTCACAGTAGCAAGTCAGTCCCATAAAATGAGGAACAAGTCACACTAAAAAAAAACGAAAAAGCCGCACAAACAAAACCGCAAAAAAATAGCAAAAACAAAAGCTCCAAATATCACTTCTGTGTTGTGTGAGTGCTTGGGACTCCAAAGCCAACAGACTCAATGGGAAGCCTCTGATTAGCAGCAGGGGACTCAATTTACAAACGGAACACACTCAACAGGAAGCGGAACATGTTCTATTTCCAAGGCAAAGTTCACAAACCAAAACACCTACTTCCGGATTGGCAGCGTTCTTATTCCAAGTTTTCCATAAACTAAACTGTTCTTAAACCAAGGTACCACTGTATACCTTTAAGGTCTAGACTTATTATAAGTTATTGTAAGTTTAGGTTAAGTCTGCTGCAACTGGATTTCTTATGGACAGTGCCAGTCCTGAATGTATTGGATTTGTGACCATTATGCTCATTTGCAGTAAAGCTCTGCTGGATGAAGAAGAAGAAGAAGAAGAAGAAGAAGAAGAAGAAGAAGAAGAAGAAGAAGAAGAAGAGAAGTGTTTGGATTTGATATCCCGCCTTTCACTCCCCTTCAGGAGTCCCAAAGCGGCTAACATTCTCCTTTTCCCTTCCTCCCCCACAACAAACACTCTGTGAGGTGAGTGGGGCTGAGAGACTTCAGAGAAGTGTGACTGGCCCAAGGTCACCCAGCAGCTGCATGTGGAGGAGCTTGGAAGCGAACCCAGTTCACCAGATTACGAGTCCACCGCTCTTAACCACTACACCACACTGGATGAAATACAATTGCCTCTGGTCTATTATTTGGGAATCCTACAACATGTTTAAGTTTTTACTCTGCTAACTATACATTGGAATCTACTCTGGATCAATATTGAGTAGAATTACATGACACATTCAGAGCAAGACTGATGGTTCCTCTAACTGTTTGGCTTTCCAGGATTTCAGACAGGATTCCATCCCACCCCTAACTGGAAATGTTCTCTGACTGGGCTATGACATTTCTCTTAACTCTTCGGTTTATGAATGATCAAGGGCCCTTACCAAAGAACTTTTAAGTCATGGAAAATAATAATAAAAAAAGACTCTGGCTTTGATTAACCTAGCAGCACCTGTAAATTATAACGCCAGCCTTTAAAGCCCATCATTTATTCTTTGCATGTATATTTTATGTATCATAGATTATAAATTAATGGGGCTGTATCTTTGTGTGGCAGGATGGTAGGTAAATGTCAGCAGATAATAGTGTTCCTTACACCAACAGAGCTGCCTCTGTTAAATCTGTTGATAACTGAGGCTAGAGGCAAGATTATGACAGATTGTGATTTACAAAGATGGTACCATAGCATAGTTAATAAATAACTAATCTTGGTAGAGAAGACAATGCTATTAAGACCTAACAGGCTCCTGGTACAATTTGCTTAAGTGCAATTCAGTGAAATGGTAGAAAAGGAACAGAGATGAATGACTATCTCCAGTTCAATGGCTTTGTTGTCCCTTGGATTCATGCTGCTCCTCTTAACAATAGGGATATTCCAGGGATGTGTTCTCCATGAATTCCATACAAAATGACCTGATCCACACCTCATAGACTAAAGGGCAGGTGCTTCAGTTTCTGCATTTCTCTGAATTTTGTAACAGAATTCTCAGCCCTAATGTATTAAAAATGCAAAATTTCAATAGATAAAATGCATTTAGAAATATGGATTGAAGTATGGATTTAGATGTTTATGAAAACATTCTTGCCGTTGTTATTTTGCAGATTAATGCAGAACCAGTATGGAACAGAAGTATGAATGAACACATTTGAAAGTGATACATATGAGAAATAGATTGCTCTGGAAAAACAATATAACTCAGGTGGTTAGGAAGGCCCAGCAGAGACTCCATTTCCTCAGGGTCTTGCGAAAGAACAATGTTAAACAACAATTGATGACCTCCTTCTACTGGTCCACAATAGAAAGTGTCCTCTCATATTGTATCACAGTGTGGTATGTTGGCTTGACAGCCACGGACAGAAAGTCTTTACAGAGGGTGGTGAACACAGCCCATGATATCACAGGCTGTCCCCTGAGCCTGCTAGATAACATCGCAAGGGATCAATGCCTTAGGACCCCGGCCAGCACCTCTTCAATTTTCTACCTTCGGGCAGGAGATATAGAAGTATAATTAGTCATACCAACAGGCTAAAAAACGACTGGACCTAATGGTCAGGGGTCCCTTTACCTTTAAGGTGCTACTGGACAATTTTTTATTTATATCAGTTCATCCGTTTTCCAGAGCAAGGGATGGGCGGAGTATTATTATTATTATTATTATTATTTCTTGTGCTCATCGCTTATGCTGGAACTGAGCTGTCCTTCCTCCCGTCCCTCCTCCGCTACGGTGCTGCTACTTCAAAATCAGGTCCTTAATAAAAGCTCAACAGTTCATGGCAACATTTGCCATGTATTTGCCTTTTTTCCTACTGGCTGCGAAGGAAGCGGGCCTCAGTCTCCAGCAAACTGCTATTGTCAGTGTTATCAGCATTGCTAATGGCACTATTACCATTCTCATCACTAAAAGCCAGTTCATTATCTGATAAGGCCAACTTTCCTCTCGTGCATTGGGAGGGATTTGATTTTCCTTATTTATATTCTCTGTTGGCATCGCTGAGCCTTGCTTGCCGAAAACGGAGGCACCCGCCCGCCGCCCCCCACAAGGAAATTGCCATTCTGCTCATTGCACTGCTTTTTTTATTATTAGTCACTTGTTTCTTATAAAGCACGGGGTACGCTGGCTGTTTTTAATTCTTTAGCCAAAGGGATTTGCTTTTTATTAAAAAAAAAGGCGCTAGATAATCGTAAATTAAAAAAGGCTGGCTTGTGTTTCATTGAAGCCAAGGAATGAACTGACTATGCCTGCGATTGAAGATTGAAATAAGAACTAAATCTGGACAAAACAGCTGGCTGGATGCATTAGGGCTATTCATTCGGCTTTGGGTGACCACTTTTGCATCTCCAAAAAAGAGGAGAAAAGATAACTAAGGTTTGCATGGTAATTGCAATTTATGTCTTTTATTTGTTGATGTGGTTTCTAAGCCAAACAAGCAGCCCAAATTTGCTACTTGCAAATTTAGAAATAATGACTCCTGGCAGAGTTCAGCATTGTACTAAGGTGATATACCTGTATACCTGAAGGTGCATCTTCACCCCCATCGTTCAGCCTGGACACTGAGGTCCAGCTCCGAGGGCCTTCTGGCAGTTCCCACTCTGCGAGAAGTGAGGTTACAGGGAACCAGGCCTTCTCGGAAGTGGTGCCTGCCCTGTGGAACGCCCTCCCATCAGATATCAAGGAAATAAGCAACTATTTTACTTTTAAAAGACAACTGAAGGCGGCCCTGTTTAGGGAAGTTTTTAATGTTTGATGCTATATTGTTTTTAATATTGTGTTGGAAGCCACCCAAAGTGGCTGCGGAACCCCGGACAGATGGGCAGGGTATAAATTTATTATTATTATTATTGATTATTGATTATTATTATTCCATCACTACAAGCATTTATGCTTACTAAATGGAACAATCTCCTCTCTTCTGCCCCTGCACTCTGCTCTAGAGGTTCTCCCTATCACACTGAGCTGATTTGAGAAGGGTGCAGGGCAGAACATAGCCATCATGGTTAGTAGTCATTAACAGCCGCATCCTACCATGTCACTGAAGACAAAACCATTTTTTCTTGTGGCATCCAAGCTGTTGATGCAGGGGCATCCAGAATGGAACTTCCCCTCCCTCTCCCTTCTCTGTGACCCACCCCACTGCACTCCACAATAAATCTGCTCAAACAGGGACTGTGCAAATGGGATGACTTTCTTGGACACAACCAATAGTTTGTGGTTTTATCCCTTCTAAATCCCTGCGCTTCCTTTCTCGTCTCTCTTCTGATGGATCCAGCAACTGGTGCTGCATTTCTTGAAACGTTTTTCCTTTCGCAGTGTTTGAGAGGTGGCTATTTATTACAACGAAATTAAACACAGAAGGAGGCGGTAATAAAATTCATTTTAAATAAAAGACTGTGCAGATGATTTGTGAATTAATTGAACAGTTAATTTCCTTTTTTGTTTAATCTTACTACCCCACTATGTGTTATAATTGGACGACAATGTTAGCACACATATTTCTGAGCATAGCCTAGAGGATTTCCACCCACCCACCCTCCTTCAAGATGATGGCACATCACGGAATAGTGGTAATGAAATAGGCCCACTGTGGCAGAATTTATCTTCTATGAATTGTAAACATATACAAAGAGGATGCTTTGGGGGGAGAGAGAGATGGGAAGGGAACTGTTTTCCGGCATTGGGGGGGGGGTATTTTACTAACATTATTATTATTATTATTATTATTATTATTATTATTATTATTATTATATTTCTATTCTGACTTTAATCCCAGAGGGTCCCAGGACAACAAAGAAAACAGCAGCAAAATGATGCAATGAAAATAAAATGAAAACATATTATTTTTTTAAAAAAGAAAATCCATACCTCCACAGCAAATAATTTCAAGGTTGCCAGGAATAATATCTGTAATAGAGGAAGGCTGCACTGAGGAGGAATGGTGGGAGCCTCCCCTCCCTCTCCCTCTCCCTCTCCCTCTCCCCCTGCTCCAGATCCTGAATCTTCCGAGGAGCAGAAGGACAGTATAGATTTGGAACAGTGGTTTGCAGAGGGGCATAGTTCAGAAGGCAGAAGCTGGGGAATACTGGATGGGGAACAGCTAGGAGAAGAAACATTGGGGGAGAGAGGGCTAACAGATTCACAGTCTCTGGACAGCATTCCTCCACCCAGCCCACGGTCGAGAAGAGCTCAGAAAGTCTCAGAACAGAAAGTGCAGAGAGTACAAGCTCAGATCACAAGACGTAGGAGTGATGTAGATAAATAGGGACAGAGAGAGTGTAACCCTTAATTGGGAGGACCGCCATTTCTAGGAGATGTGTTCTTTGTTCTCTGTCTGTGATTATTAAAGTTTCTAACTGGTAAGAAGAGTCCTTTTCCTTTGTTCTGTTTTTCTACTGCCACGAGGGAATAAGCCTGACAATATCTCTTTACTCTAGCCTCTTTACTCTCGCCGTACCAAGCTACTTACATTCTTCCTGATTTAACAGCTTTGGCCCATCAATCCTATGGTCACTGAGAGGGTGTCCCAGGGGCCATGTGACGTTTTGGCTTCCTCTTTCCAAATCCAGAAAGTGATGTCCACCCCTGTAGAAAGTCCATAGGGACTCACCCTGCTACTATAGAAACCTCCACTGCCCTAGCCTTGCTGACATTGGAGTTCATTGGTGTCAGGGGTTCAGAAGGAGAGACACAGGAGGGGGAGCAAATGGAGAGTGAGGAGGAGGAGTACGAGGGGGGCGCAGACAGTGACAGTGGCCAGAGTTATTCCACAAGCCTCTCTAGCGAATCGGAGGACTCACAGAAGGGAGCGCCGGTGGCCAGAGCGAGGGGGGCTCCAGGGGGGAAGCCCCAGGAGGAAGGGGCTAGCGGGGAGTCCCTGAGCAGCAGTTGGAAATCAGGACCAGCTTCTCCACCAGAGCGCAGTGGGGAGGGGGAGTCCCAGGAGTCGGGACCAGTGTCCTCACCACCAGAGGGAGGAGAGGAGTCAGGTTTGGCAACGCCCACATCAGGAAGCGGGGAAACGGTCAGAAGGAAAGTCACCGGCTGGGCGCGCGCGCCAAGTTCAAATGTACAGGAGCGCGGCACAGTGGGGAGCCCGGAAAGGGAGCCAGGTCCTAAAGCCCGCCGGAGGGAGGGGCAAGACTCAGGAGGCTCAGCGTCAGAGGAGTCCAGGAAGGAGGGAACCCCATAGGGCAGAAGGACCCAGCGAAGGAAAGAACAGCGTAGGAGGTGGAGCCGGGCTAGAATCTTAAACTGGTGTGGGTGGAGCAGTGAGTCAGAGGGGACTTAGCCGGTCTAGCGTCGAGACGTGGGTCTGCGCGCCCAGAGCTTGGAAATGGAAACTAAACTTTAATAAAGACTTTTGTATATAACATCCACTGGGCGTTGGTCCTCTGTGAGCTGGGACCTAGCGGCAGTCCTGACAATTGGAGTATCATTTATAATTTACCGGCTGGAAAATAATACAGTAATAGTTGGTATATTTTTTTTTAAATATATTTTTTATTAACAAACCAATCAAATCACATTAATTACAAATTACAAAGCCGAATTTTTAAATTTTTGTTGGGGGTACCCATACTTTGAGCTCAGAAAGGGATCCAAACATCTCTCTTGCTGCTGCTTTCATATTCACAGTTCTGTCCAAATAGTATTCACAGTTCTGTCCAATCTTCTCTTTATTGTTTTCTTCATCTTCTTGTTGTTATCATATATTCCTTTATTTGTGACCTCTGATAGTCTCCACAAGCGGGTTGAAAACAGACGTTGTTATATCCTGTATGGATTTTCCATTCCTCCAAGAGCCATATTCAAACAGACAGACGCCATTTCAACACTTCCGAACAAAACATTCTTAAAGTCTGCCCATTAATCCTCACAGGCCTGTCATTCTCTCCTCGAACTTCTTAGGGGGTTCTGCCAGGTGAAACTTACAGTCCGATATAATCACAAAACCATGGTCTCCTCCCCCTCAATCGTAAATCTTGCCACCTGCTTCCTAACGAGTCTCTTTTTATAACTGCGTCATTCCAAAGGTCTTTCATTCCTTTCCAAATTTTCCACAAGCCATGTCTTTGATTAGTAATTCATTTCCACACAGTTCTTAATCATCCCGCTTATAATCAGTAATTGCAATGATTCTTCCGGGGGGGGGGGGGCTTGTTAGGTAATCACATAAGATAAAAAAAAAAGCCCCCCCATTCCGTCCCGTTCCAACATACCGACCCTTTGATGTGTCTTCTTCTTGATTTATTTTGCTGTTGAATCCAGCCCATCGCTCCACTTCACAGAGGTCACTTCAATTAGCAGTCTTGACTCCCGTTCTTCACTCGAAATATGTGCATTTGCTTCTCTCTAATTGTTTATTTTGAGCTGCTGCAACCAGGCCACGCGATCAGAGACAGCATTCAGGAGAGCCGTCCCACACGAGTACTGTGTGCCTTGTGTCCTCACCCCCTTCTTTCGAACTCGGGGGTGACATATGGCAACCGCAGGCGAGGCAGTGTTCCCCATTCCCTTGGGGTAACAAGGGAGGCTGCGTACTCCCATATCAGCCTCTTAATTACCTCGTGTGAGCCGGAGAGATGGTATTGTCAGCCATCTTACAATGCGCCCCTAGCGGCCCCCCAATATTTGGTATATTTGTGGAATGTTCAACAATAAATGCTTTAGTTTTGTACAGGTAAAAATGCAAATATATGCAATTGTCGTTACATCTTTCTGTAAACCTTCTGCAACGTCTGCCTCAGCTTAACTTCCCCATCAGCCAGAGATCCACTGGATCCTAACTCTGCTCATCATGGCGGATTTTGCTACAGGATCACTTCCTTACACTCCACAACCCAAAAAATCTCCCTCCAAATTTGCTGTGAATTTTGCATCAGACACAAGTCAATGAAAATCTAGGTACAGAACATTGCTTTGCATTTCCCCTAAGGAATATAGCATTTTATTGCTGAAATTCCCCTGATTTAGTCGAAAGATCCTCTTATACATATATACAGTGGGTGGTGCTGTAGGGACGCGGGTGCCGCTGTGATCTAAACCACTGAGCCTGTTGTTGTTGTTTAGTCGTTTAGTCGTGTCCGACTCTTCGTGACACCTTGGACCAGAGCAGGCCAGGCACTTCTGTCTTCCACTGCCTCCCGCAGTTTGGTCAAACTCATGCTGTTAGCTTCGAGAACACTATCCAACCATCTCGTCCTCTGTCGTCCCCTTCTCCTTGTGCCCTCCATCTTTCCCAACATCAGGGTCTTTTCCAGGGAGTCTTCTCTTCTCATGAGGTGGCCAAAGTATTGGAGCCTCAGCTTCACGATCTGTCCTTCCAGTGAGCACTCAGGGCTGATTTCCTTGAGAATGGATAGGTTTGATCTTCTAGCAGTCCATGGGACTCTCAAGAGTCTCCTCCAGCACCATAATTCAAAAACCACTGAGCCTAGGGCTTGCCAATTGGAAGGTTGGCGGTTCGAATCTCCACAACTGGGTGAGCTCCCGTTGCTCGGTACCAGCTCCTGCCAACCTAGCATTAAAGCATGCAGTGCAAGTAGATAAATAGGTACCACTGCGACGGGAACATAAACGGCATTTCCGTGCGCTGCTCTGGTTCGCCAGAAGCGGCTTAGTCATGCTGGCCACATGACCAGGAAGCGAGATGAGCTCTGCAACCCCAGAGACATTCGTGATTGGACTTAACTGTCAGGGGTCCTTTACCTTTACCCTCATATATAGCACCTGAGAAAGAATATCCACACATGCTCCAAATTGTGATTTAGGTGCAATTTTGATGACTCCACTTCTTCTTCCTGTGGGAGAAGGAGGGGGGGAGGAAAGCTCATGTGGATTTAGCACCAAATATTTACTAGCAATTGTTATCCTTTCTGCTGTTTGTACAGGGGAATTTTCCATGCTGGATAATGAAGAACAGAACAGCTCTTTCATACAGAGAAAGAATGAAATAACAGCCAGATGGTTGCTGCGTTAGTTTTATTGAGCATGCCATACCAGATACAAACAACAATTATTAAACACAAGCTCTAAATTAGATGCAGAAAACATGGCTGAGTTGGGGGGCGGGGGCTGGGAACCATCACAGGAACGTAAGAAATAGTTCTGTACTGAGACAGCCAATTCTTCACCTAGCTCTGTATTGTATATACAAGGGTTGCTTAACCTGTGGCTCTGCAGACTGTAACTCCCATATGTTAATATTTGTCCTGGTACTGTATTTGTTAGAAAATGTTTTTTACACAGAATAAGTTGTACTGGGGAAAAGAGAACCGATGTAATGAAATGTAATGTTGTTGTTGTTTAGTCGTTCAGTTGTGTCCAACTCTTCGTGACCCCATGGACCCGAGCATGCCAGGCACTCCTGTCTTCCACTGCCTCCTGCATTTTGGTTAAACTCATGTTTGTGGCTTCGAGAACATTGTCCAACCATCTCGTCCTCTGTCGCCCCCTTCTCCTTGTGCCCTCCATCTTTCCCAACATCAAAGGAAACGACCTCTTTTGGGGGATTACTTTGGTTTTGGGGTGACCATTAAGTTGTTACAGGGAAATATCATCTCCCTGTAAAATACCATATGTCTGTTTGGCCAAAAAAAAGACAGTGATGTGTGCTCTTTCTATATAACCATTAGAAACCTTTGAACCAGTTCTTTATGTCTTTGCCTAGAGCACAGTTACAGACCAAAGAAATGAAAGGTTTTAAAGGTTACTGAGTGCTGGAAGTGTTCACATTTCATCAGTACCAAATTATTTAGCAAAGGTGCTACCATGATATACTGGCCTGCTTTGAATGTACATATCTCAGCTTCTTAAGTTGAGATATGCACAAGACCGGTGTCTGACTGCTCTGCCCTGAGACTAGGGATGTACACCAATCCATTCTGACATGCATTTGCATTTTTAACCAGTATTTTCTGTTCCGCTCCCATTGGTTTTATTTTGCACAAATCTTTATTCATTCCCCGCCCGTACGTTTCTTTTTCAAGCAACACATATCACAGTCATCAATAGATAGTTACAAATCAATTACCTTCCCTGTGTGTTCCCTTTAAAGTCAATGTGTTTCCAGAGAGGTCATCTTTTGCAGCAAACCCCCCCCCCCCGAGTCTTTAATGAAGTGACTAATGGCCCATCACAAAGCCCCCTCTGGCCGGAAATGGTAAGGGAAGCAAAAGAGGAGATCTCAAACGATCCACAGATTGTGGCAATGGTGCAACAGGGTAAGAGCATGAGAAGAAACTTATCGGATCTGGCCAAAGACCCAACTAGTCTAACATCCTCTCCTCAAAGTGACCAACCAGATGTCTATGGGAAGCCCACAAGCTGACTCTTCCCATCTGGGATTCCCAACAAGTGATATTCAGAGAGATACTACTTCTAACAGTGGCAGTAATAATATAGAGCTATTCTGCATAGTAGAGACATCACCTTGCCAACAAAGGTCCGTATAGTTAAAGCTATGGTTTTCCCAGTAGTGATGTATGGAAGTGAGAGCTGAACCATAAAGAAGGCTGATCGCCAAAGAATTGATGCTTTTGAATTATGGTGCTGGACACGTCAGACACGACTAAACAACAACAACATTCTGCATAGTAGAAATTGATGGTCTTATCCTTCATAAATTGATCTAATCCTCTGTTCAAGCCATCCAAGTTGGTCACCATCACTACAACATAAGGGATTGAATTCCGCAGTTTAACAATATACTCTAAAAAAGTTCTTCCTTTTTCTGTTCTGAGTTTTTCAAAATTCAGGTTCTTTGGACGTCCCCAAGTTCTGGTCTTTCAGACTCCAGATTTAATGGTCAAGGAAGACAGGCGTTTATTTAGATGGCAATACATACTGTTTTGTAGACTACAAAGGTTGGTCAGCACAAAGCCTAGCCCTGACAGCACCACTGGGTTAGTAGCTAAGTGATGGTAGTGAAAGACTTGTGTGCGTCAAATTATCACCCAAAACTTTAGCTGCAGAGCTCTAGCATGATGTGATATGATATGGTAGCAAAGTTCTGCTGGCTTAGGTCATTTCCTCACTTTATTTTCAAGCCCATGCCATTATTTTGCAGTGCCTGCTAATATTACAGAGTGCCCAGATCTATTCCAAAGTCTATTTCTAGACTCAGCTTGTATGTGTATGTGAAATTCCATGAGGTTAGATGTGAAGATGAATTTGTTGTTTAAGTTCCTTCCTCCAGCAGGCAAGAAACTGAATCATTTTATTTCTACTGACCTTGTCTCGTTGAAAGATGAATCAATGAATCAAGTTATGAATGGTATATCATGAAAAAGTGATTTATGCTGGCCCAGTTCAAATATGATGTATTTCTTAGGGTCCCCCTCCCCCTTACTGTTGCATCTAAAGATTCACCCAACAGATAGTCAGTGGAGACTTGCCTGAAATAAAGAATTCCTTGCTTTTTGGAAGTCTATTATGAGTACTTTCTTTTTTTAAAAGCATTTTACATTACCCACCCACGGCACAACATTTCTGCTAAAATTATTCTCACTGAACTCCTGTCTATGTTGAAACATATTTGCTAATGGAAATACTTTTAGTATATGCATTTTTGTACACGTTACTCAGCTGGAGAACAGTAGTGTAAAATTCAGAGAAATGTGACTTTAATGTACACTGAGAATTAAGGAACACTATAACTTCCATCACGTTCTCAAGCTAGAAAGTTAAACTAGGCTGAATCTGCAGCCTCTCCAAATGGGGCTGGGGGAGACCCTTGTCTAAAATCCTGGAGAACCACTGTCAGTCCACTCCTGCTTCTTCCCCCAACCCTAATTAATTTTAGCAGCCTAATTGAGAAAATAAAGCTTCTTAGTTGTTACTGTTTTAAAACAATTGGGCATGGCCACCTTACAACAGAGGGATTTGCTGCTAGATATGGATCTACCTTGCCAACAAAGGTCCATATAGTTAAAGCTATGGTTTTCCCAGTAGTGATGTATGGAAGTGAGAGCTGGACCATAAAGAAGGCTGATCGCCAAAGAATTGATGCTTTTGAATTATGGTGCTGAAGGAGACTCTTGAGAGTCCCATGGACTGCAGGAAGATCAAACCTCTCCATTCTTAAGGAAATCAGCCCTGAGTGCTCACTGGAAGGACAGATCCTGAAGCTGAGCTCCAATACTTTGGCCACCTCATGAAAAGAGAAGACTCCCTGGAAAAGACCCTGATGTTGGGAAAGATGGAGGGTACAAGGAGAAGGGGACGACAGAGGACGAGATGGTTGGATAGCGTTCTCGAAGCTACCAGCATGAGATTGACCAAACTGCGGGAGGCAGTGGAAGACAGGAGTGCCTGGCATGCTCTGGTCCATGGGGTCACGAAGAGTCAGACACAACTAAACGACTAAACAACAACAATGCTTCTGAAAACCAGCTGCTGGAAACCACAGGAGGGGAGAGGGCCCTTGTGCTTGGGCCCTGTTTGTGGGTTTTCCTTAGGCATATGGTTGGCCACTGTGAGAACAGGATGCTGGACTAGATCAGCCTGTGGGCTGATCTAGCAGGGCTCTTCTGTTGCAGCCTTAAATACAACTTAGTCCAAAATTGTGTGGCTGAAATGCACTGATACAGTTCTTGAATTACATCATCAATTTTAAGAGCTATGACATGGGATTATTTCTTAATATTTTTGGTTGATGAGTGGTACACTGGCACAACACTCCATAGCCTTACTTTCTTCTCCTTTCCTTTTTCCCCTCGCCTTTTTGTACCACATGGGGATCACTCCCTACTCTTTTCTTAATGGATTGATTTTACTGAAAAAGAAACTGTAGGGGGCAATTATAACTTCTATCTAGGAGAAGACTAATTTTAAATTACTTGGTTATTATAAGCCAAATGAGCATTGTAGAGATTCTAGTTAATTACACTAATTAAAAGGGGTTATCTTGTCCTTGATTATTCTTGCCAGTGGTGCAGTTTAAGCACTGAAGCAGAAAAAAAGAGCAATTTTGGATGTGAAGGTTTCTACAAAAGCTTGCATTCTTGATAAGTGCTAATGACCCTTTTCTTGGTCATCTATCTCGGTGGGAGTGTAAACAGAACTCAAAGTGTAGGTTTATCTCTAGTCTAGCCATTTGTTTTCAAGAAAGCCAATGGGAACTTTTAAATAAACAAATAAACGAACGATGATGATGATGGAGCATCTTAGTAAGAATTCAGTCCAACCACCGTCCCTCCTTTCTGCAACTCCAGGAGGAATAATTAAAGCAACAACACAGAGACCCCAATCCAGAAAAGGAAACATCTACACATCAAACATCTCACAAGTGGCCCACTGACATGGATGCAAATGTGAAAACTATTTCCATCCACACCATAGTATAAGTCTCAGTACCATTGAACTGACTGGACACATCTTTTGACGTAGAGGGCACTGCAGAACTTCACCTGCAGTCATATTGGGAGTGGGGTACCAGCGTATAATCCAAAATCACATGTCACAGCAAGCTTCCTGAAGCTAAGCAGGCAAGGGATTATATGTCCAACCTAAGAATAGGAGGTTGCCAAGGCTGCCAGTATACGGCTGGGCCCAATTTAAGCTGCAAACCCATAAAGCCTGATGTATGAAGCCAATTCTGTGCTCCCGCTGATGTGTTTGCACCATACCAACCTACTTAGCAATCTGCCTGCAGGGAAGACAGCAGTGTGACTCTGCACTGCCAGATGCAGGGCCATCTTACCCATAGGTGCTAGGGTTGCCGGGCTCTCAGGGGCACCACACAGAGAGTCCAGGGCCAAGAGTTGAGTCTGGAGAACAGCCCGCCCGTCAGTCGGAGCTCTTCTGCTGTGGACGGCTCTGCGCCGCAGGTTCGGAGGCAACCAATCCAGCGAGACACTGAGGTGGCTGGCCAGCTCTGCCCTCCTGCATGCCTGGGACTGGGAAACCTTGGGGGGCGCTGGGCGGATCTTTGCACCCTGGCACCACATATGCTTAAGACAGCCCTGGCCATGTGTGCCACTTCTGTCGTGGGATCCCAGTAGCTGAAGGAGCATCTCTTTCTAGATGATTCCACTAAGATTCCTAACATAATCCACGGAGACCCATCTCTGCATGACCCCTCCAAAGGCAACAAGAGAGGGGGTCGTGGAATGCAGTTCACCTAAAGAGGCCCAGCTAGTACCCTCTTAACATCCTTTGGGTGTCAGTTTAAGACCTTTGTTTTCTCAAAGTATTGGATTAGTTTGATAGTAACTGCACTCGTGACAAAGGAAGGGTTTCTGTTCTTTTTACCTGTTCATTTGCTAGAACATATTCCACACATTTATTCCATAGTTTGTCTATACTGGATTTTTAAAATTATTTTTTATGGTAAGTCACCTAGAGGTTAGGTGATTCGTACATTTAATTAATTGATGATGACAACAACAACACCTTGAGTTCTGTGATGGAGATAATGTGGAATTGAAATATTATTAAAAAAATTATACTCATGGAGATGACTAAAACTGGATCAGGTCAGTTGAAAGTGCATATAGTTTAATGTGTTTAAAGAATGCAAATATTCCTTGTATTATCCATTTTGGCTTTATGTGGCTTTGCTGGCTCACTGTAGCCAAAATGTGAGATGGGGGCCAGTTCTGTCAACTCTCCCTCCCTCCCTCTCTGTCTGTCTGTCTTTTACTATGCCACCTCCAAGCAAGGACTGGGGGCCACCTCCATGGAGGACTGGGGGCCTTTGGATCAGTAGCATCATAGGGCACAGCTGACCTCCAGTCAGTTGCATTGTTGCTGCTTACTAGAAGGCAGTGGAGGATCAGCGAAATGAAAGGGAGGTCAGCGCAGTGCGAGTGCACCAGCACAGTCATTCTGGCTTTCCTGCCAGTGCATTTGCACTCTGCCAGCCTCTCTGCCATATCACTCCTTTAACCTTCTGGTAAGCACCGATGACACGACCAACTGGAGCATTGGCACCCTAGCAAAGCTAGAACAAATGCTGGTAAATTCCTTGCATAATCAAAGCTAGTATGTCAGAGAGCAGTCTATGCTAGAGCCTTTCTCCCAGATAGCATTGTATGAACAGGGAGACTTTTGTATGGGAGTATTTGAGCATTCAGCCATCGCCTCTTCCATTTCTAGGATTTGGTGGTGCTGTCCAATAACATTTCATATGATGTTGAGCTTTGTGACTCTGGATTCAAACTGTCACCATACCCCAGACTTCACTCACTTCACAAACTACTGCTAGGATTTATCAGTCAACCAACATACCATTACCAATGCTTTGGTTTCAGCGATTTATAAACTGAGCTGATATTCTCAAGCAGCCATTCATATTTTACCAAGCGCAGTTAATTGGAGTATTTTCTTCCGTATTTGTCATTAGGCTGAGCCAGCATTTTGAGGTGTTTACAGACTAATTTATTGATAAAATTAAACAGTATATTAAAATACAGCAAATTAAAAAGATTTCCACAGCATTCATCAGTGCAATATACATTATATTCAGATCTTCATAATCCAGTTTAGTCTCTAGAAAAGAAATACATAATTCAGGGAAAGAAAAATATTAATTTTACAATCAAAACTGCTGTCATTTATTGTGTACATTTCAGTTCTCAGTGTCTTTCTGAATTAACACTGTTGTAATATAAAAATCTGGTAGCTATAAGAGGAAATATATGCTTTATTAATAAAAATACTGAATGCAGAATCTACTTACATTGAGTCAATAGTATATATATTTAATTTTTAAAAAATACAAATTCTGAGAAAGGAATATATATATATATATATATATATATATGCTTTCGTAGATATATATATGATATATATGATTGATATATATATATATATATATATATATATATATGAGAGAAGGTGTGATACCCAGACTCTAAACCCATATTTTAGGAGGTTATAAAAATCAATCTTTCATTGCACACTTTCCACATCATGTGAAATTTATTGCTTTCCTAGTTTCACTATATCAAAACTATGGCTTCTGTGACATGAGCCACCTTTTTCAACTCTAGCATGGGTTGTTTATTAACTTGAGGGTGTAGTAGGGGATACAGGATATATCAGCATTGTTTTTGGAATGATTCTTCAGGGAAATGTGTGGCTTTAATTCAAATAACTCAGCAGACAGATGTTACCCTGTGAACTGGTGCAGCCTCACTTTGGTTCACACCATTTTGTACCAAGCCGAGATTTGTAACAAGACCCACCGTGCAAAATGGTGGACACGTTCTTCTGAAGCACACCACGGGATGAACGTTTGAATTCATTTGGTGGCGCTGTGGTGTAAACCACTGAGCCTTGGGCTTGCAGACTGGAAGGTTGGCAGTTCGAATCCCCACGAGGGGTGAGCTCCCGTTGCTCGGCCCCAGCTCCTGCCAACCTAGCAGTTTAAAAGCATGTCAAAGTGCAAGTAGATAAATAGGTACCACTCCAGTGAGAAGGTAAATGGTGTTTCCATGTGCTGCTCTGGTTTCGCCAGAAGTGGCTCAGTCATGCTGGCCACATGACCCGGAAAAACTGACTGCGGACAAACGTCGGCTCCCTCGGCCAGTAAAGCGAGATGAGCGCAGCAACCCCAGAGTCGTTCGCAACTGGACTTAACTGTCAGGGGTCCTTTACCTTTAAGGCAATTACTACATGGCATTATTGCACAGACAGGCAGCTATGAAAAATTATTTAATCCTCTCTAGTCAAAAACAGCACTCCCCCTCCTATATTGCCTCTTGGATACAATCCTGGTGTTTTTTTCTTTCTGATAGGTTTGTTATCCTATATATTTTTGGGACATAGAATAATAGAATTGTAGAGCTGGAAGGGGCCACCTAGCCCAAGCCCCTGTAATGCAGGAACCTTTCACCCAATGTAGGGCTCAAACCTACGACCCTAGGATTAAGAGTCTCATGCTCTACCAAGTGAGCTATCTAACTGGAGCCTGCAAGATTCGATGGCAAGACCCACTGAAGTCCCTTTGGGGCAAGACCCACTGAAGTCTCTTTGGGCTTCCGTAACAGGCCAGTGAGGATCAAGCCATAAAACAGAAGAAGAACCCTGCTGGATCAAGCCAACGATGGCCCACCTAGTTCAGCTTCCTGTTCTAACAGTGGCCAACCAGATGTCTATGGGAAGCCTGCAAGCAGGCCCTGAGGACAACAACTCTCTCCCTGCTTCCAATTCCCAACAACTGATTCAGAGGCATAGCGCCCCCAATAGTGGAGGTACAACACAGCCTTCATGACCGGTAGCCATTGGCAGCTTCATCCTCCCTGAATTTATCTAAAGATCTTTTAACACCATCTGAGTTGGTGGCCGTTGCTACATTTTGTAGCACCGAATTCTATAGTTTGGCTATGCGCTGTGCGAATTAGTGCGTTCTTTTCTCTGTCCCGTATCTCCCAACGTTCACAGCTTCGTGTGGTTGTTGCCTCTAAGCTGGTCACCAACAATGACTTGTTGGCTGGAAATGAAATGGACATGTGATTATCAATGGCAAAGCACCCCAAGAATGCCTTTGTAAGTGGGTCTTCTTGATACCTTGCAGTAGCGCTCAGAAAGCAAACCAGTGCAGCATGCATTGTTCTAGATTCGCAGCTCCGTAAGCGCATACTGCACTGCCAGTACATACTATGTTGGATGATGCCAGGGGCACAATTTCTAGGTTTTAGGTGGCTGGAGAAGAAATGATTTCTACGTACATGATGGAAGCAACATTGCACAGCAGATTCAAAGGCCTCCTCTAGAAAACTAAGGTTAAGCAGAGCATCTCTCTTAACATCATTTGCTGGGCCTGCTATCTTACCATCATATATGCAAATAGAAAACTCGGGTGATGAATTATGATGATGGCTATGTACCAAACATGTGGCTATGCTAAAACAAGACGTGGGTATCAGCATGCTTGGGGAAAAACTCAGGGCGTTCCAGAATTATAGAGCTGTTCAGCAGTGGAACTGACTCCCACAAGAGGTGGTGGACTCTCCTTCCTTGTAGGTTTTTAAACAGAGGTTGGATGGCGATCTGTCATGGATGCTTTAGCTGAGATTCCTGCATGGCAGGGGTTGGACTACATGACCCTTGCGGTCATCTACCAACTGTACGATTCTATGATTCTATGAAAACCGCTAAGGAGGCAATGTCCTGCAAAACATCTGCAGCAAGGGCTGAACGTGGCCATGGAACGCTGGTTGATTATTTTGGGAGTGGGTGGCTGGGGTGGGGGGTCAGAAGGGAGCATTATGAAGATGGCATGGCTGGCTGGCTGGCTGGCTGGCATACTGAAGATGAACACTCCACACTGCAATGCTACTTATGCCTCCTAATAACCAGAGGTAGATATTAATGCCCTCTCCTCTCCACCTCAGCCCTGATCTGAATCTAAGTCCTGCACAGCTGCTTTTTCTGGAGAAAAGAAGAAGACAGGGACAGTTCTCAGCAAGTTTCTAAAAATGTGCACTTAACTGCAACAGCAGACCTACATTTTTGGGCCCCTTCACAACCAGCAATGAGGTTTGGGTAACCACTGTAATCTTCTTCAATGGGATTTTTCCATGACAGATCATGTTTTAAAATATATATATTATTTTTTACTACATCTCAGATTGTGAATAAAATGACTAAACTAAATGACTAAATTCAGAGCTTCTTTACTTGTGGAAGGAAGGAAGCTCGACCTACTACGCACCGCATTTTCAAAGCGGCATTTTTAAATATATATTAAAAAGCAGTCCTAATTCTACCCGAGTCTAAATGGCTAAAACTTCCAGGGTGCAATGAAAAGCTGCTGTTTTTTTTAAAAAAAGAAAAAGGCAAGACCCAGAATGAACTTCTCTAAGCCGAAGAGTTCTCCCCACAGTACATTCCAAACAGGCAGATTTATTGTGTCTTTGGAATGCTATTACAAAAACCCCATTCTACTCCCTCCATTTAGTGCCTTGCATACCTAGAGCGACTCTATAATAAAGACATAGTAAAGACAGTCACCCCGGTGCATTATATCAAATGCACTTTAGACGGAGTCAGTAAAGAATCTCCTTCCAGAGAGAGACTTGTACAATACTCAGTACAATACTGCCGTCGTTTCACTTCTGCCTGTTACAGACATTGAAGGCATCAGATAATAGGCAGCATGCAGTCTTAAATATGAAGGAGAGCAAAGGGAGATTTGAAGTCAGGGCCTCTAAACAATTTGAAAGTGTGAACGCTGCCTTCATCAAATGTGCTTCATGGCTAAGTTCTCGCGCAGCCCCCTGACTTCAACATGGAGCTGCAACATTTCCTGCTCTACCCCAGCGAAGACAGAAAAGGGGACTCACAGCCTTTTACACAACATGGATGCAGGATCCAGGCTGCTTTCAAACCACCTTGTGTATTTGTTCCCTTTCACATAGTCAGCCATTGTGAATGAATGCAGTAAGCATCAATACAGCACAGTTTCCAGACCAACTGATGTGATGCTGTGGGCTGACTCGCAACGCTTGGGTTTTCTGTACCTTCAACATTATGGCTTATATCCAATAGGTTGCTTGCGGTAGTCAAAGGCACTCACACTTCTGCAAGGCGCCTCCTCTGGTTTCATAGCTTCCTGCTCAAACCTGTGCCACGTTTCATACTGCTTCAGAATCAGAGCCCCCACCCAATCCTGAGGAGTGACTTTGGAAGGGCACATGGGGCTGCAGAGGAGAGGAGGTTGGGAAATCCATTTTCTATGAACGGGAAAGCTTTGGTCCTCCAAGCATTGCTGAACTACAACTCCTGTTAGCCCCAACAAGCATGGCCAATGGCTAGGGATGATGGGAACTGTAGTTCAGTAAGGTCCAGAAGGCAAAGGTTTCCTTGGACTTGTTGTATTGCTACTTTGATTTTTCCAGGCTTACAGTGAACCTCTACAACTATAGGCAATTCCCCACTTCAGGAGATTATTCTCCAGGTGGGTAATCAGGATAGCTGAGGGCGCAGAGCACCCTCACGAGTTTACTTAACATGAATACAGAATGCTTGAAGAGGGCTTAAGGCACTAGGCAGTTTTGTGTGTGCTTTGTGATTGTATATACATCTGCTTAACACGCACATACTATAGATTTTACGGTTTTATCCCCTAAGACGTTAAAAACAATTTACAGCCCATCATGAACTTAGTACCCAAATCCCACTTTCCCCATATTCTTATTACTTGCCTGACTTGATTGTATTTTATCTTCTTTATGGGGGCACTAAAATATGCACAAATAAAATCATGTTAGCTTATTCATTATCATTTCATTTTCATCCACCTTAAACACACAAATATATAAGCCATAAAGTTTTCTGGCTGCGGGATCATTCAACACTGTTTGTTATAGACTGGATACTGGCAAATGACTAGCAAAGAATGTCTCAGCAGTCTGGTGATGCCTGTTGAATTATTACTTTTAAGAGAAAATTTAATTTATTGCTGGTCAATACCAAAATTAATCCAGATGACATTGCCTGTTATGATTTACTGGCACCTTACTTTATCGATGCTACTCAAAGGCCCCAGAGGACATGTCATATCAATGGATGCAGTCTTTAGCATACTTACTTAGGTGAAAGAACTCATTGAAATCAATGGGACTTTCTTCTGAACAAATGGGTTTGCATTGTGGTGAGCTGCTGGAGATGGGGGGATGTGTGTAGATGCCAGCTGGCTTGCTGACACTAACTGATGCCCCCAATTCCCTTGCAGGCTCTGACATTACATGAATACATTGAGCACAGGAGTCTGGCAAAAGAGCAGGAAAGAGGAAGCTGGTCACCTTCTCTAGTTTGTAACGGGAGGCTGAGAGAGATAGAGAGATATGACCTTCTGTAATAAATGTCTTGTGTGAGAGAGAGCTTCACAGATTGGAAGAGGAGGAGAGACCAGCCCCAAACCTCAATAACAGCTTTTACATTTGCCCCGGCAGCTAATCCAGTTATCAGCCACTCTTCTCTATTAAATATAGGTCACAACTTATTTGGAGCAATGTCCTGTTATCAATCTAGCCAAGGCCTCATATTGAGCTTACGGGCACTTGAAGGTAGCAATCAGTGTTGGAATGTAGCTCACGATGACCTTTTGCAAGGGCTTAAAAATGATCTTTGAGAGCTCACTTCACCCATCCACGCTTAAGAAAAGAGTACCACAGGTTTGTGGGTGCTTGTGATATTCTCTTTGAAGGCCACCTTCAAGTTTGGCTGCCTCCCACTCTGGTGGGTAAGTAGAATTCACAGGTCATCAGGCATCATAGATGGAGCTTTTCATATTGCCCTGGAGCCTTGCAGCTTGCTGGCTTCAGGCATTATTGCTTCCAGAATCCATCTTCTCTTTGCCCCTTGATGGCCTTCAAGAGGAGTTGGGAAGCTTTCACTCCCATTTTTGTTGAACTGCAGTTTGCTGTGTTGTCCGATCCACACAAGCTGTGGCTAATTTTAATTATGATTCACTTGAAACAAGTCAATCTGAAACTGAGTTTTACAAAGCTGGCGTGGTGAAACAAACCACGGTTGAAATTAACCACAATTTTGGACAGAGCACTAAACTGTGGTTAATTGAAACTGGAAGTCAATGCTTCAAATCTCCTCACAACCAGAGGAAGGGACAGGAAAGGAGAATAAGAGCTCTGGGAAGACTAGGCTCATTCTCAGCACATAAACATTCAGCCACAGTAGACTGTGGGTACAACCTGCCTGCATAGTGCCTCACAGGCACTACGTTGAATGTCTGCTTCCTTCTTCCACCCTCCATCTTAAGTCTCCTCCCAACACAAACACAGATGGCTTTTCCACCAGCCAATTCTCTCTCTCTCTCCCCTCTTCTCCCCACTTATTTAGCATCTAGCCTGATGAAGAGTTCTGCAGAACTCAGAAGTTTGCACACTATTTTCTGGCATTTTTGGTTGACCTAATAAATATATGGACGCGGGTGGCACTGTGGGTAAAACCTCAGCGCCTAGGGCTTGCCAATCGTATGGTCGGCGGTTCAAATCCCCGCGGCAGGGTGAGCTCCCTGCCTACCTAGCAGTTTGAAAGCACTCTTAAGTGCAAGTAGATAAATAGGTACCGCTTTATAGCAGGAAGGTAAACGGCGCTTCCGTGTGCTACGCTGGTGCAGGCTTACCAGAGCAGCTTCGTCACACTGGCCACGTGACCCGGAAGTGTCTCCGGACAGCGCTGGCCCCCGGCCTCTTAAGTGAGATGGGCGCACAACCCTAGAGTCGGACACGACTGGCCCGTACGGGCAGGGGTACCTTTACCTTTAATAAATATATTGATCTAATATGGATTCTGATGGATCAAACTAGAAAATGTTGCTTAAGAATAGAGCAAATACTTAAGGAACGTAGTTCTAGAATAATCATGAACTTATGAAATTTCCAATTAATAAATGCTAGAGCCATGGACAGCATTTGAAAAGGGTACATGTGTCAACAAATCTAATGGGGATACAAGAAGAACATATTTAAGTTCTCACTGAGAATCACACATTAGACAAGACCTCACATCAGTGCCAGCCCACTCAACGAGGCTATGTGAGGTGACTGCCTCAGATGGCAGGAGCCAAAGGGGCAGCAAATCCTGATGTCACTCTTTATTCTGGGCTGCCTCACCCATGAGGCAAGGTGAGCTCACAGTGAACATCTCAGGTCCCTGAGCAAATTGATCTACATCTATAGGAGCAAAGAATGTCCCCAAATATTGCAGCCCACCTTCAAGCTGCTGAAAGGTGAACTCTTAGTGCACCATGGCCATGCTTGTAACACAATGAAACTCAAAGCCATTGGTTTCTGAATATGTACTGGTTCTTGACAGGAAAACAGAAATCTCTCCCTGTTAGGAAACTGAATTCAGGATACCCAGGGCGCTCACCGTGGATTTGCCATTTTCAGTTGCATTCTCCCTGACAGCTCGACTTCACTGGTGTCAGTTTTGATTCCACTGGGAATAACTTGCCTAACACTTGACTCATATTGGGAGGTTGGCCAACAATTCAGGGGGTGAAACAGGATTAATTTCTGCTATATACAACAGCAGTACTTTTCATCCCCAGCTGTATGTGACATGACAGTAGCCATAGGTGTGTTCAGGTGCCTGAGCATGAGTATGGAACACCGGGATATGCCTCACAATGTCGTATGTATGTTGCCATCTTGGTTGTAGCCAGAGATTAAGAATGAGAAATGTAACCACATCCAACATTGCCAGCGTTATGTCTCCTGGGCAGACAGTGACAGCTATAGTCCATAAACATCTCTCTCTTACCGGAGAACAATACTAGCAACACTGTTTTATGACTCTGACTAACCTTGTCATCCACAGGAGACACGATTGACTCGCTAGCCACCTCAAGGTGAGGAAAGCTTAATTCTTAATGCTAAATGTCTATAAAACATAAGCAGCTTGAAAGTGGTCTGAGAATACAAAGAAGGGATTGTTCAGTATTGCTGGTGTAATTTGACAGCCAGGCCTGGCTTGCTGCTAGTTAAGGGTAAAGTATGCTTATAAATAAGGGGTTAATCAGTGAAACCTGAAGATATTTATGACGGAAGTTTTACAATATCCATACAGGTGCCTGTAATCAGCACAGTGGCACTTGCAAAGTGCCCTCATCACTCTGTAAGGTTTCATGACCAAGATCCACTAGTTCTGCATCAACTTGCTCTGCTGTTGACTTTTCATTGAACAGCAGTCCCTAATGCTACCTGACAAACCACTGTTGAAACAGATAGTTTCACCAGAAGTTCGTGATACAGAATGGTGGGTGGGCTGCAGTTCAACTGAGAAAGTAAAAGACTATGGATGCATGTAAATTCAGCCCACTAAAGACGTGCACTGGTTGTCAGCTTCATCTCTCCTGCAGCAGCCCACTCATTTGCCTTCATGGAACTCAATGAACTATTATTATTATTATTATTATTATTATTATTATTATTATTATTATTATTATACCGCCCTATACCTGGGGGTATAGGCAAGGGCTTAAATACAAGGCTGATATATATCCATATGTGTGTGTGTGTGTGTGTGTGTGTGTGATTTCTTGTAGAAAAAAGATTTGCCTTGTATCTTTAATATTTGGAAGCTGACCAATATGTTTCAGATCCGTTCTGTTTCACCCTGATCCAATTTGTTATTTGAGTCCAAATCTGATCTTCTAAATCTGAAGATCTATTTCCCCCCACATTTATGATGATGTTGAGTCTTAATCTCCATCCCCCCTTTTCAATAAAGCAGATGAAATTTTCAGAGATATTCCACCTTATATCTAACCACCTGCCTAGTGAGTACATGGACTTCCATGAAGATGAACGAGAGGGCTTCTGCAAGACCTTTGTCCTCTCCTGACAGTCACAGCAAGCTAGTCCTTTGCTTTGCAGTCTACTAGCTTTCGTGGGCTCATTTACAAGGCTGATTTTGTGTGTACCAACACATTCCAAAGAGTTAGCTTTCCTCCATATATCATTCGGAAATAGAAGTACATGATAAATTGTCAACAGTGCAAAAGGCTGCTTCAGATTTATCTAACTGTACAAAATGGTGCCGTGAAACAGGGACTCTTTTAAAGAGTCAAAAAACAAAAGAAAGGAAAGGTTTCAACCACATACAATTTCTGGTCCAGCTCAGAGTCTTCCTTTGCAAAATGTAAACAAAGCTCTTCCCTGTGTGTATGTGTGTGTGTGTGTGTACACGTGAAAGAGACAGATTCCTCATTTGCTTCCTAGTAAGGCAGCCTCAAAGACATTGAGTCCTGCTTTGAAAGAAACCTGAGCTGAATTGAGGCTGCTGAGCACTTTCGACAAGGCTGCTTGAAGAGTCTCATTTGACTGATGCAACTTGCAGTGTTCCACCGCCTCTAGCAGTACTGAAAATTGGTGTGTCCTTTCATCCAGCCTGTAAAGGATGTTTCTGAAAAAGAACAATAAGAAACAGTAAATGCTTGACTCAAACAGATGAAAACAGGTATCTGAAATCATCTGAAATCATCGATGATGCCCCCAGGTGGCAGCCACGTTTTACAAATGATACACATTACCTACTGTAACATTAACCCGCGGCAAGCTCAGAAGTCGACTGTGTATATTTTATCTGCCTTCCCAGAAGTGTGCCCCTTCATCGCTCCAGGAGCGTACATCTACAAATCTTATCAAAGGAAACATCGTCAATCAGGATGAAATATATATCACAGCCCCAGCCCCACGACATCCCACTAACATTTTCTCATTGAGAAGAATAACAGCCTGATCCCCATACTCAATAGTTCTTTCATCTCACCGGGGTGTTCCCCATCCCCAAGGAACTAATGTAAATCTTACACGGTTGTAAGTACAGCCATGCAACACCTCCCCAAAGATTTTCCCAAATATTATTGCCACGTCAAAAAGTAATATTGTGTGTTTGGGACAGTGAACCACAAAATTGGATACATAATTTTCACAAGGGGAGCATTTTCTGAAATGTTAGTTTATGTGATAGTTTGGTTCGTGGATAATGCACAGTGGGCTGATTGGTTAGATGTAACATACAGAGCGGGGTTGTTTCTGAATGAAGTTCCCCATTCCAAATCGAATGGACAACTGACTTGTGATAAAGTGTTTTGATAGAGAAAACTCAGAATAACTGCAAGACCAGAAATAGTGCTTTAAGATACCTCCCCCCTAAATAAACTCACACTTGATTCAAATTTTAGTTTTGGGTTTTTTTGGCAGGATTTAGGCCACAACTTTATTGATTACAGAAAGTGAGTGGTTGCATTGGTTCTGGTTCGACTAGCTCCCTGACCCTTGCAGGTAGCGCTGACCCAGAGCTCTATCATAAGTCAGCCAACGGTGAACACCTGAGGTAGGCGGAAAGCCCGGGAGCAGACTCTGTTCACTCCCCAGATGCTCCCTTGGACTCAGGCACGGGCACAATCCCCTCTTGGAGGTAGACCAAACCAAGTTGAGTCCCTGGATTCCTTTAACGGAATACACTTCACATAGGGTCGGCGAAACTGTTCTCCCATCCCTATCACCTGAACCGGTGCCTATCCGCAATCTTACAAGTTGTGACTATTTGCTATGCAGCAGGCGAAACCCAAATGGCAACAGCCAATCCGCCAAGTGGGGGAAATTCCTGCCGTGCCCCTGCCCCAATGACAGACGACACACGATGGCATAGCAAGATCAAGCACAAAATGCCCTAAATATAGCAAGAGGTGGGCGGGTGTTCCGATGCATGAGCCGAAAGAGGAAGCTCTGGGTCATGTGCATACGTATAAATAGGTCCCTCGGTCCGTTTAGTCAGCCCCCCATTGGCCAGATTAAACCCATCAATGAGGGACCTACCAATCAGGTGTTGTGCCTGCCCAATATACCCACCCACAACCAGGAGGTCAGTATCCAGGTCTCACCGCAACACATGCCCTCTTTGAGAGAGGACACGCTTTAGCCACAGTGCTTGATAAAGCATTCAATGTATTTCTGTTCTCAGAAGAATGTAAGAAAAACCCTACTGGGTCCGCGGAGCCAGAGGCTCATTTAGTTCGGCATTCTTTTCTCACTTTGGCCAACCAGATGCCTATGGGAAGCTCACAAGTTGGTATGGAGAGCAACAGGGTTCTCTGCACTTGAGCTCTCCAGCAACTGGAGAATGGAGATAGAACATAGGCATCCTCACTCGTAGCCAAGGATAGCCTTTTCCACTATTAATTTGTCTAACCATCTTTTAAAGCCATCCAAGTTGGTGGCCATCGCTACATCTTGCGAGAGTGACTTCCATTATTTAGCTATGCACGGTGTGTGAAGAAACAAGGGAGCGGGGTGGCGCTGTGGTCTAAACCACTGAGCATCTTGGACTAGCTGATCAGAAGGTCGCGGTTCAAATCCACGCAACGGGGTGATCTCCTGTTGCTCTGTCCCAGCTTCTGCCAACCTAGAAGTTCGAAAGCACGCTAGTGCAAATATATAAATAGGTACCGCTCCGGTGGGAAGGTAAACAACATTTCAGGGCACTCTGGTTTTCGTCATGGAAACCGTCCGTTGCAACAGAAGTGGTTTAGTCATGCTGGCCACATGACCATGTGTTGAAATATTTTTTGGGGGTCTGTCCTGAATCCACAACATTCAACTTCATTTGGTGTCCCTGAGTTCTAGTATTATGAGAGAGGACCCAAACCATGGATTCATGTGGCAAGAAAGGAAAGATCTGGAAGATCTTTCTGACAGTAAGAGTTGTTCAACGGTGGAACAGACTCCCTCAAGAGGTGGTGGACTCTCCTTCCTGGGAGGTTTTTAAGCAGAGGTTGGATGGTCATCTATCATGGATATCTCGCTGAGATTCCTGCATTGCTGGGGTTAGGAATAGATACCTCCTTTTAAAAAGATTTTTAAAAAAGAAAATTGGAAATTATTTATGTAAGCAACAACAGTGGCAAGAATTATATGAGCACAAGCTTGGAAGACAGAAGAAATGCCAAGGAAAGAACAATGGCAAGGGAAACCTATGGAATATGAAGAACTGGCAAAATTAACAGATAAGTTACATGAAAAGGATAACAAAGACTTTAAAAGAGAATGGGAATGATTTACAACATACATGAAGCAGCAACATAAAGAATTGGACTCACTGGCAGGGTTTGAATAAACAAACACAATTGTATATAACAAAAAGTAAGATTATATGTATGGGGAAGATTTTGGGAAACAACACACAGGATGAGTAATATGGAGATAAAACACAATGGGAATATGAGGGACGTCCAGGGGAGGCATGGGGGGGGTATGGAAAATTGTTAGAGAAATATTGTTAGAGGATGTATATGTGGAAATTATATATATATATATATATATATATATATATATATATATATATGTATAAGTGTGTGTGTGTGTGTGTGTATATATATATATATGAATGAATAAATACTCCTTGGGTTCCCTTCCAACACAACAGTTCTATGATTCTAATATTTTTGGCTTTTGGTGTTTTATTTGTGTTTGTTTTAGTTTTCGTGAGCCTTCTTGAGTTCCAGTTCTGGGGGAAAGGCAGGATACAAACTAACAAATGCATGGAGAAGCAGCTGCCTTGTGGCTCAGATTCTTTGTGTGCATGAAGTGGGGTGGGGGATAGAGAGCACCCATCAGCCATGTGTCCCCAGATACTGTTGGACTACAACTCCAATCGTTCCCAGGCAGCTCGGCCAGCGGTCAGAGATGATGGGAACTGCAGTCCAACAGCAACTTGAATCACAGAAGGGGAGCAGGAAAAGCCACAAGACCTTTTTTTCCTGGAAAGCAAGAGAACTTATAGCTAGATGTCAGCTGTGTAGACCTGTCAGTCCCTGTGCAGTGATGCAAACCACTTCAAGGCATTCTGGAGGAAGTCCCAGGTGCCCTAACTGAAGGCAGCCTGGATTATAGAGATAGAAAAGCAAGGTAAGCTGAAGAACACTGCCTGAGAGGGTGAGAAAGCAGCAAGGAAAGGGCTCCCAGTCAAATGGTTCAACTGTTATTCTTCAAAGCAAAGCTATTATATGTCTCTTGTTGTAAGCACAGCAGGATTAAAAGCATTTTTGGAAAAAAAGCAAAAAAACAACAACCCAAAAAACCCTACTCAGTTGGTTTCCACTAGGCTTTGGTGGGTCTGTTAGAGCAGGTAATAAATGTTATCTTAAAGCAGGTGTAATCATTATCCTAATTAGAACAGTATGTAAATATCATAAATCTCTACCCAGGGGTACCTTTGATTGTAAACTATATTGTGTGATGTTGGAAAATAATGGCGGGGGGGGGGGGAAGGTTGGTGAGCGATTGCAGGCAGGAGTTTATCATCAAACACATACAAAGGAATTCATAAAATGAATGGACAGAGGAGGGGGGGAAAAAACACAAAAGAAAGCAGCTCAGCCAAGACACTCCATTAGTAACTTAATTACATGACAGGCCCAGTGGCAACTCCAAATTAGTAATAAAACTGCCAGCGATAGTCACCCAGAAGACTACCAGAGAGTATTTTCTGCAGATCACTATCGGAGACGTCTAATTACTATTCGAAGAGAGGGATTGGCTAAAAAAAAAGTGGCAGGTTAAATGGCAACTTAGAAAGTGTGCTTGGAAATGCTTCCTTTAGAGTCTCCTTTGCATAAAGGCCATAACTTACCCCACAAAGACACTAAAACCAGCATAACGGAAACATTTTAAATTCTTCGCTGCCTCTAAACCGTGGTTGGGTGTAAATACATCATTGTAGCTGGGCGCTGGAAAACATATAGGACAGCGATGGAAAATCTGACCAATGCTCACCCTTCCTCAGAATTCTTTCAGCAAGATTGGCCAACCAGGTACCAGGGTCCATCTTTTGCTTTATGAGCAGCTGAAATACAATGTGTCAACGAATACAGACACAGTAAGAGCTGTTCAACAGTGGAATGGTCTCTGTGGGGTTGTGGACTCTCTTTCCTTGGAGGCTTTTAAGCAGAGATTTGATGGCCATCTGTCATGGACGCTTTAGTTTAGTTTCCTGCATTGCAGGGGGCTTGACTAGAAGACCCTTGGGGTCCCTTCCAACCCTATGGTTCTATTATTTAAGCAACAAAAAGCACCAAAACGTCCAGCAGAGGGTTGTCTGCCTCCCACAACCCTTTGAAGTCTTTGCAATAATCAATTACTGTTGTGACGGAAACAGCATGGCGGCAGCTCAGCAGTAATGTTGCCATCATGCTGTTTCCAACATCACAGTGCTATGTTGGGACAGCAGGGGTAGTTTCTACATACATCCCTCTGTCCTCTGATGTCACAGGCTGGCTGGATGCAGAAGACTGATGGGAGGCACCAACTGGGGAACCCCCAAGGGAACCCTCAGGGGAAGAAGGCTCAAAGCCAGGGGCATTGGTGGAGGGACAACGATGAGTTGTTAGAAGGAGAAGAGGGAACAGACTGGGAGGAGGAGGAGGAAGAGGAGGAGGAGGAGGAGGAGATGTTGGAAGCTGATTAATGAGCACAAAGAGGCTGGAGAAGAGCAGACCAGAATCAGAGGCAGGAGAGGATGGGACCAGGAGACAGAGATGAGGTTGGTTGCTGGAGTCCAGGGAATCTTCACCTCCCATCTCCCAGAACACAGAGAAAAATGAGGAGGGGAGAGCAATGGGACACTAGACGAGGGAGCCTTAGATGGCTTGGGAAGGACCCGGGGAGAAGGAGTCTTAGAGAGAGGTGGAAGGTGAGGACCTTCTATCCACACAACCACCTCATTGGGGCAAGAACTACTGGGAAGAGTTGCTGTGATCACTAGAGCCAGTAGGGAGTCTGGCTTGAGAGTGTGTTAGGCCTGGCTAAGTAAAGATTCTCAGAGGGCCACATTTGGCCCTCAGGCTTGAGTTTCCCCACCGCTTTGTTTAGAGTTGTGTAAATTTTGGGTTTTCATGTAAAGCCCCTGTTTGGTGGGACAGAGGTTTGTGCAGATGCTTTCTGCAAACATTCACTTTTTATCTGATTCACAATGTTACCTGACGTCACAACGTTGTGTATCGGGTAGCAATCAGAAAAGATGACAGGATGACATCATTGTGACTTACGGCAAACGAAGGCAGTGGAATGCAAGGGCAATGGAAATAAATGGACAAAACCTTTGTCAAGGAATGCGAACAAATCGACGAAAAGCAGGGAGTGTTTCTCAGCGCTGCCAAAAATTGCCCTCTGCTTTAGTTTACAGCTATAATCCTGCCTGCATTATTGCAGAAGAAAGACCATAGTACCAAGAATTCCAACAAGGGCAAAGCTAAAAGGCAGAAGAAAGATTTAAGAAACCGAGGGGCATAGGACATGAATTTAGAGCATGGGAATAGAACAAGCTGCCTTCTAATGAATCAGATCATTAGTCCACCTAGTCCAGCACCATCTGCTCCAAATAGCCATGGCTCTTCAAGGTCTCGGACAGAGGTCATTCACTGACCTGCATTCTTAAGTTCCTTTTAACTGCAGATGCCAGGAACCAAACATGGCTCTCTCTGCATGCAAATAATCTGCTCTGCCAGTGATCTGCAGGCCCTTTCTGTTCTTCTGAGTGGCTAATTGGAGCCATCCACTGGAGCTCCACATAATGGCCCTTCTAGTTTAGCATCCTGCTTTTACAGTGGCAGACCAGATGCCTGTGAGAAGCCTGCAAGATGGACATTGAGCACAACAGCACTCTGCCCACCAGCAGTTCCCAGAAACTGGCAATGCTGAGTTGGCCACTAGATGGGAGTAGTAGAAAAGTCTGGGGAAAATACTCTAGCAATCCCCAAGGGAAAAGGCAGGGTATAAATAGTGGTGCGATGGGTTAGTGTGTCTGGCAGTAAACAGAAGGTTGGTGGTTCGAGCCCACCCACGGATGGTCATGGGCAGGATCCCAGCATTTGTAGGGGGCTGGAGTAGATGACCCTTGGGGTCTCTTCCAAATATACAATTCTATGAAATATAACAACAACAACAACAACAACAAAGCGCTTGCTGTTTTATTGTGTCTTAGCAGAAAATAATAGAAGAATTTGAGGCACCAGAAAGCCACAGTCCTTTTTCTGTTGACCACAGTAGTTTGATGGCCATAATTCTTTGATATTTATGTGATTAAAATGACATCAGTCCAATCCCTATGCCTAATCACTTCAAAATACCTCCCTCCAAACTTAACCATTTTGATCGCATCAGTATAATACACAGAGTCACTGCAACCCGCACAAAGCGATTCTTAAAAGGAAAGTGCAATGCATTATTGATGACACTAATGAAATTACTACACACATCACTCATCCTTAATGGGTCCATTTCAATGACACATCATAGCAACCCGAAAAGTACAGCGCCAAACTGGGAAAAGTAATTAATAACGCCAGACAGCAATTCTGAAGGAGATAAAACCTCTTCATGGAGCTGACAAATCAGCCTTAATAAACTAAGGCAAAGGTACATACAAAAGGAATTTTATTAAAAGATGGGGGGGGGGGGAGAAACCTTCCACTGTCTTTATGAGCCATTTCTGTGACTGAAAAATGTGCTCGTTTGGTGATAGAAATAATGGCCCTCTATTCAAACATTGTTTCTCATTAGCTGAAATGGGCATGGAATAAGACCCATACCAGCCAGAAAGTAACTTGTATTATGCCACGTCTTAAATAAATCAAACGAGATAATGCCAAGCCTTTGCAAATGGCTTAAACTGTAATATTCCATAATGCAAGAACTAATTTTATTTTTTTGATAATGAGGTTGAACTATTTCAGGGGTTAAGCTGAGGCAGCAGTGGGGGTATTCTGGAGTTTACATGCTCCTCTGGAATGGAAAAGGACAAGAAGGGAAACAGGTGCTGGATTCAACAATGGGTGTAAAAGGAAGTGGGTGTTGCATTCACAATGTAGGGAATGGGCCAGACAGCTAATTCTGCCCTCATCTGCTTCTGCTGGAACTCACCAAAAGGCAAGCAAATGGAGTGCCCAATTGCTTCACATTCCCCTGCTGAACAGCATTTGAAAGAGTGAAGCCTTCCTGCACTCTTGAGTCTGCTGGTATTGAGGGATGGGTCAGACATGCTTGGTGCCCTGCCCACGGTTTCTGCCCACAGGTGTTGAATTAATTATTGGGAAATCATTAAGCGGCATCACTTTATTAAAATCCAATATTTTTGAATTTGGCACCATCTACAATTGTGGATAGGGACGCGGGTGGCGCTGTGGGTTAAACCGCAGAGCCTAGGGCTTGCCGATCAGAGGGTCAGCGGTTTGAATCCCAGCGAAGGGGTGAGCTCCCATTGCTCAGTCCCTGCTTCTGCCAACCTAGCAGTTCGAAAGCCCGGTGGGAAGGTAAATGGCATTTCCCTGTGCTGCGGCTTAGTCATGCTGGCCACATGACCCGAAAGTTGTACGCCAGCTCACTCAGCTAATAAAGCGAGATGAGCGCCGCAACCCCAGAGTTGGTCACGACTGGACCTAATGGTCAGGGGTCCCTTTACCTTTACGCTTATAATTGTGGATTGAGCATGAGAAAAACACTTTTTTTCCAGACTTATCATATGCACACAGAAAAGTGAGTTTCCTGTAGACAATATTTTCATCAGACTACGGTCTTTAATTTCCCCCAAAACATTTATTTATTATGAAGCATTATGAATTGCATCTATGACTGGCCAGCTCAGAATATTGATACAGTTAAATGGTCCACCTCTAGTGACAGCATTAAGATTTGTACATTGTCCACCGACGAAGACCTGTTTTGGGTCGAAGCACCTCTGCTTCTCAGTATTACTGCAGATCACATGACTGTTGGTTCTCAGCATGATTGCTGGTACAGTGGTACCTCAGGATGCGAATGGGATCCATTCTGGAACCCCGTTCACATCCTGAATAGAATGCAAGACGCGACTGCACATCTGCGCGAGCGCATGTCGTCATTTTGAGCGTCTGCGCATGCACGAGTGGCGAAACCTGGAAGTAACATGCTCCGTTGCGGAGCGTAACTTGAAAATGCTCAACCTGAAGCACATTCAACCCGAGGTATGACTGTACTGCATATGAGTTTGAAGACTGCATTTTAGAAATCTCATTGGTATGTTTTACAGTATGCTCACCGGGGCAAGATGGTTCCAACATATTATACCAATCCTGAACTGACTGCACTGGTTTCCAGTTAGTTTCCGGGCCCAATTCAAAGTGCTGGTTTTTTGTTTTTTTGTTTTTTTTTAAAAAACTTTTTATTCAAAATTATAACAAGACATATTATCCAAAAACATATCATCCTTGTTTCCCCCCCACCCCATTTTTCCTTTCTCCCCCCTCCCACACAAAACCCACCCACCCACCCCCGACTTCCCTCAGTTCCAGTCTTTGGTTTCCCTAAGAATACTGTTTTTGCATGTTACAAAGTTGTATAGATTCTCAAACTATTTAGCTGATTATTATCAATAAAAAGTTTGTGAATGTTTATTCAAAACCTGCCAAGGAGTCCAGTTGCGTCTTCAGATACTTTGTAAACGGTTCCCATTCATCCTTAAAGTCAAAAAGTGATGGTT
This sequence comes from Podarcis gaigeae, assembly GCF_964106915.1. NCBI lineage: Eukaryota > Metazoa > Chordata > Lepidosauria > Squamata > Lacertidae > Podarcis > Podarcis gaigeae. Next base: position 88,933,022 of record NC_139681.1, on the reverse strand, counting down.
TTGACCTATAAAGTCTTAAATGGCTCAGGACCACAATATCTCAAAGACTGCATCTCCCTATATGAACCAACCCGGAACCTGCAATGATCATCTGAGGCCTTTCTTTGTGTGCCTCCTTCATGAGACGTCCATGTTATGGCAACATAAGCATTCCGTTGCCATGGAAAACACTCCTCTTCAACCAGGCTTTGGGCTGATTAACATCCTTTACCCTTTTAAATGTGTTTGTGGGAGTGGGTCAGAGGGATGGGAGTTACTGGTTTGTTTAGTTCTTCTTCTTGTTTTTATTATGTATTCTTGTATTTTTATGTTGTGAACCACCCTGAACAAAGGGCACTATGCAAATTTATTAAATAAAAATATCAATAATTTTGGGGAAATTTTGCAGTGTTGTTGTTTAGTCGTTTAGTCGTGTCCGACTCTTCATGACCCCATGGACCAGAGCATGCCAGGCACTCCTGTCTTTCACTGCCTCCCACATTTTGGTCAAATTCATGCTGGTAGCTTCGAGAACACTGTCCAACCATATTGTCCTCTGTCGTCCCCTTCTCCTTGTGCCTTCAATCTTTCCCAACATCAGGGTCTTTTCCAGGGTCTTCTCTTCTCATGAGGTGGCCAAAGTATTGGAGCCTCAGCTTCAGGATCTGTCCTTCCAGTGAGCACTCAGGGCTGATTTCCTTAAGAATGGAGAGGTTTGATCTTCTTGCAGTCCATGGGACTCTCAAGAGTCTCCTCCAGCACCATAATTCAAAAGCATCAATTATTCGGCAATCAGCCTTCTTTATGGTCCAGCTCTCACTTCCATACATCACTACTGGGAAAACCAGAGCTTTAACTATACGGACCTTTGTTGGCAAGGTGATGTCTCTGCTTTTTAAGATGCTGTCTAGGTTTGTCATTGCTTTTCTCCCAAGAAGCAGGCGTCTTTTGCAGTAGTAATCAACAAATCTTATTATTGGCATGCACCCCTAATATATACACATGTGCATGTGCAAGGTCCATATATTTTCCTCACCCTCTGCTGAATCCACAGAGGTTGAGAATGGGGCAAGTGAGAAAGGGTACCAGTCTTGAGTAGCTTGCATTCTTGCTACTGCTGCATGCATTAGGTGGATTTATGGGTGGAGTGTGATGAAAAGAGGACTGCTGTCCTTTGTTATGGCACACAGGAAGCTGCCTTGTAATGAATCAGACCATTGGACCATCTAGCTCAATAGTGCCTTCACTGATTGGCCGTGGCTCTACAGGGTTCCCATACAGGGGCATGCATCACTCCTTCTTGAGATGGCAGGGATGGGACCTGGTACCATGTGCATGCAAAACAGATATTCTACAAACTGAGCTCCAGCCCTTGCCTCTTAAAAATATCTGGAGACGCATAGGACTTGGCCATACTGAAGCAGCCCAGATGATTCGAAGAGAACGTTTTCCATCAGGCCACAAAACCAAACCCTGAACAACTAAACCTTAAGTCTCTTGCATGTGTAAATAGCTTAGTGTAATTATGTAGATCTTAAAAAAAAAATCGCCATAAAGATTTGAAAGGAAGTATTTTATATTCTAATATAAAAGCTACTTACGGAATATAAAAGCTACTCTGCTCTTCCCCTGAAACCCTAAAACATTTGTGAACTAATGCTTTTTTATAAAAATAATCAGTGAATTACAAGTTATGGTGAGATGCTATTGACAACTGCTTGACATTGAAATGTGAAAACCACCGAAATGCTTGTCAAAACCAGGTACAATTATGGCACATGCAGTTCTGCTTCCCATGACTATAGCTATATTTGTCCAAAAGTCAAATATTTAAATTAATTCTCCCTCTTTCTTTAGCTCATTGGCTTACCCTGCTTAATGAAACAAATCAGCCACCAAAATGAGAGGTTATTAAGACTGTATGCTAAATAGCCTTTTGCTAAATATACACTTGAAATATACACAAGGCACAAATAGGATGGTGTTTCCTCAGGAAATGCAGGCAAATGCAGGATGGTTATTAGGTTATTATTATGCATGAAGACTAAAAGAGATGTTGGTAGAGCTTTCCCCCATGAAATGGTTCCTCCTTTCTGCTTCTGTGTGACCAAGATCCAGAGCTATAGCACAAGGCCATTATGTCTGTTTCTAGAGCGAGCCATTTCACACTGCGAGTGGGAGAAGCAGATGCTCCCCAGCATATATAATAAACTTTGCACATACCAAAACTAGCTTGCGGTGTTGAATGAACAAGTATTATTCCACACAGAGAAACATTAAAATGCTATCAGTAAAATAGCGCTGAGATTAAAATTCTTACGGCCGCAATCCTATGCATACTTACTTGGGAGTAGCTTTCATGCAAATATTATGTCTGAGGCAGCCTGCACAGGATTGCATGGGACAGAAATAATGGTTTTCATTTGAAAGCCGTGATTGGCAGAAGGGATGTTTCCTACATCTCAGTGTCCTTTCCCCTTTTCCATTTCTGCCTATCTTGGCATTAAGCAGTACATAGGATGAAAGGCGGCGGCTAACAGATTGAGGTTGAACCCTGACAAGACAGAAGTACTGTTTTGGGGGGACAGGGGTGGGCAGGTGTGGAGGACTCCCTGGCCCTGAATGGGGTAACTGTACCCCTGAAGGACCAAGTGTGCAGCCTGGGAGTCATTTTGGACTCACAGCTATCGATAGAGGCACAGGTCAGTTCTGTATCCAGGGCAGCTGTCTACCAGCTCCATCTGGTACGCCGGCAGAGACCCTACTGTCTCACCAGAGTGGTGCATGCTCTGGTTATCTCCCGCTTGAACTACTGCAATGTGCTCTATGTGGGGCTACCTTTGAAGGTAACTACAAGGAAACTACAACTAATCCAGAATGCAGCGGCTAGACTGGTGACTGGGAGTTGCTGCCAGGACCATATAACACTGGTTCTAAAGGATCTTCATTGGCTCCCAGTGGGTTTCCAAGCACAATTCAAAATGCTGGTGCTGACCTTTAAAGCCCTAAACAGCCTTGGTCCAGTATACCTGAAGGAGCATCTCCACCTCCCTCGCTCAGCCCAAACACTGAAGTCTCCTCCAAGGGTCTTCTGCTGGTTCCCTCAATACAAAGAACCAGGCAGAGGGCCTTCTCAGTAGTGGCCTCCTCTCTGTGGAACAGCCTCCTTCAGATGTCAAGGAGATAAAGAACTATACAACTTTTAGAAGACATCTGAAGGCAGCCCTGTATTGGGAAGTTTTCAGTGTTTGATGCTTTATTATGTTTTATATATTCTGTAAGCCACCCAGAGTGGCTGGGGAAGCCCAGCCAGACGGATGGGGTATAAATAAAAAAGTTGTTGTTGTTGTTGTTGTTGGCGTCGTCGTCATCATCATCATCATCATCATCATGTTCCAGCAGTGGAAGGACTAGTGGGGGCATTTATTTTTATCCAGAAGTCACCATTGCTTTTTTGATCTCCCTCTGTTTAGGCTTCATAAAACACTCAACCTAGGAAATTAGTTTACATTATGAGTTGCTTTACACCAGATTAGTCTCAAGTGCCTTTCAGGACAAGAATAAATCAATGACCTTTTTTAAAACAACAACAACAGCACAATATCCATACATGATAACCCCTGAAGCCAAATCAGAGTGAGGGCAATGCTTCCTGCCCTCACTCTTGCAGCTCGTCAGTAAAACTGGCAACTCCCATTTTGTGCACATTCAAAGAACGCAAGACTGTGCATTTGCAGGACACTTTTGGACCAAGAAGAGAGTGTGATAGGGGTGTAACTGTGGGGCTTATACACACTTCACTGATGCGCACGATGATCCAAAATGCAACCCCCACCCAAATTGGAGGTTGCTATATAAAATGGCACTCTAGAGCATAAGGGAGATGATTGTTACCAGGGCCATTGGTTAGTGGAGGGTATTTGCACAGCTGCCTTTGCTAAAATCTTCCTTCCTTCCATCTGTTTAGCAGAGTGGCTGAGCACTATTATTACAATAAAAAATATTTTTTTAAAGAAATTAACAAATTATAATAAATTGTTTAAAAGTTTAACTGTGCACTCCTGTAAAATCATGTAAAAAACCCCACACACCCAAGAAGCCATGATCTGCAGAATGCCAAATTCTATGCCTAGCAGAAAAGCACTTTCTTGTAATTATACATTCCATCTTTTCACTGTTTCTTAAGCCCCGGCTTTCAAATGGTAGAGAAAGAAAAAAGAAAGCCTTAATAAAGGAGCTGGTCCCAGCCACATATTTTACACCTTGTACCTTATGAGAACAACTCCATTTGGGAACAGGAGCTATCAAGAAGCAATCTGAGAAAACTGGAGCAGATAGTATTGATTTGAATGGGATTATGCACTAGCAAAGCACTTGAACCTCACCTCGCCTCATTGAAATCAATGAGAGCCTTGTCATAGCCATCAGCAGGGCGAAAATACTCTGTAAGTCTATTGAAGCAGCTCACAAAGTGACATTAGAACATGCAGCCGGCTGAGCTTACAGCAGAGTCTCCTTTGCAGTTGCCAGGGAGAAATCTGCAGCTTTCTTCTGTCCCTTGAAAACAGTGCATTTCATTTTGGCTCCTCCAGCCTGCGTGTTCCCCAGCTTCTTTACCTGCTTCTCTGTCCTGCTGACTGTAGTGAGCAGGACTTCAGGTGTGCTGCAGAGCAGGTGTGAGAGAGAGACACAGATGAAAGGACAGGGAAAGGAATGGAGAAGGTAAGCCACTGATATCTTGCCCCTTGCTGCATCTGCAGCATAGCTGTCAATGCTTCTCTTTTGATTCCTCGCAAGAAAAGGGAAAAGTTGTCAGCTATGATCTGCAGTTGGAGAGCAGGTTTTAGGTAACCTGTGGCCCTCCAGGTGCAGTTGAACTACTGTTTCTATCAAGGTCCAGATTGTCACTTTTTGAAATATGGCAACCCTAGAAAATGGCTTTTCCATGAGAACCAGGAAGTGACCTCTCCAGACAACAGAATGACTCTTCTTATCTCTGTGTCTGCCATCACCTGAGTGACATGAACACTGTTAGGCAGTTGAATGTCCATATGTACTCCACGAGTCTACCCCTGCGGCTTGATGGAGGTAGAAACTGTCTCTTCTGCCTTGTTACGCTGCCATTTCTACGGGGATATGCACTCAGTATTTATTAACCCTGCTATGCAAAAATCTCCAAATGAATCCAAACTTCAGTGTCTAAAATCCCTGGTAGAGGACAAGGATCCTGAGATCACGTCAAGAGTAGCCAAATTCTGTGCGATTTCCATAAAACTTAGGCAACAAGCTGTGCTATCATAATGATTAAGGTTTTCAATGAGAATTTCAGGTTATATGTTAGTGACTAAGTTTTAATTTATATAATTTTTAACTGTTGCTATATCTGTATTGTCCCTGTTATACCTAATTGCAAATTCAAATGTATCCCTACCGTGTTTTATGACTTCCTTGATTTTGTTCTTTCATATTTCAGAGGCACCCTGTGCAAGGCCAAAATTCTGGGTCTGCCCCTCGCCTTCCATTCTGTCATAGTTGTGGTGCCCTGTGGCGCCCCTAGGCTCAGAGCCCGGAGCGACAGAACCAGTCAGGTTCCCCTAATCCTTCTATGTAGCAAAGGAGTGGAGGCTGTGTGCCGGTTTGACTGCATGTCTGCAAGAGTGTGGGTGGCCACACCAAGGGTAAAGGGGGGGGGCTTTGAGCAATAAATAAATAAGTAAATAAAGCAAAAATGTTAGCCACCTCTGTTTTAAGTGGACAGTGCCTGTCTTCAGATTATAACTAGGGATAGACAAATCTGTGAATTATGGTTTCTCATCCCCCCCATTTTAAATTCAGCTCAGTTTGACAATGCTGCAGAAAGCATGAGAATCTTAGAATAACTTGTAACATGGACATTTTTTTTGCTAGCAATCAATAGAATACATTTTTTCTATGTAACTTTCTGTAATAGATGCACTTTTGTGCTTGCTTCCGCCTAATATTTGTATTCTTGCACACATAATTTTTTTTTGGGGGGGTACACAATGAAAAATTAGGAGAAGTGCAAATTTCAGTGGGTGGTTATGTTTCAGTTTGCATTTTGGTTCAAGAATTGTGAATTAGGTAGTTCCTCATTAAAATACAAACAAAATCCATTTTTTCCTCCATCGTAACCTGGCAACCTACTCTCCCGCCATGTAGCTCTTTTCTTTCAACTGAAGTTATGAGCATCTTCTCTCCTTCCTTGGTCCATGCTATGCCATTGCATTAATGGTAATGCAGATTGACATTTGAAGGCGCTAACATATTTGTAACCCGTATGTTGTGCACAGAGAATCTCAGGCCTTCCTTGTGGTTCTTCCAAGGCTCTGAAATAGTTTACCAGAAGAGGTTCGAATATGTATCTCACTCCTCGAGAAAAGAATGCAAAGCACATACTTTGGGGTTGACTTTGGGCAGTCAGTCATCCTACTGTTGGTTGTTTTTATTGTATTCTGGTTTATATTTTTTACTGCGGGCATTTTATCTGATAGTTTCTATTACTGGTATTTATCACCTCAATCTCTCAGAGAGGTGGCTTACAAAGAGTTAGAATAAAGTATAAACAAAATTTACACACAGAGATAAAATATATTTATTTCCTATCTTAAAAGGGATTTCGATTATTCTCCCATCCAGGTTTCTGACCCAGTCTGCACCATGCTTAGATTCAGCCCAGCTACAGCACAGCACTTGACAGAAGTAGAGAGCAGCCTTTACCAAAGGTGTCATGGGCTTTGAAGACACTTGAACTCAGGATGAAAGGGAGAAACATGCTAAGAGGAAGGCATGCTTGGCAAACCCTCACCATGATCAATTCCCACCTGGAAACCTATGTTCCCACTGTGGAAGAATGTGTGGATCCAGAACTGGCCTCCACAGTCACTTATGGACTCACTGCTAAAACCCAGTTTTGGAAGACAATCTTACTCGGCTACGAGTGATCGCAAAAGAAGAAATAAGAGTATTAGCCCTACACAAATGTAAGATGGGGGACACTTGGATTGCACATGTGAAAAGGATTTAGGTGGTTTAGTAGACCACAAGCTTAACATGAGTCAACAGTGAGATGCAGCAGCAAAAAAGAGCAAATATTACTCTAGGCGACATCAACGGAAGTATAGTGTCAAAAAAGCGTTTCAGAAAAATATGTTCTAAACTTCATAAAGGGAAATCACGTTGGCAAAAGACGAGACTCCACAGGGCCATCTGGTATCACAGTATTACAACACATATAAAGTGATTTTTCTTTAGCAATATAGCTGAGTCCCCAGTCAAGGGAACTTATAAAGGTAAAGGGACCCCTGACCATTAGGCCCAGTTGTGACCAACTCTGGGGTTGCAGCACTCATCTCGCTTTATTGGTCAAGGGAGCCGGTGTACAGCTTCTGGGTCATGTGGCCAGCATGACTAAGCCGCTTCTGGCAAACCAGAGCAGCACACAGAAATGCCATTTACCTTCCCGCCGATGCAGTACCTATTTATCTACTTGCACTTTCGAACTGCTAGGTTGGCAGGAGCAGGGACCGAGCAATGGGAGCTCACCCCGTCGCGGGGATTCGAACCACCAACTTTCTGATTGGCAAGTCCTAGGCTCTGTGGTTTAACCCACAGCACCACCCACGTCCCTCATAATCATAGTCCCTCTCTATTCTGCCTTGGTCAGGCTACACCTGGAGTACTGTGTCCAGTTCTGGGCACCACAATTTAAGAAAGATATTGACAAGTTGCAATGTGGGTAGAGGAGAACAACCAAAATGACAAAGAGTCTGGAAACTGAGCCTTATGAGGAGCGGTTGAAGGAGCTGGATGTGTTTAACCTGGAAAAGAGGAGACTGAGAGGAAATATGATCGCCATCTTCAACTATCTAAAGCAGGCATAGGCAAACTCTGGCCCTCCAGATGTTTGGGACTACAATTCCCATCACTCCTGACCACTGGTCCTGTTAGCTAGGGATGATGGGAATTGTAGTCCCAAACTTCTGGAGGGCCAGAGTTTGCCTATGCCTGATCTAAAGGGCTGTCTCATGGAAAATCCTATTGATTCTGATATATCTGGAAGCTTCAGTTCCATCCCCCTCACCGTGGCATCTGGATTTTTAATAAGATTGCATTGTATTTTACGTAGCTTTCTAAATCTAGCCAAATATGTTACTTCTGCTACTACTGAACAGTTATTTAGCACCCACCGTAAACTGTGCATGCAGATTAACAAGCTATTTATATTTTCTTCCTTTAAATATTGCCTAGGTTAGGCTGGCTGCCGAAACCGCTTCTCGATACTGCTATGTATAAAGTTTCCTTTTTATCCATATCACATTCCTGCGAACATTCATCAAGCTATTTGAATACCATTAATACTGTTACTCAAGCAATGCTTCTTGCATTATCTGTTGATACAGATGGTAGCAGCAACAGCACAGTTTCTTTAATAGAAAATATATTTGCAGTTGAATCTCCAACCTCACCAATGTCAAAATACAAACAAGAAGCAATATATTTCTCAAAAAAAAAATCAATAAACACTAGACGGGAGAAAGAATAGCACCAGTTTCTCTCTCGCCCTCCCCACCTCTCTGGTTATGTGTGGATCTCAGGTAGCACCAAAATATAGCTAGAAAATACCATTTTGACCAGGGGTCAGCAACGTGCAGCTCATGGGCCAGATGCAGCCCATGGAGACCGTTTCACTGGCCCACGAGCCGCCCCCAAACCGAGGCGCCTGCTCAGCGAGTCCCCCGCACGCTGTGCTAAACCAGTGTAGCGAGACGCGGGGACTCGCTGAGTGGCATCGGAAATGGCGTCTGCACACGCACAGATCCCAGAAATTGCATCTGCGCATGTCCAGACGGGGAAAATTGCTTCTGCGCAGGCACGATTTTCAGCATCTGGGCATGCGCAGAAGTGATTTCTAGTGCCACAGAAATGCACAGATGTGATTTCTGGCATCGCGCTGCACCAGTCCGGCCCACGGATGATCCAGTCTGGCCCACGTGGGAGTGATCCTGCCCATGGCCGGTATACCTTCCCGACCCCTGATTTTGACCATCCTCTGTGCCCTGGGCTCAATGAAAAGCACTAATACCGACTGATATCCCCCCACTCTTTGTCCTACTTAACCACCTTTCAGTTATGGGTTATTTTGTTGGCATTACTTATAAGATGGTGATACCATTAGGGGTAGACTTCAGGTTCTAAATCTGGGACCTTGAAGGACTCCGTGTGACTGCCGGAGAAGGCAGCAGATTAAAGTTCCCGCATGAAGCAGGAAGCAAGGCACCCGCCAGGGAAATACTAGGGTGGATGCTAATCACTGAAACATCTTCCTTTCCCCCCTTTTTGTTAACATTCATAGCTGGGGGCAGGCTCCAGGCACACCTGCCATCTTTGGTTCACCAGGGTGCCTCTGAAGCTGGCTATAAATCTTTTTAAGAATGAAAAGAGAAAGGAACTCCTTCCTGTTGCAGCCTAATGAGAATTTTTTTGGAGGGGGTGGCAGATGGAGCAAGTGGGAGCAGGAGAATGGTGAAATAGAGCATGAAAATAGTTGGAGAAACCAGCAGAGGAGAATAGTAGTCAGGAGGGTGGTATAAGGGGACTCTGAAGGGCAGTCCAGGTACCCCTCAAACTGGATAGCATTCTTTTTAAAAAAACATATTTTTTAATTTTCATTTTATACTTTGTCACAGGCCAATGAAATCATAACATCACTTACATCTTTGCTTATCCTGAGCCTCAAATTCCCCCCCCCCCTCCTACGCCCTGGCTTTAATAGGTTTACCTTTCGTCTTAGCATTCCTATCTCACCCAATTTACCTTCTTTTTATCCTTAAATAAATTTACTTCTGTATTTGTAAACCAGTTCCACATATCAACATTACAAAATATTTTAAGACCAGCCAACGTTTTCAAATGTTTACAATGTTCTTTCGTATATTGTATAAATTTACTCCAGTTCTTTTCAAACAGCTCATCATGCTGGTTTCAGATCTTCCCTGTCAGCTTTGCCAGTTCTGCATATTCAATCACTTTAGTCTGCACTTTTTCCAAAGTTGGAAGTTCCTGCTGCTTCCATTTCTGTGCTAAAAGTGTCTTCACAGTCATAGTAATATACATAAATATAGTCATGTCCTTTTTAGGAATTTCTTCTCCTACTATACCCAGTAAAAGCATCTCTGGTTTTTTAATAAAAGTATTTTTAAAGACCTTTTTCAGTTCATTATATACTATGTCCCAGAAGGCTTTTATCTTAGTACAAGTCCACCACATAAGAAAGAAATTCCCATCCATTTCTTTACATTTCCAACATAACTTATCTTGGGTGGGTAGCTTTCTGATATTCTTGAATAGACATCCCATAATTCTTCAGGAATACAGGTGGGACACACACACAGTGGTGTAGCGTGGGTTGTCACCACCCGGGGCAAGGCAAGTAATTTGCACCCCCTAACCTGTGGATTTTAGCACTCAAGTGTGAGCGCGCGCCCCCCCAGATGTTGCGCCTGGTGCGCCCAGCCCCCCTGCACCCCCCACGCTACGCCACTGCACACACACACACAAAATGCAGTGCTAGGCAAAGAAGTCACCTTTCTGAGGTAATGGCACCCACCAGAGAGGTGCTGGACCCAAACCAGAGAGGTGCCTGGACATCAAACACAGAGAGAATGATGATGCCTTTGGAGAAAGAGAGTGGGAGGGAGAACTTCGATTTTTGAAATACTACCCAAGTAGATTTCTCCTTACTTTTGGTGAATTATCTCTAGCCACTGCTTTGATATTAGCAGTATACTCCATACCTATCTGTACATAAAACACCGAGTCCCAAGTATTAATGTCGCAAGCTAGGAGGCTGCAGTTTCAAGCATTGTTCCAAGCCTTGTGAAGTACGATTCACAGTGGGTAAAAACGAACTTAATGCCATCAAAATTCTAGTGGGAGAACATTTAAAGCAATGCACCTGTGATATTAAAATATCTCCCCCACCCTTCTCCAGTTCAAAGTCTCAAAACTCCTCCCAGCCAGCTCCCAAATGTCAATGAAAGGACAGTAGCTGCATGGAAGGCAATAATCCAGCAAGTACAGTTCTTCAGTTTGGAGAGAGAATCGGGGAAGGAAGCTCTGTCAGTTGAACAACTGCCTGTCCAGAAGGGAGACGAACCTAACCACCCTAGGTAGGTGTCAGGGAACTGCCATCGGAGCTAGAGGCGGAGGGAAGGCTCCAGAGGGATGCCGGAGAGGGTCCCAGTAGGGAGAGAGGCAGCCCATCTGCTGGGGAAGGAAATCAGCGTAACACCAGTGGAGAAGGGAGGCAGATGGGGGAATCGGAGAGGAGGCTCCAGGACTCTTCACCGGAGACCAGCGGGGAGAGCACGGGTACTCCGCTGCCCACACCCTCCCTGCGCAGAAGACTTCTGCGCAGGGAGAGTAGGAGGAGACTTGGCGTCAAAGAACTTCTTTGCTGGAAGAAGTTCAAGAAGCGCCCACTGACAGATTCTGCTAGCGACTGAGACAGCCACGAAGTGAAATGCTGTCCAGACAGAAAGGGTTCAACCAGGTAACCTAGTCAGGAGTGGCGGCAACTTACGCATGAGCAACCCCTAGAACCATTACAGTAGGCAAAGCCACTCTTGAGTCTTACAGGTCAACAACGTAATGTGAAATTCTAGGCTACATCAATGGACTGTAAGCCACTTTTTTTTTGTAAGCCTCTCTGAGGTTTTATTACAATCAATCAACATAAAAATAAAATAAGTAAAGGGTGGTATTCAACTAAAGAGTTATGCTAGTGCAACAGTTTAGCTTTGCAATGTGAATTCCCAGCTCCCTCCCACTCCATTCCTGCCTAAATCTGCTCTGTGGGTTCCCCCAACCCTCTGGAGAAGATTGGGGGTGGGCACAGGGGGCATGCTGGTTGAGGAGGAGGTGGGGAATTTGCACTGCACATCTAAAAGTCATTGCACAGCATAGCTCCTGAGTTGAATACCACCCAGTGTTCAAATCATGAGAAGCAATGGTATTGCTCCATTCTTTTAGTTGTTTTATATATGGAATTGTCTTTTATGTATGGATTTTTCTATATATATGTTCACATATAGAAAAGCTTCAAAATCAACCCTCACTGGGTCACTGCTGCTTTCTGATGTTCTTCCCCCGCCCCTGAGATTTTTATTAAAGTTTTTTAAGAAAGAAAGAAAGAAAGAAAGAAAGAAAGAAAGAAAGAAAGAAAGGGAAGGGGAGAAATAAAAGAGAGGAGAAAAACAACAGAAATAATAACGCATACACACATATAAATCCCTCTATTCTAATTATACCCTAATATTCAATCGATCTAATGTTCAGATTTGCAGAAAATTGGCATTGTGAATAAGTAGCAAGGCGAGGAAAACTCATGGAGAGACAAAACTGGTTTAATTCTCTTTCACATGTCGTTTCATTAAAAATTTGTGGTTCACAAAGAAAGAAGCTGTTTTCACCTAAGCATAACGTCTGCCATGAAGAAACTGTTGAGCTTCATTATGGACCTTTCCCTCTCATTCGCCCTCAGCATCTTTTCTGGGTACAAAACCTCTGGGTCATTTCAACTAGGTTATGCTCAATTTCTTCCTTCCTAGGATTTATTAGGCAAGGGCATGATTCAGCATGATTAGTGATAATGAGGAAAGATCAAAACCACAGCAGGAATTTGTAAGAGCATTATCAGATTAGCCAATATTACTCAGGGACTCTGCGCTGAATTTGTTTCTTTGAAGAGCGATGAATATTAAAGTGCAGAACCGAACAGAGTTTTAAATACCAGCGCATCGAAATGGCTGTGTTTATGCCCAGCCTCTAGCAACAGGTGGTTGTTCCCAAACAGAGAATTGAGAGCTGCATCCTATAATCAAGGGTCACCAACGTGGTGCCTGGGGGCACACAGATGCCCACAAATGCTGTTTTTTGGTAGCCACAGGGTTTCCTCTTCACCCCCTCCATTCACTGAAACTAGGCTTGGGGGGGGGGGGGAGAGAGAACTATTTATTCTGTTGTAGCCAATAGACTAGCTTGCAGTGTGTGCTTGGTTGTTGGGTTCACGGGCTCCAATGGAGAGCTTCATTGCTTCGCATGTGTGCCTAGAGGCCCCCAAAGGGTAGCCACCCCTATGCAACTATGCAGGGGAAAGACAAGATACATGCAACTAGCTTAAGGTTACCAGATTTTTTTCAAAGAATCCGGGGACACTTTTTTTTTTTTTGAAAAGAGAAAAAAAAGTTATTAAAAAAGTAATTTTTAAAAAAATTAAGAAGTGATATCTTCTCTTCTGTGGTCTCCTCTATCGTGCGCCCAGGCCTTCTCTCTTGGAGCGCTAGCCACCATGGAGTAGGCTTGGGTGCTCTCTCCTACCTTTCTTCTTCAGCGGCAGCAGAGGCGCACCAAGTTTGGGGCTCCCCTCTTTTTTCTCCTCTCTCTTTCTCCTCTCTCTTTTTTCTCCTCTCTCTTTCCTTCTCCTTCTCCTCTCCTCCTTCTCCCTGTGTTGGCTCTGGGGTTTTCCTGGCCCCGGAGCACCACTGGGCAGTCAGCTGGGTGCTATCCCTCCTGGCTCAATTTGGGTCATTGGGGGGGGGGGGGTCAGCAGTTCCCTCAGTTGACGCGCTGGGCGTCCCTGGTTCCCCCTTGGCAGTGGTGGCAGCAGCGGCAGTCTCGGCAGCCCGGAGCCAGCCTGGTAGCGCAGTTGGCTCTGGCTGGCTTCTGGAGCTGCTCGCTGCCGTGGCACCCGCCATTTTGCCTCGCCAGAACTCCCCATATGATGTGTCTTTTGCTGTTGAACCAACCAAGCAACATTCATTCCCTACTAATGAATCTACAACACATAAAATATAAATCCGGGGACATTAAATGAAATCCGGGGACATTCCTGGGACAGATTTTGTCCGGGAACAGATTTGTAAATCCGGGGACTGTAACCGGGAAACAGGGATGTCTGGTAACCATAAACTAGCTATCACTCAGCCGTGAGTACAAACAAATGCTTAAGTAAGTTTCTAAAGCTGAACATTATTTGCGCAAGGAGTTGTGAAATAATAATAATAATAATAATAATAATAATAATAATAATAATAATAATAATTTATTATTTATACCCCGCCCATCTGGCTGGGCTTCCCCAGCCACTCTGGGCAGCTTCCAAAAAAAAGTATTAAAATACTGTAATACATCAAACATTAAAAGCTTTCCTAAACAGGGCTGCCTTCAGATGTTTTCTAAAAGTCTGGTAGTTGTTGTTCTCTTTGACATCTGATGGGAGGGCGTTCCACAGGGCGGGTGCCACTACCGAGAAGGCCCTCTGCCTGGCTCCCTGTAACTTGGCTTCTCGCAGTGAGGAAACTGCCAGAAGGCCCTCGGTGCTGGACCTAAGTGTCCGGGTAGAACGATGGGGGTGGAGATGCTCCTTCAGATATACTGGAGGCCCCCAAAGGATAGAACCTACCGCTCCTTTCTTGCCGATATTTAAGGTATCATGAAATTCCCACTTGCCTGGAAGTAAGATCCACTCAACTCAATGAATTCTCTAGCCATGCAAAAACCTCTACTGACCCTATTGTATTCATATGCAGGGCTATTATTATTATTATTATTATTATTATTATTAGGTGGGGAAAGGCCTTTAGGTCTGCAGTCTCCAGCTGAAAGGGGGCCTCAGATTACAATTTTTTTAAATTTATTTTGTGATCTGCTAAGTTTTGCTGAAGGAACGCAGGTGGCGCTGTGGTTTAAACCACTGAGTCTCTTGGGCTTGCTGATCAGAAGGTTGGTGGTTCAAATCCCTGTGACAGGGTGAGTTCCTGTTGCTCAGTCCCAACTCCTGCCAACCTAGCAGTTCTAAAGCACGCCAAAAAGTGCAAGTAGATAAATAGGTACCCCTCTGGCGGGAAGGTAAATGGCGTTTCCATGAGCTGCTCTGGTTCACCAGAAGTGGCTTAGTCATGCTGGCCACATGACCCGGAAGCTGTACACCAGCTCCCTCGGCCTGTAAAGCAAGATAAACGCCGCAATCTCAGAGTCGTCTGCAACTGGACTTAACTGTCAGGGGTCCTTTACCTTTTTTAAAGTTTCATCCCTTCTTTTATGCAAGCCAGACCAAAATGTGACTTACCCGCTAAGATAGGAGACCCAAGGAAAGCATTGGTTAAATTAAAAATAAGTCTCACTCTGTTTTTTAATGTCTTGTTTTCATGTGTTGTCATTTTAATTCTTATTACAGCTAAGGGCCTGAAAAGCCTGCCCCTCACTGTGTGGGGTTTGAATGCTGAAGATTCATTCTCTTGTTGGCATGGCTGGAAAGCAACAGAGAATGTATTAAGGCAAACGCTGAGTTACAGGAGGAAAAGCCTTCTGCCGGTTTTTTTTTGTTGTTGTTTTTTTTGGTTGCATGCTTGATTTATATCCTGTCCTCCTCTGCATCTTAATGGATCCAAGGCAGGTCCCATTACCTTAAGAGTTGCAGAAGGATAGAGTGTTCTGGCAGGTACACATCAGCATGACAAGAGGCAGCTGTTTTACATTCCCTGTTCTATTAAATCCTACCATGGAAATTTAAAGGCACAGGGGCTCAGGTCTCTGTCTTTCTTTGTACCTTTAAGGAAGGGGCAGGGAAACAGGACAGGCAGGGACACCCCCTGTCATGCAGTTGTTTTAGTTGGGACTTAGGGGGACAGAGGAAGACAAAAGTGGTGCAGCAAGACTTATGTTAACTTTAAGGTAAAGGTAAAGGTAAAGGTACCCCTGTACGGGCCAGTCGTGTCCGACTCTAGGGTTGTACGCTCATTTCACTTAAGATGCCGGGAGCCAGCGCTGTCTGGAGACACTTCCGGGTCACGTGGCAAGCGTGACGAAGCTGCTCTGGCGAGCCGGCACCAGCACAGCACACGGAAATGCCGTTTACCTTCCCGCTATAAAACGGTACCTATTTATCTACTTGCACTTAGGGGTGCTTTCGAACTGCTAGGTGGGCAGGAGCTGGGACCGAAAGAGGGGGGGTTAACCCCGCCTTGGGGATTCGAACCGCTGACCATACGATCGGCAAGTCCTAGGCACTGAGATTTTACCCACAGCGCCACTCGCGTCCCCTATGTTAACTTTATGTCTGCTTAATTTACAAGGGTTTGCTTTGTGCCAGCTTCTTGTGCGTGGGATTGTTTTCTTACTGTTGTTCCCAGGCATTTTGTGTGTGTGTGTGTGTGTGTGTGTGTGTGTGTGTAACATGGACCACTTATAAATACCATCTCCAACTCCTCAAAAGATTCCATCAACGGTGTCTCCATAAATTTTTACACATCACTTGAGAAGGCAGGCAAACTAATAACAATGTACTGGAAGAAGCAAAGATCACCAGTGTCGAAGCAATGATTCTCCAACATCAGCTTCGTTGGACTGGTCATGTTGTGCAGATGCCTGATGATCGTCTTCCAAAGCAACTACTCTATTCTGAACTTAAAAATGGAAAGTGTAATGCTGGTGGTCAACAAAAGAGGTTCAAAGACTGTCTCAAGACAAATAAAAAAAAATGTAGGATAAACACTGACAACTGGAAAACACTGGCCTGCAAGCACTCCAGTTGGAGAACAGCCTTTACCAAAGGTGTCATGGGCTTTGTAGACACTTGAACTCAGGATGCAAGGGAGAAACGTGCTAGGAGGAAGGCACGCTTGGCAAATCCACTGTGATCAACTCCCGCCCGGAAACCAATGTCCCCACTGTAGAAGGACATGTGGATCCAGAATTGGCTTCCACAATCACTTATGGACTCATTGTTAAAACCATGTTTATGGAAGACAATCTTACTCGGCTACGATTGATCACCAGAGAAGAAGAAGAAGTGTGTGTAATATGGCGACTGCCACAGAGAAACTGGTGGAGAACATTTAAAGAAGATTCTGCTAAGTGTCCTAATTGTAGAATGATAAGGAAAAGAGAAACATCTGAAAAAGTCGGGTAGGGGGATTTTTTTTCTGAAAAATGTCAGCTTAGCTTTAGGAGATGTGATGGCAACTGCCCTTAAACCTAGGAGGTCAGTTTGCACTTTGTGAAATTATTGCACTTTCATGTCACAACACAGAAAGAACATCCAGTGCACATTAAAACATTAAAACAATAACAACACTTTTGTTTTTCATTTTTCACACATGGGGTTTATAGGTAATATTTTAGTCACAGAGCACAATGTGCCAAATTCCATGAAAAACAGGAGCATTAACGCTACATTTTTGCCACCTGGAGCTGTTGAAAATGTACACTGAAGCCACAATGGTGGTTTAAAGTAAATCAATAATGTGTGCAACTGTACCTATTGCTTCTCAGTTCCTTGTTAAGTCAAATGTCATGAGTTTCAGGCATAATTCATGGTACTAGTATGAAATTATCATGCCCACCCACTTACCCAAATGTCTTAGTCTCTACATACCAGAAGTTGTGTGCATCAGGTGTTGCCGGACTACAATTTTCATCATTTTAACCAGCACAGTCAATGATCAAGGACTATGGGAGCTATAATCCAACAACATCTGGAGGGCACCACATTAACCTCACAGTTGGATTACTGCAATGTGCATTTTGTGGGGCTACCCTTGAAGTTGGTCTAGAGGCTGCAGCTGGTGCAGAATGTGACAGCTAGGTTGACTGTGGGAGCAAACTTCTGCCAGCATAAAACACCTTCCTTTCACAATTTGCACTGGCTGCCTATCTGCTACTTGGCCAAATTCAAGGTGATGGTACTAACGTATAAGACCCTGTACAACTCAGGACCAGGTTACTTGAGAGACAGTCTTATCCCTTAAAAACCCAGTCTGTCACTATGGTCTGCAGGAGAACCTCTCCTTCAAGTTCCAAAAGTTTCAGGATTCCACGCTGCCCCTACTCTGTGGAATACTATTCTTGTTGAGATACGACACGTGTCTGCTATTAGCACTTTCTAGAAACTTGTTCCGAAAGGCTACCTCCATCGGCTGATTTTGTCTCTGCCATAGGTGCCTGTTTTGTTTTGTTTTGACTTGTTTTTCTTCTTTTTAAATTGTGCATCACTTTAAGAAGCTTGTGAAAGGAGAATAATATGTGACTACTAACAAATGAATCGTAATCATCAACCACCCATACTACATAACTTAGGATGAAATTCTGCACACATCTACCTGAGTGTAAGTTGCCTTTAAGTCAATGAAGCATACATTTGAGTAGACATATGCAGGATTGTGTTACGTGAGACTGCTTCCTCTGCTATGCTCAACCATAAATTGGAGCAATCTGAACACTCTTAACATATCTTTAAATCTTCCAGAGGGAAGACGATGTTCACCCGTCTACCCATTTCTTTCTGTCCATTTGGCTGCCTCCATATCCCACCTACCATGCAGCACACCTGAGTAGTGCTGAGTATGGATGGAGTTGGAAGTATTGGGGATATAGCCTTTCCTCAGACTTGGGAGTCCATCAAATGCATGACTTGCCACTTGCAGCCAGTCTAGAATGGGACTGATTAACAGCCACATCATAATTGCCAGGATCAAGGATTACAATGCAACATCAAACAGGATAGTTTAGGAATGCAGTGATGGCAGCAGAGGAAAGTATGTAAGGTTGGGATTGAGGTGACATGTTTTTCCTTATTTTGCTAATGTACTTCTCTTCTCCTTAATTCACAGACCAAGCATTCTTTTCAGAGTATGCCAGGTCACCTTGTCTCCAGGCAAGGAAACAGTGTCAACCCACAGAAAACACACACTTTGTGGAATCAGGTAAGAAACGTGGCCAAGAATTCTTGGAAGCTCCAGTCTGCCAATATGTCAGTGAAAACGGCTAATAAGACTTGGATTCATTTAAGGGGAAAGTAGACCTCAGAAGAACATCCATGGGGGAAAAATTGGAAATTCATGAGAACATAATAATAACAACAACATGCACAAAAGGCTAGATGAAACTCACGCCTACCTGAAGCAAGCACACAAAACAAGTTCCATCAGAGAGACATTCAGCCTGTAAGTCAGGCCTGTGAAGACACCATTGCAACTGATTTTTGGAAGAGTTAATTGATTTTATATTGCTCTAAAGCTTTTATTGGAACAATGCTTTTGTTGTCACTTCGATTTTAAATGCGATGCATTGTGCCCTGGGATCACTTGTTTAAGAAAGAGTGGCTGAACAATGCAAAAATAAAATAAAATAGGAATAGGGTGTATTTGAATGTTTCCAGCTAAACTTTTCCCCTGTTACATTCTTAGGAGATGTAAATGCACAATGGCCAAGAGTGGGGGGAAATGTTGGAAAATGTTGGTTGTAATTTGGAATACAACATAAACTTATTCTCTCTTTCTCTTTATATATATATGGGGTGAAATTCTGGTGCCTTTCTGTTGCACTGTCTTTTTAAATTATTAACAGCAGCAAAATACAGTAGCAAACAAAGGCTCTTCTATAGTTATGTATTCATTAATTAGTTTAAGATTCCTGGTCCGGTTAAACTCCGGTGAACAAGTTAACTTTTATTTTCTGACAGAATTATTCACTCAATTTAACAGAGGCCTGAAAGAGAACTCTAGACGTTCTAGAACTCCTTCTCAATTGCTTCAGAAGCCCCCATTTCCCCAGAGTCCTACTTAGTTTTGCTAAAAGGGATAGTACAGTAAATACAGACATGAGATATAACAATCACACATCAGCAACGGAGGAGTGAAATGCTAACAAGTAACATATTTCCTAACTGAATTAGAGATTCAGGGATGGGATGAGAAATCAAAACTGGCAGATTCACCTGCCCGTTACCTAGACACAGGTTGATTCCCTCAGTAAGAATTAGGCCTCTTGAGCTCTCTCCACACTGTGGTCCCCTGTGCTGACTGCCTGATACTGACTTCCAGCATTTATGGCTTATTAGCCAGATCTCATTGAGTGACTTTGGCACCAAGGCATTTCAAAATAGACTAAGGTAAAAGTTTGTCCACAGAGTTTGTCCATTTGTCCTCCATTTGTCCACAGCACTTTCCTGGTCATGTGGCCAGCATGACTAAACCACTTCTGGCGCAACGGGACACCATGACGGAAACCAGAATGCACAGAAACGCCATTTACCTTCCCGCCATTGTGGTACCTATTTATCTAATTGCTCTGGTGTGCTTTCGAACTGCTAGGTTGGCAGGAGCTGGGACCAAGCAACGGGAGTTCTGCATGGGAGTACTGCATAGGAGTACTCTTTTACCTCACATCCAGATTGATTCATCTCAACTTTACAATGACCGAGGGCCTGTTTGGAATAATAACATTGGCTGCACAATTGACATACCAGTGGAGCAATGTTGATTTGAGAAGTAACCATTGCAGGAGCCATGTGGGAGCCAACCATATGGAAGTATCTTCTGGATACTTGGAAGAGTTGTCACTGGTCCTGTATAATACAGGATTGTCCTGTATTTCAATATAAAACAATACAAAATGCTACATCCTGTACTGATACAATTTGTCCTGTATTTGAGGTCTTCTCTCCCCCCCCCCCCTGGCAAGTTAGGGGTCCTCTCCAAATGCATGTGTTTGAAAGGGTGCATGAAAGGTCATATATTTAAGCTCTGTGTAAGTAAAGGTAAAGGGACCCCTGACCATTAGGTCCAGTCGTGACCGACTCTGGGGTTGCGGTGCTCATCTCGCTTTATTGGCCGAGGGAGCCGGCGTACAGCTTCCGGGTCATGTGGCCGGCATGACTAAGCCACTTCTGGTGAACCAGAGAAGCACACGGAAACACCGTTTACCTTCCTGCCGGAGCGGTACCTATTTATCTACTTGAACTTTGAGGTGCTTTCGAACTGCTAGGTTGGCAGGAGCAGGGACCAGACAACGGGAGCTAACCCCATCGCGGGGATTTGAACCGCCGACCTTCTGATCGGCAAGTCCTAGGCTCTGTGGTTGAACCCACAGCGCCACCCGCGTCCCATAAGCTCTGGGTAGCCAAGCACATATTTACAAATTAATGTGTATGTGTGTGCACGTGCGCATGTGTGCCAAATTCCAGAGGGGCCTGGATTAGATTGTAATGGATGGTTCTGAAGTCACCAGATGAAAAAAAAAAATCCAGAACAAAAGTGATAACCCTAAATTGTGAACCTTTCTTGGGCCTGGCCCAGAGGCTCCAGCTTGTGTAAAACACTGCAGATAGACCACTGATGGGGGCAGACTATGGCCAGCATATAATTCTAGAGTAACGAGAGCCAGTGTGGAGTAGTGGTTAAGAGCAGTAGTCTCATAATCTGGGGAACCGGGTTCGCGTCTCCGCTCCTTCACATGCAGCTGCTGGGTGATGACCTTGGGCTAGTCACACTTCTTTGAAGTCTCTCAGCCCTACTCACCTCACAGAGTGTTTGTTGTGGGGAAGGAAGGGAAAGGAGATTGTGAGCCGCTTTGAGACTTCTTCGGGTAGTGATAAAGCGGGATATCAAATCCAAACTCTTCCTCTTCTTCTTCTAGTGCACGGGCTACTTATACACTACCACACCAGGTTCAGGTTTCTTGTATTAATTTACAAGGCCCTTAACAATTTGGGTCCAAGATACCCTCAAGACCACCTAACTCCTTATATCCCTGCCCAATCACTGAAGTATTCAGGGGTGTCGCTGTTAGTGGTTCCACGTGGCTCAGATGCACAGCCCCTATCCACCACAAACTGGGGTGACCAATTGTGGGTCCAATTTTATGAACCTCCCTTCCGGTCAAGGTCAAACTTGCCCTGACCTTCCTACTGAACCTCCGTCACCAGAAGGCATTTTAATTGTACTTCAATTTTATAGTTTTAACTGATTTTTAAATTTTTGGTATTTTATCTTTGTAAACCATTTAGAGACTACTGTAGTTAAGCAGTGTATAAACTGTTGAGCTAAATAATAATTCCAGTGAATTAGCCAAAGGAAGATGAAATAATGTCTTTTGGTCATCACTGATGCAGCAAATTCAGCATTGTACCAAACCAAATCTTCCTTCTTTCTCAAATGGATTTGCTGTCTGAACTAAAAGTGGCAGTTCCATGATGCTGGAAACAGATGATGGTGACTAGGCTTGCTGATGGTGACTGAGAAACAATGCCTACACTTTTGTCAAGCATTGTGACTGAACTGGAGAACATAAGTCCCAATGAATATACAGGAAGCAATCCTCATCCCCCACCCCGGAGAATATGTGCTTTATTATGGGCACATATTCTTCCTTCAGAAGGCAGTAAATTACAGTATTTATGGAATCTTAATTATCTAAACACAGTTGGAGCCTGAAGGTCAAGGCTGCAAACTGCATCCTAAATTTCTGTTTACAGATGAAGTCGAGTATTTATTGCAGCACTGTTTGTGCTGCTATAGTTAAAGGTCTGCCAGCGTTTCCATTATAAACCACTATTTCAGAGGTTTATAACTCACTCGTAAATCTCTACTTCGGGCTGAAACACAGTGCAAAACAAGGTCTCTACTGTGGGAGAGAGATTTCTCTCCCCCCCCCCCCCAATTCTTCCTTGTTTGCTTTACCAAAATTGTTTTGTTTGTTTTTTTTAAAAAAAGGTAAACCCCAATCTGAAATATACAAAATGCACTGCCAACTCTTATTAGACTCAACAGATCACACGTTTTGTGTAAATAGAAATGCAGGGCTATTTGGTAAGTTTTCAGAATTACAAGAGAAATAAAACGAAGGGTGTTTTCTTCCATAAATACTTTATGGCCTCTGAAATTATTAATGAAATGATTATATATATATAGGGTTTTTCATGGTTGTTCATACCACATCATCTCCATAGTTCTTACAACTGGGAAAGGTATATCAGTATTATTATTCCCATGATCAGTATTGTGTACATATTGGTGTTCAGAAACCCTCCCCCATGGCTTCTCTAAGACATACATAGTTTGTGGCTGTGGATCTGAATCTCATTGTTATGTGCATGCTGTTAAGGCTAGAATACAGACTACTCAGAAGATCTATAGTTGAATGGTTCCACATTGTATATACATTTTAAACATCTTAAAAGTAGTTGCTGCAAAGGGTTTAAAGTAGACTGGGGCAGTGACTCTGGTGGAAAGGTAGTTTAATCCACACAGCATTGACTTCCCTGGTGCTGCTTTTATCCCTATTGGGGAAAACGAGACACCTCTCCATTACATCATGCCCAGGCGGCTGCTATTAAGAGTCACCCATTATACAGCATTTTCAATTTATGAACTCTTTGGTATGTTTTACATGTTCCTGCTATGTCTGCCATAGAGATATCAGGTGATTGACAGATGGCCAGTGCTGCAGTGGGTGGACGAGATAATTATCTGAACCCATTTCTCCACCCCTGGTCCTAGGCTCGTTGTTGGAAAAATAAAAATGACAGCCAGGTGAAGGCACTGCCTGGGAGTGCAACCCCCCCACCTATACAATCCCCCCACTTCTTGAAAGGCAAAAAAGAAGCAAGGCAGTATTTAATCTGACACGACATATAGAACTATTTATTCCTAAGTAATGGTGATTCACCACAATAGCAAAATGATCTGCTAAGAAATAGGAGCACACACACACAAAATGAAGATATGTAAATGTATGTGTGCACTTTTTTAACCATAGGTAAAAGTAAAGGACCCCTGACAGTTAAGTCCAGTCACAGATGACTCTGGGGTTGTGGCGCTCATCTCGCTTTACAGGCCAAGGGAGCTGGTGTTTGTTTGCAGACAGTTTTCCGGGTCATGTGTCCAGCATGACTAAGCTGCTTCTAGTGCAACGGAACACTGAAACTAGAGCAGTGGACGGAAATGCCATTTACCTTCCTGCCAGAGTGGTACCTATTTATCTACTTGCAATTTTTGGTGTGCTTTCGAACTGCTGGGTTGACAGGAGCTGGGACCGAGCAACGCGAGCTCACCCCATCATGGGGATTTGAACCACCGACCTTCTGATCAGCAAGCCCAAGAGGCTCAGTGGTTTAGACCCCAGCACCACCTGCGTCCCTTATGGTTTTTAACCATACAATGGCCAAATGCCCATAACACACACACACACATTTGCACTTTGTTAATTTGTATTTGTATCCTGCCTTTCCACCCAATGCTGCTCAAAGTGTCTAACAAAGGTAAAATACAAAACCATGTCCTACATATGAGTTGCCTATGTGTATCTGCTGAGGCAAAGCTGGTGGGGAGAATAAAGTGAACATAAGACAATTCTGCAAGCTGGAGATGAGTGTAGTAGCACCTGCAGTTCCCAGAAGAATATTGTATCCGAGAACAGAGGGAAAACACAGCTGTGATGACAAGTAGTATCTATCGACTATTTGGTTAAATCCATCAAGAGAAGCCTTATGTTGCTCCAAAAGACTGTCATGAAGCCTTGGGTTTCTTTAGTGGAGTATATCTGCTCAGCACTGATGCCACGACAGAAATGTTACAAATTGCATTCTAATCACACCTCTTCCCATGACACGACTTTAATTTCAATTTCATTCCCCCGCCATATTTTTTTTCCTCCTGAAAGGATTATTCTTGTTTAGGAAAATGTGAAAAATGAGCTTTTATCTTGCCTTCTCGCTGAGATACGCAAGCATGGCAAGGCAGCTCTGAAAGCCAAAACAAACAAGATTACCATAGCAGTGGGCGCAAATGAGCGGAGAGAATCTTTTACCTGTAAAATCCCGGAGGGACCTGTGGAACTAAGAAGTTCCTCTCGAGGCTTTGCAAGACGTCGTTCAGCATTCTTACTCGGGTGGGAGCTCTCTCCTTCGGGTCGTTTGCTGGACGCATCTCATCCGACTGGAACAACTGGGCACTCTCCCTCAGGGCGTTGGCCATTGTCAGCAAGCGGTCAAGATTCAGATGTTCATCTGAGAGCAGTAAGAGAAACACACTATGGGTAAAAATGTGCTGAGGCTGACCGGCAGATCCATGTGCTCACTTGTGGTAGAACACACTTCTGAGTCACACTTAACCACTTGGCTCTGACTGGTGGGCCTTTTGGGGTTGCAGTTTATTTGCTCCAAATATTTACACGCTGTTTAATGCCTAGTCCTTAAGCAGTGTGCAATAAGATTCCAAATTCAGATAATTGGTTAAAATTAACCATGAAGTCAGAAAGAACCTCACTTGCTGCTGAAATGAAAAGGTCTTGGCCAAGCACCAGAAACTCAACACAGAGGGGACTGTCTCCTGGTGGCTATAAGCCATGCATCTGATGCCACCAGAAATGACTCCTCAGTGATAGGCCAGGGCAGGGTTATAAGGAACCAGGCAGTCTTTAAGGTATCCTAGACTCAAGTTGTTAAGCGCCTTGTAAATTAACATGAATCAGAACCTGGCGTCTGCCTACTGTTGGGTTAAAGGACAGTTACCCCTTCCCCTCCCAGTGATAAACTAAGCGTGAAACATTTTACTCATACCATAGCTACTCCTGTTTCACTCTAGCAAGCGAGGCAGCTTGAGTACATGAATGCTTCAGGGCAGAAGCATAATTTACAAGCGTTAAAAATCCACTGGTGCCCATTATGGAAAGCAATTGGTTACGCAGAGAAATGTTACTGCATTCAATCCAAGTCTGGAGAATAAATATCCATCCGGCATAACATGACTTTGAATAAAATCCAGTTACATGCAGCCTGTGCAATGAAAAACCTGCCGTATAATTCAGCAATCAGCAGTATGCATCTCCCAAGTTCCCTTTTTCTGGTGCCTCCAATTGTATTTATTTAACAACTTAAAATAACCAGATGAGATCATTCATCCTGATTCAAGCTGGGGAGGGTTGCATAACGAATTGGAAATGCAGGATAATAAAAGTGTTGCTGTTTCCCCTTGAGTGAGATAACATTTGTAATTTTCCCTCCTTAGGAGTGGTGTCGAAAGATGTTTAAGATAAAACTAGCAAGCACTTCTGAATAGCACAGCCTACCAGTTGCAACCACTGTGTTTTTCCAAGGGATAAATCACACGTGTCGCTGTCACTTCAAGGCAGCCATGTCCAGTATGATATGATAATAGGAACGCAACTGCACTTAAAATAATACTATTTATATCCAGAGGTGAACATAGCCGTAGGCTTGCTAACGTCTTTGAAAGCCACTACTCAAGAACAATTCATATAGCTAGACTGCTAAGCGACTAGACCGATATTCTGGTATGCAAACCATTAATTTAAGAAGGACAATCCTGGAAAGGGGAAATTAAAAAAAAAAATTCTGGTCAGCTGCCAATTTGATGCCAGACTAAGTTCAAGGACTTGGTCCTGCTGCACAAAGCCATAGGCAGCTTGAGAGGAGGACACCTGAATAATCATTTCACCCACTGACATGCTCCACTGACCACTGTGTGGTACACAAGAACAACTCCTACAGGTACCACCTCACTGGGAAGTCAATTCTGCACTACATAGGAATCAAGCATTTAGCATGGCTAGGGCTGCCATATGCGTGGAATTTCCCAGACATTCAGCCAGGATTCAGTCGTCGGAAACAGCATGTGGGCAGAAAACCACGTAGATGTGGCAACCCATATCGGAAGTGTAGGTTTTGGTGAATTTCCTTAAAAATAGCTCAAAAACTTTGGCCAAAAAAACTGTTGTGTCCGGATTTTCACTTTTTGAAATATGGCAACCCTAAGCATGGCAGCATCCACCTTTTGATACATATCAGATAAGTGCCATCTTTGTTGTCTTTTCGGGAGCAATTAAAGACCATCCTCTCCCAAAGTGTCTTTCTACTCGCGATTGTTATCCTAGTCTGTATTTGCATTGGGCTTGGGGTTGTTTTCATACATGTTTTTGTTTATTATTGTTAATTAAAAATTGATAGATTAGCAAAGGATTGCTAATATAGAGGGTTAATATTTGCAGTGTCCTGTCCCATGTCTAGGGCCTGCCCAAGACATTTTGTTCCCTGAGGTGAAGGGCAAGATGGCACCTTCTCCTCTCCATTCCATTTACAGAGAGGAGCAGTCTAAACCACTGAGCTTTTTGGGCTTGCTGATCGGAAGGCTGGCGGTTCAAATCCCTGCAACAGGTGAGCTCCCGTTGCTCTGTCCCAGCTTCTGCCAACCTAGCAGTTCTAAAGCACACCAGTGCAAGTAGATAAATAGGTACTGCTGCGGCGGGAAGGTAAACGGTGTCTATGAGCTCTGGCACTCATCACTGTGTCCCACTATGCCAGAAGCAGTTTAGTCATGCTGGCCACATGACCCAGAAAGCTGTCTGTGGACAAAAACCAGCTCCCCCAGCCTGAAAGCAAGATGAGCGCCCGCAACCCCACAGTCGCCTTTGACTGGACTTAATCTTTTACCTATTACCTTATTCCATTTTCAGAATCTGAACAGTGGCAGCTGACTCTTCCTTCCACAGAGGTGACAGGACAACATCCTCCACCATTCTGGAAGGCAGTAAGTGGGTTTGTGGGGGGCACAGAGCAGGGCTATTTTAGGAGACTGTTTGGAGCAGGTGGGGTACTGCAGCCCCAAATGTCTCTCACCTGAGGAAGATGTCTCACACATCCTAATGGTCCCCCACGCATCATTTGCCATTGCTGTTTGATACGATACGCATTGCAAATTCAACACAGAATTCATTGCTTTAAAAACAACAACACGAAATCGCCTCAATACTGAAATGCTTCAGAAGTTCAGAGCAAAATAAATAAATAAATAAATAAATAAATAAATAAATAAATAAAAGCATCCATGAAAGCTAATTAACAAAACATTGTCTTGGGTGTTGAATTTAGGTGCAGGAACTGTTTAAACATTAATACCCAACATCCTGAGAAATTAGGTGTGTAGAGCCAGTGTGGTGTAGTGGTTAAGAGCGGTGGTCTCGTAATCTGGAGAACCGGGTTCGAGTCTCCACTCCTCCACATGCAGCTGCTGGGTGACCTTGGGCCAGTCACACTTCCTTGAAGTCTCTCAGCCCTACTCACCTCACAGAGTGTTTGTTGTGGGGGAGGAAGGGAAAGGAGAATGTTAGCCGCTTTGAGACTCCTTAAAGGGAGTGAAAGGCGGGATATCAAATCCAAACTCTTCTTCTTCTTCTTCTAGGTGGGTGGGTGGCTGGTTCTAGACTTGCTTGTAGGCATGAGCAAATCAGTCTATTTTTGGTCTTTCTCAGTTTCACATTTTTCAAATATTAAATTCTGTCCTCTGGATTTCCAATTCTGTCTGCAAAGTCATTTCAAAAAGTCCTTGGACAGTCCACCAGCATTTTGCTACAAATATCTCCCGATAACCACATTTTTGTATGTGACTTCTTCCTAATATGAACCTTTTTTCAAAGCAATTTTTCTGACTGTGATGCAGTTTTCACCAATAAATGCATTTTAGGCATATACATTTTTGTACATGTTACTTGGCTGGAGAACCGCACCATAAAATTCAGAATAGAGCTAATTAGGAAGGATGGCTGTAATTGGTTAACATGTTGTTTCAGAAAGTTTAGATTAGATAGACCTGCCTTTAGAGGTGAACTGAATCCCTATCTGTTGCTGGAAGACAGGGGGCTATTCCTTTGCAGATTGGTTGTAGCTCAGCAGTAGAGTGCATGATTTGAATGCAAAAGATCCCACATTCAATTCCTTACATCTCTAGGAAAGGATAGGAAAAAAATTATTTCTGAGACCTCTGGAAAGCTGCTTCCAGTCAGTGTAGGCAATTCACTGACTCCATATCAGGCAATTACATATATCCCATGGAACTCATGTTCATAAATTCCACCGGAGGAAGAAAAAGAAGAGGAGTTTGGATTTGATATCCCACTTTATCACTACCCGAAGGAGTCTCAAAGCGGCTAACATTCTCCTTTCCCTTCCTCCCCCACAACAAACACTCTGTGAGGTGAGTGGGGCTGAGAGACTTCAGAGAAGTGTGACTAGCCCAAGGTCACCCAGCAGCTGCATGTGGAGGAGCGGAGACGTGAACCCGGTTCACCAGATTACGAGACTACCGCTCTTAACCACTACACCACACTGGCTCTCTGGAGGAGGTACATGCACGATTCAGTCTTGGGTTTGGGATAGAGACACAACATCCCATGCAGGAAATCACTGTCATTAAAAAGTACCTGCCAAGCAGCTGTAATTTTTTTAAAGTATACAACAGGGCTTGTTGATTTAATCTGGCATTTTCCTTAGCTTTGGTTAATTCATTAGTTTCAGTCACTTCACTTCAAGGAAAGGAGGATTATTTTCATGGCACTAATACTAGTAAGATAAGCTTTCTCATTTCTGTTAACTTTGCAATTTTGTTTAATGAAATTCCCCGCAGCTCCTCTGTCTCTAAGATCAGTTTCATTACAGCGTCCACTTCTTTGTCTGATCTCATAAAGCTAAGGTTTGAAAAGTTGTCATGAGGGTTCGCTGCTCTTGCATTTATGCAGCCCATGGCATACATTTCTTGCAGCTACTGGATTAGTCAGGTTTCACCCCTTAGGGCAGGTGTGGGGAACATTTCTGAGCCCAAGGGCCACCTTCCTTCCTGGGGAACCTCCTGGGGGCCCCATGCCCATAGCTGGTGGAGCCAAGGGGGCAATAGATAATAGAATCATAGAGTTGGAAGGCACCCTGAGGATCATCTAGTCCAATCCCCTGCAACACAGGAATATGCAGCTGTCCCACACAGGGATTGAACCTGCAACCCTGTGACTCTTACCTTTGTACAGCAGGCTGCATTCTAGCCATGCACAAGTCAGAGCTCTTTACTCTCACTCCTGCACACAGACATCTTTCCACTGTCGATCCAGGCAAGTTAGAGGCATTGTCCCAGTTCAAGGATAGCTCAGTTGGTAGAGTGTAAGACCCTTAATTTGAAGGTTGTGGGTTCAAACCCCATGTTGGGCGAAAGATTCCTGCATTACAGGGGGTGGACTAGATGATGCTAATGGTCCCTTCCAACCCCACAGTTCTATGATTCCAGCTAGGCAAAAGCAATTCAGGAAGTTGTGAAGCAGGCCTGGAGAGAGGGTGTGGCCTGTTAGTATTATTTGGTAGTATTGGGGAGAAGGTGTGGCTCAGAGAGAGTCCCAGGGAACAGATAGAGAGGCCTGGGGGTGGTTGCATTTGGCCACCATGCTTGGGATTCCTGCTCTAGGGGCAAGGTTGACCCTCCCAAACACTGAAGGAGCAAAGCTGCTGCACATATTGTAGGTGCCAACCGCCAGCTGTGTTATTTCCTAGAGCCTGGGTCTCTCTATTTGCCTTCCCAGAGGCAGAACTGTCTTCTTTTTTCCCCTCCCTCTCATCCAAACACACAGATCAAGGTCATTCATTTCTAACACAGAGCTTTCAAGAACTGGCTGATAAATCAACTCGAGCAACTTATTCGGCATTAAATTATCCCGCTTCCTAGTGGCTGCAAGGAGAGAGGCGAGCCGGAGTGATCTGCTGCCAACGTGAGCTGCGGCAATAAATAAGCAAGATGGCCAGTCTTCAAACCAAAGAGCCATGGGGGTTCAGTGCTCTTTCCCCTTTCCCCTTTCTCCATTTGTGGTTGCCCTACAAGGAGCTGGGGAGAAACACCCTCACAGTTTGGCCCTAAAATGGTATTTATCCTTGATTGTGCTTTAAATATTGGTCACTGGTGTGACTTCTATTAAAAATTATACACAATTCTGACTTCACTGGAACTTACTCCTAAGTAAAAGTGCAGCATTTATTATTATATGGTTTATAGTTTAGAACCCCTTCATGGATCACTGCCTTGTCGTGACGAAGGGGCTTGAATAACTCAGAGAAGCTATGAACTATGCCGAGCAGGGCACCCAAGATGAACAGGTCATAGTGGAGAGTTTTGACCAAACGTGATCCACCTGGAGGAGGAACCGGCAAGCCACTCCAGTATCCCTGCCAAGAAAACTCCATGGACAAAGACAACAGGCATATAAAAGTTATGACACTGGAAGATGAGCCCCTCAGGTCGGAAGGTGTCCAACATGCTACTGGGGAAGAGCGGAGGACAAGTACAAGTAGATCCAGAGCTGATGAAGTGGCTGGGCCAAAGCCGAAAGGACGCTCAGTTGCAGATATGCATGGAAGCGAAAGGAAAGTCCAATGCTGTAAAGAAAAATATTGCATAGGAACCTGGAATGTAAGAACTATGAACCTGGGTAAGCTGGATGTGGTCAAAAATGAGATGGCAAGAATAAATATTGACATCCTGGGCATCAGTGAACTAAAATGGACGGGAATGGACGAATTCAGTTCAGATGACTATCATATCTACTACTGTGGGCAAGAAACCCATAAAATAAATGGAGTGGCCCTCATAGTCAACAAAAGAGTGGCGAAAGCTGGACTGGGATGCAATCTCAAAAATGATAGAATGATCTCGATACGAATCCAAGGCAGACCTTTTAACATCACAATAATCCAAGTTTATGCACCAACTACTGGTGCTGAAGAAACTGAAATTGACCAATTCTATGAAGACTTACAAGACCTTATAGAAATGACACCAAAGAAGGATGTTCTTCTCATTATAGGGGATTGGAATGCTAAAGTAGGGAATCAAGAGATAAAAGGAACAACTGATAAGTTTGGCCTTGGAGATCAAAACGAAGCAGGGCAAAGGCTAATAGAGTTCTGTCAAGAGAACAAGTTGGTCATCACAAACACGCTTTTCCAACAACACAAGAGACGACTCTACACATGGACATCACCAGATGGGCAACATCGAAATCAGATTGATTATATTCTCTGCAGCCAAAGATGGAGAAGCTCTATACAGTCAGCAAAAACAACACCTTGAGCTGACTGTGGCTCAGATCATCAGCTTCTTATAGCAAAATTCAAGCTTAGATTGAAGAAAGTAGGAAAAACCACTGGGCCGGTAAGATACAATCTAAGTCAAATCCCTTATGAATACACAGTGGAAGTGAGGAACAGGTTTAAGGATTTAGATTTGCTGGACAGAGTGCCTGAAGAACTATGGGTGGAGGCTCGCAACATTATACAGGAGGCAGCAACGAAAACCATCCCAATGAAAAAGAAATGCAAGAAAGCAAAGTGGCTGTCCAACGAGGCCTTACAAATAGCGGGGGAGAGAAGGCAAGCAAAATGCGAGGGAGATAGTGAAAGATACAGGAAATTGAATGCAGATTTCCAAAAAATAGCAAGGAGAGACAAGAAGGCCTTCTTAAACGAGCAATGCAAAGAAATAGAAGAAAACAACAGAATGGGAAGAACAGAGATCTGTTCAAGAAAATCAGAGATATGAAAGGAACATTTCGTACAAAGATTACCATAATAAAGGACAAAAGTGGTAAGGACCTAACAGAAGCAGAACACATCAAGAAGAGGTGGCAAGAATACACAGAGGAATTATACCAGAAATATATGGATGTCTCGTACACCCTAGGTAGTGTGGTTGCTGACCTTGAGCTAGGCATCCTGGAGAGTGAAGTCAAATGGGCCTTAGAAAGCATTGCAAATAACAAGGCCAGTGGAAATGATGGTATTCCAGCTGAACTATTTAAAATTTTAAAAGATGATGCTGTTAAGGTGCTACACTCAATATGCCAGCAAGTTTGGAAAACTCAGCAGTGGCCAGAGGATTGGAGAAGATCAGTCTATATCCCAATCCCAAAGAAGGGCAGTGCCAAAGAATGCTCCAACTACCGCACAATTGCACTCATTTCACACGCTAGCAAGGTTATGCTTAAAATTCTACTAGGAAGGCTCAAGCAGTATGTGGACCGAGAACTCCCAGAAGTGCAACCTGGATTTAGAAGAGGCAGAGAAACCAGAGACCAAATTGCAAACATGTGCTGGATTATGGAGAAAGCTAGAGAGTTCCAGAAAGACATCTACTTCTGCTTCATTGATTATGCAAAAGCCTTTGACTGTGTTGACCACAGCAAACTATGGCAAGTTCTTAAAGAAATGGGAGTGCCTGATCACCTCATCTGTCTCCTGAGAAATCTCTATGTGGGACAAGAAGCTACAGTTAGAACTGGATATGGAACAACTGATTGGCTCAAAATTGGGAAAGGAGTACGACAAGGCTGTATATTGTCTCCCTGCTTATTTAACTTATATGCAGAATTCATCATGTGAAAGGCTGGACTGGATGAATCCCAAGCCGGAATTAAGATCGCTGGAAGAAATATCAACAACCTCAGATATGCAGATGACACAACCTTGATGGCAGAAAGTGAGGAGGAATTAAAGAACCTTTTATTGAGGGTGAAAGAGGAGAGCGCAAAATATGGTCTGAAGCTCAACATCAAAAAAACGAAGATCATGGCCACTGGTCCCATCATCTCCTGGCAAATAGAAGGGGAAGAAATGGAGGCAGTAAGAGATTTTACTTTCTTGGGCTCCATGATCACTGCAGATGGTGACAGCAGTCACGACATTAAAAGACACCTGCTTCTTGGGAGAAAAGCAATGACAAACCTAGACAGCATCTTAAAAAGTAGAGACATGACCTTGTCAACAAAGGTCCATATAGTAAAAGCTATGGTTTTCCCAGTAGTGATGTATGGAAGTGAGAGCTGGACCATAAAGAAGGCTGATCGCCGAAGAATTGATGCTTTTGAATTATGGTGCTGGAGGAGACTTTTGAGAGTCCCGTGGACTGCAAGAAGATCAAACCTATCCATTCTTAACGAAATCAGCCCTGAGTGCTCACTGGAAGGACAGATCCTGAAGCTGAGGCTCCAGTAATTTGGCCACCGCATGAGACGAGAAGACTCCCTGGAAAAGACCCTGATGTTGGGAAAGATGGAGGGCACAAGGAGAAGGGGACAACAGAGGACGAGATGGTTGGACAGTGTTCTCGAAGCTACCAGCATGAGTTTGACCAAACTGCGGGAGGCAGTGGAGGACAAAAGTGCCTGGCGTGCTCTGGTCCATGGGGTCACGAAGAGTCGGACACGACTAAACGACTAAACAACAACAACAAAATAGTTTAGAAATTATTTATTGTAAGTGTTGAGTGGATTTCTGTTTAATTTTTATATGGTGATATTATTATTTTATACTATTCTAATGATTGTTGAATGTTACTTTTTTGATGTAGGTTGCTTATTTTAAAGCTGGGGAGGGTGGGATACAAATAAATTATTATTATTATTATTATTATTATTATTATTATTATTATTATTATTGCAAGTTTGTTGTTTCCATGTGCGCTCCTAAGATTCCTGCTCCAAATTCATAGAATCACGAATTTATATGCTATATGCCAGTCTTTAATACAATTCACTTATCTTATTATGTCTATTTTCTGCTTGTTCTTTTTCCATGCAGTCATTGCTTGGTCTTCACATGTTGGGAACCTCTTTCTACCTTTAAAAAGGAGAAGTTTCCCTTTTTTAAGGATAAGAAGAGGGCTTCACAGTCCTGTGTTTTTTTCTGATCCCCAGGCTGAGCTAAGAAGAAATATTCCTCTTCTTCTACACCAGCATTGCCCCAGGAAGCTAAAATTCCACTCTGTGTGTGTGTGTGTGTGTGTGTGTGTGTGAGAGAGAGAGAGAGAGAGAGAGAGAGAGAGAGAGAGAGCGACAGAGAGAGCGCCTGCTATTGAGTCTGCTCCTCACCTTCTGCTGACATATAGCTCCTGAAGAAGTAGCCAACCCTCAATGTGGTCCCCGGGCCAAAAAATATAGCCATTCCTGATGCATAGGACTGCTCAGTGCCAGATTTATGTATAAGCTAAATAAGCTATAGATTAGGGCCCCACCCTCTTGGGGGGGGCAAAGAAATTAAAGGGGGGAAACCTGGATGTACATTTCCAAAATATAAGATAAAAAACAAATGCAATAAAACCTACATACAGCAACAGCGTTTTGTGTTGTGTAGGCTCCCATGATGTAAGTAATGGGCCCCGCCCGCTAGCCTGCTCGCTAAAATATCACTGGTTTGCCCATTTCTATATATAAGGTGCCTACATTCTGCATGGACTGGTTGCATGGCAACATATGCAAATGACTTTAGATAACGTTTAAGGTCCATAAATTAGCATATAGCATATATTCAACACAAATATATATACATATATATTCAACAAATGTTGACAAAGGACAGGTGGACATATAAAGGGCCCCATTACCTTCAGTAGCTTAGGGCCTCATCAAACCTAAATCTGGCCCTGGGACAGCTGCTGTAATTTTTAACACACAAATGCCTACACACTTTTTTCTTTATTGGCTTACATGTTATACCCCACTTTGCTTGCAACATGGAGCCAAAGGACCCTACATGGGATTCCTCAAGCAGTCACCCACCTAGACACTGATCACACCCAGACCTGCTGAGCAGCAATCAAGTTCCATCAGGCCATATGCTGGGTATGCATACAACACACACAAAAATCTGGTCCAATGAAATAGGCACATACTGTTTGTTTATAGTGATGAAAAGCAAATGCTCACCATCAAAAAGCAAAGGGATAAAAAAAAGACATTCACCAAGAATCCTTGGACCATGGAACAAATTACCTCTAAAGCTCTTCTGAACTTCTAATGCAATATCCAGGGCATTAAAGGGCAGTACTGGGTTGTTGGCAATTTGCAAAATTACTTCACCTGTCAGCTGGAAGGAAAAAAGAGAAGAGAGAAAAAAACAAATAAATGGAGATCAAATAAATTTCAACACATTTTATGCCTAATAAAAAACGTCTATTCTGTATCGGTCTCTACAGCCACAGCAGGCGCCGTAACTCGCCGACGGTTTGACTTCACATCCAAAGTTGCATTCTTCCATTGTCTTTCCAAACAGACAAATGGCAACACAGTACCTAAGCACAGTATTCCGATCCATAGTTCACCATATGTTTCAATGCACACAATCAGGCCTCTTGCGCAAGCAGTCTTCTCCATTCATTTCAATGGCAGAAGTGGCATAGTATGAGTAAAATCATGTGTGTTTTGCATAACCCCTTCTCTATCAAAATGAGCACCTTGATTTATAAGATCTCTTAGCTGCCCTTCACCATAAAGTTCAGGATCTGGCTAAAACAATATATTATGTCATCATAAACACAGACAAAACTGTTCCAACCAAAACAGAGCAGTATATATTTGACAGGAGAGACGGATCCCACAAAACCAAATACAGTCATACCTCAGATTACAGACACTTCAGGTCGCACATTTTCAGGTTGTGCACTGCGCTGAACCCGGAAGTACCGGAACAAGTTACTTCCGGGTTTTGGCGCTCGCGCATGCGCAGAAGCACCAAATCGCACTTTGCGCATGCGCAGAAGAGCCGAATCGCAGCCCACGCATGCACAGACATGTCACACGGATCATGATCGCAACCCAAGTGTCCACTGTACCTTACTTGCATCTTCAGAATATGGCAAAAGATGTACACACACAGTGGTATGTGGAGGAAGTTCCACAATTTATGGGCTGCCGTTCTTTTTTGCACTTCTGAGGCCCCTATGCAGATCTTGACATCCCAGAGCACAGCAGATTGCTCATGTTCACAGAGAATAATTGGATCAGGGGGAATGTCTGATTTAGAACAGTGGCCTTCAACTTGACCAGTTCCAGGATCCACCATTAATTCCAGCCTGATATATAGTATCACTTTCAGTGTTCTCACTTATCATTTTTTTTTCAACCTAAACTACTTGCCTTTACTTACTGCCATTAGGGCTGTCAACCGTATGAAGGGTTTGCCCTTGATTAATGTTCTGTCTTTTCACCAACTAATCAATTAACTTTAAATGCATTTTGCATATTACCCAAAGGCACTGCAAGGTAAGATATTTCACCACTTAATAAACAAAAGCTCCACCACCAAGAATGGAAAAATGGGCAGCATTAACATATGAATGTGCTTTTTATTATTATTCTATATTACATTAATACATTGGAACTACAAAATAAAGAATATTGCATTAATAGTTGCTCTCACTGATTACAATGGGCTTCTGCCAATCCATCAGCCTCATGTAGTTGACTAATCTATCAACAAACTGATTTCACACAAACATCTGCCTTTCTTTTTCTCTCACCTTCCTTCTCTCATTCTTTCTTTCAACAATATAGTTGCTACATCCTTTACAGGCTGCAGCTTCTAGAAGAAGTCCCATATATGAGGTTCAGTCACCAGATTTAAAAATCAGGGAAGGTTGCCCAGGCCTTTTAAACTTGACTCATTATTTTATTAACTCCTGATTTAGTTTTTTTTTTTTTTTTGTATTTTATAACATACTGTGTTTAGGGTTATGTGGTTTAGGGTTCGGTTTTAATTCTCAGGTGTGCTACTTTTGACATTATATACAAACCGACATTGCTTCATGAAGATAAGCTGCCTTGAAAAGTCTCTTATGGCACAGTCTTCTACCAGTCTACTCAGAAGAAAACCCCGTTGAGTTCAATGAGGCTTACTCATTGCTGTTTGCTCTGATTTAGTGGTAAAGAGCAGGTCTGTGTGAGGAAAACTCCAGTGGGGGGGGGGTAAAATAAAATAAAGCTTAAAAGTGCAACCCACACACTTTTTACAGAGCAAACAGCAACCCACAGAAAACCCAAACTGCTGTTTGTTGCACTTCAGCTTTAAAGAGCAGGAACATATGACAACCATATGTCAGGAGTGCTCTGATGGTGTTTCCTGCTTGGCAGGGGGTTGGACTCGATGGCCCTTGAGGTCTCTTCCAACTCTATGATTCTATGATTCTAACTCATTCATGGGGAAAGATCTGGTGCAAATTTGGAACTTTAAAGTGCAGACCTTTGCTTGGCCATAGCCTCATGTCAGTGATTTGAAGGCCATCTGAGGAGGACAGGAGGCCTGCCTGTGGATTGGCCAATAGTAGGCAGGCCTGGGCCTGGGCATTCCCCAGGGGGCGGGACTTGCCAGCTGATGAGCATTGCTTGGTTCCGCCCCTTGCCTGGCTCAACTAGCAGTTAGGCTTTGGCTAGAGGCGAGGTTGTAGCCTTTGCCTGCTCCTCCAGATGTTTTGGAACTACAACTCCCATCATCCCTAGCAAACAGGACCAGTGGTCAGGGATGATGGGAAATGTCTCAAAACATCTGGAGAGCCAAGTTTGCCTACGCCTGGTTAAGGGTATAGTGTTAAAGGAATCTGTGAGGTGTTGCATCTGTCCCATGCCCTGGAGGGGGGCTAGGGCCATAGAACTCCTCCAGCGGGGACCCTTCAGGGGGTACCCCTATTTGATGTAGGTCATAGGGACCCCCAATCATGTGGTTTACCCTTAGATACACTCCCAGCAGATAGGATGGAGTTGAATAAATGGCTTCACCCAATGCCTATGCCTAAACCTCATATCTGTAACCATTAAAGCTGTGGCCTATTTGAACCCCAAAACTCTATGCTGTTGTCTGGTCTGGTTATTTCATTACATAGCAAGTGACTGGGTCACGGGGCCTTGGCACGCAAATTACTCCATACTATCTGATATTTGAGAAAGAATAATACACCCAGAAAAGATGTTGTTGGAATATTATCGTACATCCAGGATTTCTGGAGACAGGGGAAAGGGAGGGGAAAGATACCCCAGCAGGATATCTTAAAAGCCTGCAAAGAAATTTGGGGCAAGACACATCCACAGAACATGGAGACAGAGAGCACACTATAGATCAGCTTGAAACCCACTTCCAAGCAGGGGCAAGATCTGAAGCTGTAAAGATTTCTACCTAAAGGGGAGAAAATGCCAGGGAGGCTGCTGAGAAAAAGAGCTGTCATCTTCTGTGAAGGAAGAGCAAGGAGGTGAAAGGAAGTACTGCAGAAGAACAAAGTTAATGATATCCCAAGGGACCAAGAAAGAAACTGGAAAGTTAGATCAGCATTTAAAAAAAAACGATGGGTGGGGGGTAGCTAGGGATGGAAGAAGATATTTTTCTGTTCCAGATTGTATCCATTGTATGCAACACTTTTCCCGTTCCACTGCAGTTCACCTTCTGCCCCAAACCACGTCATTCATCATGTCATTCATTATGTCCCTTAAATAATTTGCATATTTTATTATTTAAATCACACGAGTTACCGTACATTGCCATTGTGTCATTGCACCTCATGCATTTCAATGCAAAAGGAAACACAATGCAAATTGGTTGGGGGGGCGGACACAATTTATCATTTGCAGGCTGAAAAGGACAGCAGCAGCAAATACTGGTCATACTTATAGGATTGATTTCCATTACAGACAATAGATGAATAAGTGAACACAGTCAATTTCCTCCCCCGTGTTTTTGTAGGAATTCCCCAAGATGCTTGGGTGCCAAATCCCACACCCCAATGCTTAGCACACCTAGTGAAGACTTAACAATACATTTTTCCAGCAACTGGATCAAAATACTGACCATTCCTCAGAATAATCCCCTTTTATCAAACCAAGTGGAAAAAATTAAACTTACCAACTGATAATTAGCTAGATAAATGTATTTACATTATATTTCCCTCTCAAGATCTCAAGGTAGTGTGCATCAAGCAGCCTCTTCTGTACAATGTAGAAATTGGGCCTTTAGGGTTGCCATATTACAAGACGTAAAAATCTGGACAGTTGTTGAGCCCCTAAACTTGTGGAGCTTCTTTCGCGCGATGGCCCGTCTGCGCCAGACCCCGATACAAAGCTAGAGCCCTGCCGTTTGCTCCCGAGCCCAAAACAAAACAAGACAAGGAGCTGTCCACACCTATACCAGAGCCCCTACAGAGCCTGGGCCGCCACTCCCGAGCCCAAACTTGAACCTGAGCCACCCACACATTTTTTTATACCCCCCCCCCCCAGATATATAGATATAATCAGACTGTTGCCATCTCTATTGCCTTTCTGGTGCTTATTGAAGACCTTCCTTTTTCAACAAGTCTTTTATCACAGTCTGAATCTGTACAGGATTTAAATTTGCTTTGTTTTTAATATTTGAAATTGTTCTATATACGTTATCATTGCCTACATTTTTATTAGGTCAACTGCTTTGAGATGGACTGAGAGGAGATATGATAGCCAACTTCAGATATCTCAACGTTTGTCACATGGAAGAGGGAGCGAGCTTGCTTTCTCCTGAAGAGGGAAGAGGGAGCAAACGAGGGAGCGAGTTTGCTTTCTCCAATGGCTTCAAGTTGCAAGAAAGGACATTCCAACTAAACATCAGGAAGAACTTTCTGACAGTAAGACTCTTTGGCAGTGGAATGGTCGCCCTCAGGAGGTTGTAGACTCCCCTTCCTTGGAGATTTTTAAGCAGCTATTGGGTGGCCATCTATCATGGATGGCTTAGTTGAGATTCCTGCACTGTGGGGTTTGAACTAGATGACCCTCAGGGTATTTTCCAACTCTACAATTCTATGATTCATAAATGGAATGAAATAAATAAATAAATAAAAGTCACTTGAAGGGAGGAAGAGTTGGCTCCCAACAGTTAAATTTAGAAATGTCGAAATAAAAAGGTAGTTGTGGGGGGTGGGGAGAGAACCTTATCAGTAAAGCAATTTAGAAATCTCGTGATCTCCCTCCCTCTCTGTCTTTCCTTTGGCATTATGTCACAGGCAGTTTATATGTGTGTTAATGGGGTAATCATAGTGTTTATTAAATCACGTATGTGGAACGTTAACCTGGAGAAATCAATCATGGGGAGGAAAGCTTGGAGCATTGATTTTGAGCAGGGTGAGTAATAACTTTGCAGAAACGTGCATCAAGCCCGCATAATGCAGCAAGACAGAAAAGGCCACTGATTTCTTATTTATGGTCTTGTTTTTGGCCATGCCATCCCAGGAGCACAGCACTGAACATACATGCAAAGCAGACCCAGCGCTCCAAAGACCGACCCTTTGAAACACGGCCTGAACTTAAAAAATAAATAGATGTATGATTTACAATTTTACATATTTCAATAATTTTACAATCATTTTAACATTTCGAAACTCGACTTCCTTCTTCCCCTTTCTGAGGTTCCTTAAATTTATTTTTATATTTTCTGCATATTCCAAATTACATGGTCTGAACTTAATGTCCTAATTATTGAACATAATGGCTGGAATCCAAAGAGATACTTTAGGTGCGTCCAAGAACTTCAGCACACACATTGAAATTATCAAGTCTTCCACTTTGAAAAACAGACAACCACCATGCCATAGGACCATCTATTTCTGGACATCTTCAAGGTTTCCAAAGAGGTCAATGGAAGGTTTTTTGGGGGTCCATGAATATGGGCCCAAAAATGATTTTTCCAGTGCA
Organism: Podarcis gaigeae; assembly: GCF_964106915.1. Lineage (NCBI taxonomy): Eukaryota > Metazoa > Chordata > Lepidosauria > Squamata > Lacertidae > Podarcis > Podarcis gaigeae. The sequence goes on along the minus strand of NC_139681.1, from coordinate 88,891,889 downwards.
GTAAAATAAGTTGCATGCAAAATGTTGTATTTAGGTGTGTTTTTCCCCCTAGGGAGGTGAGTGGTCCATAGCTTTCATCAGATTCTCAAACAGGTCAGTGAGCCAAAAAGGGTTTAAGAATCACTGTTCCAGGCTGTTTGTTTCTTCCACTGCTGTGTTTCCCCTTTTACACTTTAAAATAATTACTCAGGCCCATCACATTTCCTGGAGTGTCTCTGGAAAACAGCAGCATATTTCCATAGACACTCCAGGAAATGTTACAGGTAGGTAGCCGTGCTGGTCTGCCGTAATCGAAACAAAATAAAAAAAATCCTTCCAGTAGCATATTAGAGACCAACTAAGTTTGTTATTGGTATGAGCTTTCATGTGCATGCAAACTTCTTCAGATACTCCAGGAAATGTCACATTTCCTAGGAAATCCATGGGAACATGTGGCAGAAATAGGGCTGAGAAATTAAAGTGAGTGGTGAAACTCACATTAAAGAGAAAAAGGAAGGAGGGAGGGAGGGAGGGAGGGAGGGAGGGAAGGAAGGAAGGAAGGAAGGAAGGAAGGAAGGAAGGAAGGAAGGAAGAAAGAAAGAAAGAAAGAAAGAAAGAAAGAAAGAAAGAAAGAAAGATCTGGTTAAGCTTACATTAAAATTTTAACTGAACTGAAATTACCTCTCTAAAAATAAACATTATCCCACCTTAACTTGGGACAATGGACTAAGCCACAAATGTTTGGGGAAATTACTCATGACACAATGAAAGCTGCAGAAACTCCCTGTTTTCTTGGGGTTGTGGGATGAAAGGAGTGAATGTTTCCCATGTTGGATTTTCAAGCGAAAACAAAGGAAAACTAACAATTTTGCTAGGGTAGAAATTTATGCTCCCAGAATACATAAATAGTGTGAATATGCACTTCAGTTCTGCCATTATTTTATCTGACTGCCTTGTTTCCCCTGATTATCCCATAATTCCCCCTGACTTGCTGCTTTCTGAATTAGTCCCATGGGCAACCCCACCCAATCACACAGTAAAGAGGGTTACTTGGCCATTAAGATTCAGGTACGTCATGATGAGGGCAAGTGAGGGCAATGCAAATTAACAGTTTCATGAAAAGTTTGGGGAAACTGCCAAAATATAGAGGAATTTTTGGAACTGCCCAAAATGTCTGTGAAAAATGGTGCTCTGTACACATTTCTTCAAGCTTGTTCATAATGCTATATAACCTTCCAGTTTCACATTTCTTCTTTGGCACTATTGACACTCAAAGGTTAAGTAGTAGGATGTATTTCTGTGTTTAAACAGACAGCTCAACAAACATCTAATCTGACAGGATACATTTTGGGTCAGCAGAGGGCTCTCTGAGAGAAGACTAGAGTAATTCAAAAGCTGCTACAGATGAACTAGAGCATAATAATTCACAAAAGATAGCTGTTTCTAAACAAGATAGGATTAATCATTTCAATAAATGCTACAAATATGATGTGTATTTCTCTAAAAGGAAAGCACTTCATATATTTTATTCATGCTTTGGGAAATATTGATCAGGAAAAAAAATGCATTAATGAACAAGGAATGTCCTGTATTTTTAAGTGGGACTGAAACTCAACAAAAAGGCTAGATATTGGCATGTATAGAAAGCCATGCATCAAATTCAGAAACTTCCTTGACTATCAGATTGGCCTTCAGCAACATGGGATCACTGGTGGTATCGTGACTGCAAGATATATTTTTTACCTGAAAGATGGTGACCAACCCCCTTTATTTAGCAGAAATTCAAAACACATTAGGCAGGAGAAAAGCCCACCAAAAATCTCTCTCTTCAACTACCTCTGTCTAGCCTCTAGTGGTTTGGGACTGGAATTATTCCAGACTCTGGTGAACTGGAACATATCAAAAACAGTTTGGATTTCCTTCACATTATAAAGGCCTGACTAGGACAGTCATGAGTTCACTGAATACTACAGCTGAGAACAATGCCACACACATATAGGCCCCTCATTCAGACCATCCACTGAACACAGAATGAAGCTAGTGGTCTTTGACACTTGGGAACAGGACCAGCACAGCAGCTTGTCATGCCTCACCTTAACCTGGTGCCAGGCACAAAGTCCTTGGATGATGAATGAGAAACTCTGTAGCTTGAGGAACATGGAGAGCAGGCAGGGTCTTCTGGAGCCAACTCTGAGGAACTACTTGAGAGGCCTTCTAGTGGAAGATCAGCTAAAGAACCCATGAAGCTGTCAGAGGATGGCGTGAAACCACTCCTCAGTCCAAAGGCCTAGGTCTAGGCCAAAGAGCGTTGACACAGCATGTATCTATGGACCAAGTATCAACACACAACTCATCAGCAAGCAACCCCTTGAAATCCTTTACTACCAGCAGCTGGGGCTAGGATATGGTCTAGGAGACCACAGTATAGAGGTCTCCAAACCTTCCAGTTATTATAGACAACATTAGTCTCCATATCCTTGTTCTTTGCTCCTGTGTATAGTTTCTCCTCCCTGCTCAACTCTCAGTGATATTGACTTTGGATTGTTTCCTGACATAGGAGCCAACACCTAGGGGTTGAGGTCCCTTCAGCCCCCCAATAAAATATCTGAGGGGGCCAGGCCCACCAAAAGTTGATGGGCATTACCATTCAAATGGGATGGGTGTGCCCTGTCATGTGCTTGATTATGTGGGGTGGGGTTTACCTGACCCCCCATATTTTATTCAAGTTGGCACCCCCTGTTTCCTGACATTGTTTCTGGATCACGCCTCTGACCTAGACTGACTCTCTGTGCTTGACCTTGGTTTTTGAGACAATAGTGCACACTGAAGCCTGTTCTCTTGCACGAATGTTTTGGTCAAAGACTTTTACTTCCCTGGACTAAGACTTGAGCCCCTTGGACCACAACACAGACCTGTGGCCACTCCAGGTCTTCCATAAATGTGTGACAGCACTTCTGAAAGGAGCTAGTGCATGGAGGTGGTTTTGAAATGTGGTCTACAACCATGAGCTCCTCCAAGCACCCTACTTCTCCTGAAAAGCTTCACTTGGTTATGCTAAATGTTTGTGCCAAAAGGATCTCTTATATCATTTTGTCCACTCAACTCTAGAGCTATGTTGTCTTGGTTAATATGTGCAGCCCTCACAGTGACAGCTATAGAATAATATTTTTAAAAACCCTAGCAATTATGCATAATGTTCTTCCCATAAATCAGGATGTCATGGTTGTAAGGCAAATGGCATTTTTGAATTCCTGCTTATGCATGATCCATAGCAGACTTAATATATATATATATATATGTATTGTTAGGGGGGGAATCATAATTGAGGAATGATGGATTAGCTGAGCAGGTACATGAGATATGCTCAGCAGTACAAACTGAATACAGTGGTGCCTCGGGTTACAGATGCTTCAGGTTATAGACACATCAGGTTACAGACTCCGCTAACCTAGAAATAGTACCTTGGGGTAAGAACTTTGCTTCAGGATGAGAACAGAAATTGTGTGGGGGCAGCGGGAGGCCCCATTAGCTAAAGTGTTACCTCAGGTTAAGAACAGTTTCAGGTTAAGAACGGACCTCCAGAACAAATTAAGTTGTTAACATGAGGTACCACTGTACTTGAAACATGCTGAACACAGAAGTTCAAAAATAAATAGAATAAAATGACATGTTGTGTATATGCATAGTACATTTTCGTATGTGTGCTGTAGCTTTCATTTAAAAAAATCTAATTCATCACAATACTTAATAGATGTGTCTGTATTTTTGATAATGGATTTCATTATGGTATGTTCACAGTTGGGGTTTGTGTATCCTCAAGAGACAAAAATGAGGTGTCTGTTATCTTGGTTGCAAATAGCAAGGGGGAGAATCAAATTCTCCAACCACAACTTATTGGATCACCTAAGGGAGCCCTCTTATTGGTTTAAATCAATTATTAGTTCTTGTATTACTCATGCAGTAAGGAATAAATCTAGGTTCTGAGAACACACAAATCTGGTATCATATGAGTAATGTCACGAATGAGCCAGACATTTGCAAATGCAAACAGATGCACAATTTGTCCGATGTTTGTGATTCATCTATCTGGTGCAGTGTATGAATGATCCCGAGGCCTAAGGCTCCCTGTCAGCCAGGCAAAGGAAATCATGGGGTGAAATTATCTAAATTGGAATACAAGCACTCCCCTTTCTACCCAATCCATGACAGCAGTAGTCAGCAGAAATATAAAATCCCCAGTGTTGGTTTTCAGTGGTAACTACATGCTGTTTCCAATGGTAACTACATAGGTGAAACCAAGCATTCTTGAAGATCCGAGACATAATCGGATGGGGAAAAATTTTTGTGGACAAGAAAAACTTGTCACCAGGGGGGCAAGCATTTCTCTCAACATGACTGCTTCTCCTCCGACCTCTTGATCCTTGTCCTTTAAAAGATGGACTTGGGAATTACAGTTCCTGACCTTGGCAAAGACAATGGAGATACTGGTTTCTCGGGTCAAAATACATTCTAACCTCTTGCTTTTTTAATGGATGCTATGTGTTTTTAAGTGCTGAATATGTCAGTCACCGTTAGACTGCAAAAAAAAAAAACAAAAAACAACCAACCAGTGCATGTTAATAACTTCTTTTCGGCTACTTTCTAAAACAACACATCATGTCTAAAAGAGGAAGACATTCCCTCCTCTCCATTTGACACTTCCTCTGCACCTAACAGAGACGGGTGGTGCTGTGGGTTAAACCACAGAGCCTAGGACTTGCTGATCAGAAGGTCGGTGGTTTGAATCCCCACTATGGAGTGAGCTCCCGTTGCTCGGTCCCTGCTCCTGCCAACCCAGCAGTTTGAAAGCAAGTCAAAGTGCAAGTAGATAAATAGGTACCACTCCAGCAGGAAGGTAAATGGCGTTAACTTTCCAGCAGGAAGGTAAACGGGACGCAGCAGCCGCACCAACGGCAGGCGAGAGAGCAACGCCTCTCCATGCAGAGCGGGACTCTGTGGAGGAGAAAGTGGCCAGGGTGGAGGTAGCAGAGGCGACCGGCTTTGAATATCAGCTTGATCAATTTTTTTTTATTTCATAACAGGTAGATAGTTCAGGTAGATAGTTTTTGAATTATGACACTGGAGGAGACTCTTGAGAGTCCCATGGACTGCAAGAACATCAAACCTCTCCATTCTGAAGGAAATCAGCCCTGAGTGCTCACTAGAAGGACAGATTGTGAAGCTGAGGCTCCGGTACTTTGGCCACCTCATGAGAAGAGAAGACTCCCTGGAAAAGACCCTGATGTTGGGAAAGATGGAGGGCAGAAGGAGAAGGGGATGACAGAGGACAAGATGGTTGGATAGTGTTCTCGAAGCTACAAACATGAGTTTGACCAAACTGCGGGAGGCAGTGGAAGACAGAAGTGCCTGGCGTGCTCTGGTCCATGGGGTCACGAAGAGTCAGACACGACTAAGCAACTAAACAATAACAACAAGATAGTTAAGAACTTAGGCGGCTTCAGCGGCGGGCACCCGGCGCCCCCCAGAATTCGACGCCCCGGTGCCCTGTACCTGCACCCCTTGCACCCCCGGGTAAAGACGGCCCTGTGTGCACACCAATGGTGCTTTGCAGATAAACACACCACTGAACTCAGCAGGAGGGGTCATAGTTCTGTGGAAGAACCTGAGCTTTGCATACAGACGGTCCCAGGCTCAGTTGCCAGCATCACAAGGTAGGACTCTTGGCTGAAACACTGCTGTCAGACAGTGTAGACAATACTGAGCAAGATGGACCAAGTAGTCTGACTTGGAAGAAGGCAGCATCCTGTTCTCTTGCATCTTCCTGATGATCGCCTTGTTAAGCAGCCTAACGGCGTGCAAGATTGCAGCCTTTGTGACCAGATTGCTGCCTTCTGCAAGAGGCTATGCAAAAACCGTGTTTTACTTAGCCTGAATTAATATATTCTGAGGCAGGCCACCTATCAATAATATATTATATCCCCTTGAAAGGATGGCTATATTGTAGGATACGCTCCAAGCAATGAAAACTTAAGCTCCTTTTAATTGTCAATCTTACCATCATTAAACACGTTCATGGAAAGAGCTATTTTTTTTAAAAAAATAAAATCCTCCCTGTGCTTCCCACCAAAATGAAAGTGCTAATGTAAAGAAGAACTCTTTGATCTTGAAATAAAAGTTTCATTTCAGGTGAAATTATGGAAATGTGGAAATATTAAGTTCCATTGTTAGAATTAAGAAGAAGTAAAACTGAAATGAGGAAGAATTAGGGCTGTAATTCAGAGGAGAAAGGTCATTGCTTATATGATTTTATGCTCTCAGTACCAATGTCTAGAAAGGGAGATCTGTCCTTGGAAACCCCTTCCCAGGCAGTCTGGATGAGCTAACACTGGTGTTTCCCTGCTGTTGGAGCTCTGATGGCAGGCAGGGCAGAAAGGAGGCATGCTGGGAATGGATCCTGTTCTCCCAACATGCTCCTGGAACACAGGCTGTGGGGCTAGAACAGTGTTTCCCAAACTTGGGTCTCCAGTTGTTTTTGGACTACAACTCCCATCATCCCTAGCTAGCAGGACCGGTGGTCAGGGATGATGGGAATTGTAGTCCAAAAACAATTGGGAATTGTTTACCCCCAAACAATTATTCTTCCTAGAGGACCCAGAGATCCTTCATACATCAGGAAACGTGTTGTGTACAAGGTCATCATGCAGGCAGACTTCTGCCTGTAGTGTAATCTCTTTACAGGTGCTGCTGTAGTGCTGCTGCTCACAGCAGTCTCTGGAAGCAGTACAGGAATTAAAGGGTTAAGTAAAGAGGTAAGAAACCAGGGAGGTAAGAAAGGGCTAGAGATAAGAACAAAAGATAATCGATTAAAGGGTCTGAAGCAATTCACAGTACCAGCTGCGAATGTAGCACCCTGGACATGCAAAATCTGCAAAAAAAATTAAATGCACACAGTCAGTAGGTTTCTGTTTGCAATTGGCTTTTGGGCGCATATTCCTCTTCTTCTGTCTCTTTTACTGGCATCACACATATCTGGCCAAATGGCTTCTGGGGTTTTCTTGCATGTGCATGTCAACAGTGAAATGAGCATATGCCCAGCTATTTTGAAACGGAACTATCCCACACTGTGAAAATATGGTTCACTTAAAGCCAAGCTACATATTGGCACCAAATAGCAGCTTCCCTCTTGCAGCCCTGGGATAATGGCATGGGCAGAAATGGTTAATCCCACACCTTGCTAATCTGCTCCCATCCACCTGCTTAAAAACACAGAGATGTCCTATATGACACCATTTGATGTCATAGAATCATAGAGTTGTAGACTTGGAAGGGACCCCAGGGGTCATATGCAATGCAGGAATATCAGCTAAAGCATCCACGACAGATAGCCATCCAACAGCTGCTTAAAAATCCCCAAGGAAGGAAAGTCCACAACCTTCCAAGGGAGACTGTCAAAGAGCTCTTACTGTCAGAAAGTTCTTAGTTGGAATCTCCTTTCTCATATCCTGAAGCCATTAGTTCAAGTCCTACCCTCCAGGGCAGGAGAAAACAAGCTTGTTCCCTCTTCTATGTGCCAGGCCTTGAGATATTTGAAGACGGCTATCATATCTCCTCTTAGTCTCCTCTAAAAGTACCTAGCTCCTTCAACTGTTCCTCATAAGGCTTGGTTTCCAGACCCTTGATCATCTTGGTTAACCTCCTCAGCACAAGTTCCAGCTTACCAATTTACTTTCTTAAATTGTGGGGTGTCCAGAATTGGGCACAGTATTCCAGGTGTGGTTTGTCCAAGACAGACTAAAGGTAAAGGTAAAGGGACCCCTGACCACTACATTAGGTCCAGTCGTGGCCGACTCTGTGGTTGCCGCGCTCATCTTGCTTTATTGGCCGAGGGAGCCGGCGTACAGCTTCCAGGTCATGTGGCCAGCATGACTAAGCCACTTCTGGCGAACCAGAGCAGGGCACAGAAACACCATTTACCTTCCTGCCGGAGCGGTACCTATTTATCTACTTGCACTTTGACGTGCTTTCGAACTGCTAGGTTGGCAGGAGCAGGGACCAAGCAATGGGAGTTCACCCCATCACGGGGATTCGAACCGCCGACCTTCTGATCGGCAAGTCCTAGGCTCTGTGGTTTAACCCACAGCGCCACCCGCGTCCCAGACTAGACTAGACAGACCCGCATCCCAGACTAGACCAGACAGACTAGAGTAGGACTATTACTTCCCTTGATATGGACAGTACACTTCTATTGAGTGTGGTCTTTTATTATATGAAAAGCTTCAATATGGCGGTGCAGTTGAACACCATGCATTCCACGGATGTGTGATGGGGTTGCAGGGACATCAACACTCCCACCCCACATCTCCATAGGGCCCACCACCTGCACAGTCAGCCAGCATCTGAAGGGACTCAAATTGTGATGCAGGCACACAGATCTCCTATATTTGTGTAGGGCGGGGGGCATGATTAAGCAGAATCCCTCTTTGCATTGGAGAGCTCTGGGCATGAGCATGTCTATACACAGGCTCCTTTAGACACCAGCCACATGTGCAAATATGAAAAGTGAGAAGAGCCTGTTGGATCAGGGTAATGGCCCATCTTGTCCAGTATCCTGATCTTACAGTAGCCAACTAGATGCCTCTGTGGGGTGTTGGGAGTCACCGGACCGCATATAAGATAAATATTCTGAGCATGATTCAGCTTCATGCTGGCCAAAGAGATTCTCTCATTGTCCTCCCCAACAGTGGAGATATCTCTCTCGGGTAAGCCTCATATGTGAAGGAGCAGTTTGCATCACATCCTTTGAAGCCAATGTTTTGACTAGGAGCTGGAATAAAACTTAAGAACCAAACGTTCCAAAAAACCCCCACAAAGTTTTGTGTCGTATAATCTGGCTCAACACAGCTTTTGAAGCAATTGGTGAGAGACAGACTGAAGATCTATCTACACATTCAGGAAAATGACGCAGGGCATTCCTCCCAGGTCTGTATCATTTCAGAGAGCTGATAAGAGATTGCATATTTGAATACTAACCACTTCAAAAAGGTCTGTGCCAATGGAAAGCAGCCTGCCAGGCATAAAGGTTCATTTTAAAAGTTGACTCACAGGCAGCAGTACCCAAATTTTCTTTGGGGGAAAAATGTTTTAATTGCTGTTGCACACTGCATTGATATTTGATTAATTTTAGAGGTCTATAAATATTTCAAACACATAAATAATGGACAAAATAATGTTTAAAAGCGAAACTTACGAGTGTTTGTTTTTTAATGTGCAGGAAGGTTTCATACAGAACAGTCCTAAGGATGGTCTGGTTAATATGCATGGTTGATTGCTCTAGAAATCAGAGAAATGTGGGGACATCTAGAACCACCTGCAATGAAGGAATCTCAGCTAGATCATACATGATGGCCACCTAATGTCTACTTTAAAACCTCCAAGGAAGGTGACTCCACCACTTTTCATGGGAGTCTTTTCCACTGTTGAACAGCTCTTACAGTCAGAAATTATGTTTAGTTGGAATCTCCTTTCTTGTAACCCACAAGGATAATTCAAGGAGAAGACCACTTTTCCCCCTCCTGTGGTTTCCAGTAGCTGGTACTCAGAAGTATAGTTTCCTTGAACTGTGGAAGCAGAGCATAGTCATCCTGGCTTCTCTCAAAACACACATTTCTAGACACATTTTCATATGCTTAGGCTGCTGGGAACTACATCATAAGTTTCCCTGCAAACATTAGTCCAACTGATGCAGATCAAATTGAATCGAATTCCTCAAACATCTCTAGCTAAAATGCACACCATGTGTCCTGTCTGTGTAATGAGAGTTCTACCTCTGCAGGCATCCAATAGTGACAGCTAGTTGGGTTAGAGAGGAATAGTACAATACATTCTTTTCTCTCGAATTATTTTATTAGTTTTCATCCGTAATGTCATGATTTAATCTATTTCCAGAACTGCAAAGAACAGAAGATGGAGAAGGGGAGTTTATTAAAAACACACACAAACACATAAGACACCAGGTCAATCAAAAAGGGATTTCTGCATTGACATTCAGAAAATATTCTTGCCTATTTCTTGGGAGGAAATAGCAATGCCTCAGGAGCTCAGGGAGTTTGCCGTTTATTTCAGGAGTGGGCACTCCAAAAATTGGGTAAGGGCCAGACAAGAGGTGGAAAAAGAGGGTGCAAAAGAAGAAAGGTGCATGAGATTAAGGTGGTTTCAGAAGGTGAGTTAAAAAGAGGTTGTGCTTCAGGCTGGGCCCTAAACCAAAATCATTGCTGGGATGGTTCATCTGAGGATGGGACTAAAATTCATCCCATCCTGTTCCCATGCAGGTTTTTAAGAGGGAAAGGAACTATCTAAATATATTTTAAAACCTGCACAGAAATTTTTGATATACAAATTATTTCCCATGAATATTCCTGAAGTTGATTTCAACTATGGAACTTGGCATCCCCATATACAGTGGGGAATTTCTAAAGCCACTTCCGAACTCGGGAGGAGGTGGTGTTGCCGTCTTCATGCCCCCAACACTTGCGCGATCAGGGGAATCCTCTGCCGCCAGGGCCCAAGGCACGCCCCCGAGCGGTGACCCCGGGGGAGTGCCTAGCTGATGTGCATCAGCAGGGCTCCTCCTACTGGTGTTAACCCTTCCCAGCCTTCAGACAGACAGACTGAAGCCGGATAGTCGATTAGGACCAATGCCTAAGCCAATACCGCTCTTACCTGTAACCAATAAAGTTGTGGCCAATTTTAGCCCATTAACCTAAATAATGGTGTCTTGTGTCTTTATTTCTACTGGTGGGAGGCGGGAACTCGCCACGCAATTAAATAAAAAGTGCATGCAGAAAAGACTTAGCACAACTTCTGCTGTAATTTGTTTCCCTTTTTGTGTTTCAAAATTCAGATTTCAGCGGGCTATTTGGACTTCTAATTATGCTTTAGTCTCCAAAAATTCAGATGCATATTTTGGCTCCCAATGCTTCATGTTAAAAATTTGACCATGGAATGGACTCCGTCAGAAGGTGGTGGACTCTCCTTCGTTGGAGGTTTTTTAAAGAGGATTGCATGGACATCTGTCAGGGATTACTTAGCTGCGATTCCTGCATTGCAGGAGGTTGGAATAGATGAGCCTTGTGGACCCTTTCAACTCCACAATTTTATGATTCCATGATAAGCAAAAACTGTTTTTTAAATTCTTCTCATTCAACTTAAGAAAGAAAACTTCCATTGGGCCAAAACTATTTATTTGAATCAGAGGGAAAGATGCCAGAGTAAAACCTTGATTTCGATCCCTTTGCTCTTAAAAGATTTCCACATATAATGCAGATGTCGTGCTGCTTTCATTACAGAGTATTCCATTAAATTTTGGACCTAGAATGAATGTCTTTCATGCATTCATGTAATTTTAATCTCTCCCTCTGTCTCCAAGTCTTCATAACATTCCTCTCTCCTGTGCTGTACAGTTTACATATATACAGATATGTATGTACAGTTTACATATATACAGATATGTACCCTACCTTTGCAATCAAGGTAGGGTAACTGGTAATGGCAATACCTGAAAAATGATTTTAACCATCCTGTTAATCACAGCCAGAAATGAGCATCAGCCACTTAAGGTCAGGATTCAGTTTCAGTGCAACAGTCGCCAGGAGCAAAGAGGCATCTGGCTTCAACCAGCCAAACCAAAGCACCACTATTTTATTCGGGTTTAAAACAGCAAGTCCTGTGTCTCCAAGGAAAGAAATGGCACTTCACCTTCTGCTGTGTGATGCTTATTAGCCACCGGCCTGTCAGTTTATATCACACTACATTTTCTTGCAGTTCTAAAGGACAATAAAGCTAGTGATGTACACACACACACACACACACAAATGGTACCCCACATTCTGCTGGATTAAGACAAGAGTCCATCAAGTCCAGCATCTCACTCTCACGGTGGCCAACCAGACGTTCAAGGTAAGTCCAAAAGCTATAACTGAGCAGAACAAGACTTTCCTCTCCTGCCGTTTCAGAGGTGATTCCAAGCAATGGGTATTTCATAAAGCAAAATGCATTCACCGGTCTTCTAATGGTGTATTTAAAATAAATATTTCCAAACAAATTTAATCTATAGAATGCCCACAAATAGGACCTGAGCACAACAGCACCAAAGGGATGCGGGTGGCGCTGTGGTCTAAACTACTGAGCCTCTTGGGTTTGCTGATCAGAAGGTTGGAGGTTCTAATCCCCGAGACAGGGTGAGCTTTCATTGCTCTGTCCCAGCTCCTACCAACCTAGCAGTTTGAAAGCCCGCCAGTGCAAGCAGAAAAATAGGTACCGCTATGGCGGGAAGGTAAACGGCATTTCCGTGCGCTCTGATTTCTGTCATGGTGTTTTGCTGCACCAGAAGCGGTTTAGTCATGCTGGCCACATGACCCAGAAAGCTCTCTGTGTACAAATGCCGGCTCTCTCGGCCTGAAAGCAAGATGAGTGCCACAACCCCATAGTCGCCTTTGACTGGACTTAACCATCCAGGGGTCCTTTACCTTTTACAACAGCACTCTTCCCAGTTGTGACTCCCAGAAACTAGTATTCAGAGGCATATTTCCTCTGACAGCGGAGGTATTATAATCATTAATTCTTCCATCTCCCCCCATATAGTCATCTAATCCTCTTTTAAATCATCTGAGGGACCCTGTTTTATCATAACCAAAAATGAGTCAATTAAGAAGAGGTGAAAATATGTCACTGGATAGGCTTGCCTCCACAAAAATGTTTTAATCGGGCATCGAAAAAAATACGGTGAAGGCACCTTCCAGATGTCAAGAGGTGAGGAGTTCCAAAGTGCAACAGTAGAATAAGTATTATTTGGCATCTGCAACAGTGTCAGTTTCTCAGGAAAAAAACAGTTCAGTGGGCATATATGGGGTAAGGTGATTCTTAAGTAAACTGATCTCATGACATTAAGGGCTTTAGAAACCAACAACATCAATCTTTATTACAGTCCAGAGACCCAACAAATTGCTACAAAGCAATACACAGTTCATACAGCCTACCTCCAGGTTAAGCAAGCATTTTGTTCAGAATATAGGGATCACTGGTTCTTGCAACCACCGATAAGAACTTTGCCACTGCTAATGTTCTAGCATTTGTCCGGTCCTCCAACAGGAACCTGACATAGTGAGCCTCTGATTTTCCCGGGAAAGGTACCAGCAAGGGTAGTATCAGTTCAGCCCTGGCTTGCTCATATTTTGCACAGTGCAACAAAATATGTTTTATGGAATCGATGTCTTGAGCACACGAGCAAAGTCTGTCCTGGTAGGGAACTCCTCTCAACCTGCCATCCAACACTGCAAAACAACACTGCTTTGGTGAAAAACCTTCGATAGTTTGGTATTGTCAAGTTTTCAATGTAAGATCTTAACTTAAAGACATGCCCATATTGTGCTCCTACTTCCAGCGGACTACAGACTGCGTGTGATCGAGATCGCAAGTCACTCTGTGCATTATCCCATAATCTGTGTGCATTTTCCCATGATCTTTGCTTTAATGTCTTTAGGGTGCCTTCATAACCCAGGTAATACAGTTGGGGGGGTGACAGACCAATAGAGGTGGCTTTTTTAGCCATGGTTTTCTGCCATTTGCTGACAAATTCCTCATTGGTCAGGTGCTGGTACAAACCCTTCCCTAGATCAAACACTGAAATCCTGAGCCAGTGTTTTAGGAGGGATTTAGATACCAATAGTAGCACTTGGAACTTGACGTGGTAATAAATCAATGACCAGTGCAGATCTCTGAGCACAAGGCAAGTCCCATATAGAGTGCATTGCAAGAAACTATCTTGTGAGATAGTAAGAGAGAATTTGTTGTTGTTTAGTTGTTTAGTTGTTTAGTTGTGTCCGACTCTTTGTGACCCCATGGACCAGAGCATGCCAGGCACTCCTATCTTCCACTGCCTCCCGCAGTTTGGTCAGACTCATGTTTGTAGCTTCGAGAACACTGTCCAACCATCTTGTCCTCTGTCGTCCCCTTCTTCTTGTGCCCTCCATCTTTCCCAACACAGGGTCTTTTCCAGGGAGTCTTCTCTTCTCATGAGGTGGCCAAAGTATTGGAGCCTCAGCTTCACAATCTGTCCTTCCAGTGAGCACTCAGGGCTGATTTCCTTAAGAATGGAGAGGTTTGATCTTCTTGCAAGTAGGAGAGAAAAATCTCTCTAAAAGAGAAAGAATTTGTTGCTTATTGCTTCAGGTGGCCAATCCACAATTTGGGGACTGATCTCCATCCTCCCAATGTTTTTTTCTGCCCTCTGAGTGAGGGGAGGTGCCTCTTATAGGAGTCCCGTAGAAAGCATCGGCACACATCCAAGAGAAATGTGCACAATATAAAGCGCATTAGGAGAGTCAGTGAAAGCAAAATTGTGTAGGAATTGTGGCATCAAGTATTTTATTATTTACAGCAAAAGAAACAAGGCATTTTGTGTGAGCTGCTTCTCACACATCCTTTCTAGCTGGACAGAGAGCAAAGAGCGGAAGTTTGTCAGCTTGACTTCCACTCACACGCACAGAGATAAGAAATGAAATCATCTGATCAAATGACCCTCTGCAATAGTGGCAGTGGAAAATACTGACGCTGAGACCCCACTGAGTGGGAATATGCATGTACCTGTGATTCTGCCAGTGCGTGTCCACATGCATGCAAAAGGACTAGGGTAGCCACACTCATTTTGGGCACTGATGGCACATGGCCTGAGGAGATTTCACCCCTCCCATATCCAAGAATCTCCTGATGATCTCTGCTGACTCTCCAGAGAGGAGGAGGCGTGTTCTGCTATCTACTTATTCTACTCCAGCAAAGAGTCAGTCAGTCAGTCAGTCAGTCAGTCAGTCAGTCAGTCAGTGAGTGTGTTGGAGAGAGAGAGACTGAGTGTTAGAGATCGTGTGTATAGATAAGGTTGCTGCTAAGAGCAGCTGCAGACACTCAGTGCAGTGCAGCATTCTTTATGCTTAGAACTCATTTAGCTCTGTATATAGTTTGTATGATAGTTGTAGATAGAATAAAAGAAGTTATTCTACAGAGCTGCTCTCCAAGTCGTTTATATACTCTGCTAGACTCTGCTGTGCTCTGCTGTACGACGACTGTCTACTTGTGGAAGTGAATCCGGTGCTCACAACTCTAAGCTGTGAGTCCACAGCACTTTGACCTGTTCCTGTGCAGAAGGTGGCCTCTGGAAGTGCTACCCAGCTCGCCTAGCCCAGTCGGGGCTGAAGTGCATGAGTCCAGTTGGTGACACTGGCTCAAGGGTGATGCTGACATGGCCCCTGGAAGTCTGGTCAAGAGTGAATGCAACCCTTGGACCAATTCTATCCCCACCCCCACCATTCTTGGTTAAACCTTCCTCCGTTTAGCAAAGTACCACACAGCAAAAGGACACTCAGAAACCTCGCAATGCACACTGAGCCCTATGCCCTAATTGACTCAATGAATGACTCATATTAAACACTTGAGTGCACATCCTTGTCAGGTAAATTGGGATGCGGGTGGACACACAACCCATGCCTGCTTCACTCGTTAAGGCTTGTTTTCTTTCCCCCAAAGGAATTCAAGCTGCAGTAAAATATTGCTCTGCTTGTTATGTTGATATATTTCTCATTAGGACCTGATGAAACTAATGTTGCCCAGTGCACTATGAATTACCACTTTTAATCTTGTATGTACAACTTCAGGATTGCCATTATTGTTTCCTCTCAAAGCTGAACACATGGTGGGGTGAAGATGAACTCTTGCTTTTTCTCCAACCTCACAAAATCTGCATTGGAACCCCTCTTTTTGGGATCCACTTGGTAAGGTAGTTATTTGCTACAAGACACAGGATCTGCTTATGTCATTGCTTAGCAGTCTTTGGTCTACATTTAGCTGTGTCAGCAAAATGAATGTTGAGGATCACTGAAGTCCAGAGCCTTGTTTTTATTCCTGGCTGCCTGATTGGATGAGGCTTCTCCTTGCATGGAAGAGGTCTACCCACGTAAAGCTCTCTGTGTGCATGAGATAGGAATGGAACAACCTGACATTTACGGCTTCTCTCAGTTTCTCATCTTTCCAATCTTAAGTTTGGCTCTTCAAGTTTCCACATCAGTTTGCGATGTCCACATTTAGAGGGACACTTTACCCCAGGATGTGCATTTTTTGTACACATTATTTAGCTGCAGCACTGCACTGCAAAATTCAGAAATTTCATAGAATCATAGAGTTGGAAGAGACCACAAGGGCCATCGAGTCCAACCCCCTGCCAAGCAGGAAACACCATCAGAGCACTCCTGACATATGGTTGTCAAGCCTCTGCTTAAAGACCTCCAAAGAAGGAGACTCCACCACACTCCTTGGCAGCAAATTCCACTGTCGAACAGCTCTTACTGTCAGGAAGTTCTTCCTAATGTTTAGGTGGAATCTTCTTTCTTGTAGTTTGGATCCATTGCTCCGTGTCCGCTTCTCTGGAGCAGCAGAAAACAACCTTTCTCCCTCCTCTATGTGACATCCTTTTATATATTTGAAGGATGGCTGTGTTCCAACTCTTGCATAGTTTCCAAAAATGAGATTTAGATATGTTTTCATTTAAATGCAAACTGAATCTAAATTCTCCCCCATCCCTGGTACAAAACTCCTTCCAGTGCCTGGTGAATATGTAGACATTGGGGCGGGGGGAGTGTTCACCAGTGGTGCTGGACATGGGTAACCCATACACAGGAGTGGTGGACAAGCCTTGTGATTGCATGTTCTTTGAAAGCATTTTTGTGACCTTCTCCCTAATGCAAATGAACATGGAATGAAAGGATAAAATTTACAGCCTGTAATGCTTTGAAAGAGAATATGGTGAAAATGATGTATAGATGGTATATTACACCAGTGAAATTAGCTAAAATGTATAAGACAAATAACAAATGTTGGAAATGTAAAGAAAAAGAAGGAACATTTTATCATATGTGGTGGGAATGTAAAAAAGTAAAGAACTTCTGGGAAATGATATATAATGAGATGGAAAATATGTTGAAATATACATTCTTAAAAAAACCAAAAGCATTTTTACTTGGTATTATAGGTCAGGAAATTAATAGGCAAGATATTAAATTGTTTTTATATGCAACAACTGCGGCAAGAGTATTGTTAGCCCAGAAATGGAAACAAGAAGAAATTCCGATGAAAGAAGAATGGCAGAC
Organism: Podarcis gaigeae; assembly: GCF_964106915.1. Classification (NCBI taxonomy): domain Eukaryota; kingdom Metazoa; phylum Chordata; class Lepidosauria; order Squamata; family Lacertidae; genus Podarcis; species Podarcis gaigeae. The sequence continues at coordinate 88,874,721 of NC_139681.1, read as the reverse complement.
AAAATTAATGGACTATGCAGAATTGGACAAAATGACAGGAAGGATTCGAAACCTGTGGGGCCAGAGATTTACAGAAGATTGGAAGAAGTATATGAATTATTTGAAGAGCAACTGTAATCAACAAATTACGCTAGTAGAACTACAAGAAGTTTTGTAAAGAGAAATATACCAAGTGTTACAAAGTACAAAAAGGAAGATAAGAAATGCATATTGAGAGATTAGATTGGAAAATTTTCAGACAGGATTGATGAAAGTCAAAAATTTGAATAAGATGTAAAAGTATGTTTAATTACTGTTGGAAATGATATATTAAAAAACCTGTAATAAAAATTATATTTAAAAAATGTAAATGAACATGTAGACACTGGGGAAAGGATAACAACTACATCCCCATTTCCCCTCTCCAGATCCTCAGTCAACCCATGTTCAGACCACGTGAAAATGGCTAATATTAAAACCAAATGTTGTCAACCCCAATTAAAGACCGGGAGGAGGACCCTCTGCTGAACCATCTTTCAGGCCTGTAGCGGCACAGAGGAAAAATCACACAATCTGCATGGTGAGCTGTGGCTCAGAAACAGCTTGCAGCACAGAGGCAGCTGCTACAGGGAGCAACGGAAAACAGCTGTTCCAAGCACACTGCCCCGAAGTGAACTTTCAAATTGGATGACAGTAAAGAATGTTATATTTCCCTAGAATGATAAGGAAGAGCCAAAATCGATACAGAGGAAAAGCTGGGGTTGCAAGTCGGCGGTCTGATTTTAAAATCCTGTTTTAAAAATGATACAGGGCTTAACTGCTGCTTCCTTTCTTTTTAAATACCCTTAAACTTCTTCGGGACTTACGGAATAGATTTACAACAAATATCCTGCCCCACTAAAAAATGGATTTCAGCAATCCGGAACATATTTACAAACCATGTAGGAGATTTATAAGCTTTGCAACAGCTTTACAAGTCATGGCAATAAATTTTGTTGTTGTTGTTGTTTACAAAATTCTTGCAGTGAGGACAAAGGACAAGCTTTGTTTGTTTGTTCACAAAATTTGTTACTGGGTCATTAATTTTCAAGAATGCAAACCCATTTTTCCTCTCATTCTAAAGTCTGTCTTTTAGAATCCTCATCAGGTTTAGTTCATACTACCCCTTTAAAGTTCAGATTTAGTAATGAGCTCTTTGAAAGGTTATGCAATTAATTTTACCTATTGCTCCCTCAAGCATGCCTTTTCTCGGATCGCATCTCGACTGCATCAGCTAGTAACGCTACTCTGTATTTTGTCAGATTTAATCAGAAGGCCAGGATCCAAATCATATTTACATTGTGCTTAGTACAGAATATGCAAGTGGCAGAAAGTGTGCATGTAAGCATTTTCTAGAGAAAGACGGTGGTCCTTGGCCTGTTTTTTTTTTTAACAGCAAAAAGTTGCAGTCCTATATCTTAAAAGGGGGAGAAATTCCTTTCAGCTTTACATGTGAAGTTGAACCTATCTAATTTGCACAAGCCACAAACTGAAACACACACATCCTTTGAAATTCACTGTGCCGTACACTTGTAATGCAGTCTTCCAGCCAGGTTAATGTGTATAAAAATGTATGAACCAGGTTAATGTTTGCACTGAAATGCATACATTAGTGAAAACAACACGCAAAGGTATACTGTATTGGAGGGAATTTGCTTTACCAAAATGTATATATGAGAAGTTTGTTCACAAAGGTCTGAATTTTTGTTCTGCAAACTTGTGTAGAAATGTGGGGAGTTGCACTTCAGTCAGGGAAAAAATGAGAAACTGAATTTGACAGATTCACTTACCTGCCACCTATTTCTGAGTAGAAATGCAAGGGATTGCAGTGTAAGATGTCAAAATAAAACACTATTTTTTTTCCTTCTTCAGATGAGCAGGTTTCAGGGGGAGCCTCCCCCAAACTTCATAGCATCACTTCTTCTTGTGATAATACCCCCAGAGAAAGAGCACCATTGGGGAAAAAATATGGATAGATAATTTGCACCCTTCTTCCATGTCACTGCATCTGGCCAGGGGTCACCAATCTTTTTGGTGCCCATGATAGGGTTGCCCTACTTCAAACAGTGAAAATCCGGACAGAAAAGTTGTTGATTAAAAAACATTATTATTATTTTTTTGCTAGAGACAGCAGTATTCCAGATATGTCCAGGTAATTCTGGACATATGGCACCCCCAGCCATGATCATATTGGCAAACCAGAAAAAACTGCAAAGGGTACCACACACACACACCACACCAGTTGTATATGTGTGCAAACACGCACTCACTTTCCTCCCCGCCTGCAATTAAACTTGAAAAGCATGTTGTCACTCCCCCCACCAGGCCGAATGGGATCGTCCTCCAGAGTGCAGCTGGGGAGGATGATCAGTACATGCACACGGGGCTTTTTTCCCCAGCCGGAACACATTGAAACTCAGTTCCAGCACCTCTCAGATGGGCACCTGTCAGGGGCTGGTCTGGATCGGAAGATTGGGGAATACAATTGCAGGGAGATCAGCTCCTAACAGAAGAGTCCAGTGTTTCCAGAAGCAGAGAGAGAGGCAGACACAGAAGCTGCACAGTTGTGAGAAGAACTACCAAGCTATGAGATAGTAGCTAAGCAAGCAGAAGGGAGGGAGCAGCTGGGTGATACATTGATCGAGAGTGGGGGGAACCTCTTCCCTCCCCCCAAACTCAGAGAATAAAGAAGACGCAGGGGGGACTTCCTGTTGGCATGCTTCTTGCTGCAGATGTGGGGATGGGTCAGAGTAGGCAACTGATATCCTTGTGGGGGGATGCCTGTCTGTGCTTGTAACATAATGCTGAAATAAAAGGACTATAAATCTACCAAATAATTGATAATTCTTATCGGTCAGCCACCAGAAGGGAGAGGGGAACTCCCGTACTTGACAGCACCATTGCCATTCTAAGAGAACAAGGGAGGCATTTGTGGTGAGTTCCGGCACCTCTTTTTTCTTGAAAAATAGCACTGCATGCATACCTCAATTAGGCTTTAAAATGTACTACCATAACCAAAGCTACTAATATAACTCCCCCCTCCCCCAAGGCTAACTGCAGTGGTTGAGGGGGTTGCTGCTGGGGAGGGGAGAGTTAATTTCCCCCTTTCCACCTGCAATTATTCCTCAAAAGTGACCCCTCTCTGCTACGATTAGCTTTGGGGAGGGGAAGTGCTTTATGGGCTCCAGTTGAAGGCCTTTTTCCTAGCCCAGTTGTTTTATTTATTTATTTATATTTGTTTATCTGCTTCATTTTCAGCACATCCTTCATCACAAAAAAACCCTGTATCTGTAGAACAAACACTAAAGCTGTGTAACATTCATAATTCTTGCAACTGCTTCTTCTCTATATAAGTGTCTTTCCTTCATGAGGCCACAGCTTATCAGTGGAGAGGGCAAAGCCCGGAGGCTGCCTCAAACAACCCATGTGCAATGGAACAAATCACATGAAAAAATAATGTTGGCGAGGATGTATCTTTAGGTTAATGATGAGAAGGGACTAAGCAAGGAAAATACTGTGTGTCTGTGCACACACATACATGGGTCACATCAACACTGTACATTTAATGTGGATTTAAAGCACATGGCTTTCATAGAATCATAGAATCATAGAGTTGGAAGAGACCACAAGGGCCATCGAGTCCAACCCCCTGCCAAGCAGGAAACACCATCAGAGCACTCCTGACATATGGTTGTCAAGCCTCTGCTTAAAGACCTCCAAAGAAGGAGACTCCACCACACTCCTTGGCAGCAAATTCCACTGTCGAACAGCTCTTACTGTCAGGAAGTTCTTCCTAATGTTTAGGTGGAATCTTCTTTCTTGTAGTTTGGATCCATTGCTCCGTCTCCGCTTCTCTGGAGCAGCAGAAAACAACCTTTCTCCCTCCTCTATGTGACATCCTTTTATATATTTGAACATGGCTATCATATCATTTCCCCCAAGGAATCTTGGAAACTACTTCACCTCACAGAGCTACAGTTCCAGCACCCTCAACAAACTACAATTCCTAGGATTTTCTGGGGGAAGCCATGTCCTTTCAAAGTATGGTGTGGGTGTGACTAGGTACCAATTCCATTGCATATATATACACACACTGATATCCAGTTGCTGCTATCTTTAGTAACGGAGATCTGAGAAATAACTAAACTGCCAAGTTCTATGCAATCATCAGATGAATTTTTCACATTACTGCCTCAGATTCAGAACATAAAGTTTCAGGAGCTCAAAACAAGCCGCCTTTCCTTCCCAACATTCTCCCCTCCCAAAAAAGACGCTGTCACGTACAGCTCTCAAAAACAATTTTTAACAAGCCACAATTAATGGCAAATCAAAGATGCACCAGGGACTGCTTGAGCCGTGTTGCAATTATACAAGACATTCCTTATGAGCTGGAAATTACTATTTGGTTTACAAGAATATTGATTTGAAATGGGGGACAAAATGTGATTTCCTAATTATCACATGACGACTAGCATGGTAGCTGTGAAATTTCATGGCGGGGGAAATAAAAAAGCACATAAAAAAAAATAAGTGCAGAGAAGAACAGTCTTGTTATACCAAAAGCAAAAATAGTCAACATGGTGCTTCCATCAGTCCCAGTCAGCATAGTCAACTGTTCGGGGTGATGGAATGTATCCCAACAACATCTCTAGGCTCTCATATTACCTACCCCTGCCATATAAGACTAACAGATTTGTTGTGATATAAGATTAGTGAGCTAGCACTCCACGTGTGGCATAACGTATCGCTTGGATGTGGCACAAATGTATGTTCACATGCACACAGAGAGAGACGGACACAGAGTACAGTGGGGCTAAATCGATGTGTCCATTCTCTCATGTATCAGTACAAGATAACTTTAAGAACATAAGAAAACCCTGCTGGATCAGACCAACAGCCCATCTCGTCTCACAATGGCCAAACAGATCCCTGTGGGGAATCCACAAGCAGGATCCAAGCGCAGGAAAAAGAAGAAGAGTTTGGATTTGATATCCCGCTTTATCACTACCCAAAGGAGTCTCAAAGCGGCTAACATTCTCCTTTCCCTTCCTCCCCCACAACAAACACTCTGTGAGGTGAGTGGGGCTGAGAGACTTCAAAGAAGTGTGACTGGCCCAAGGTCACCCAGCAGCTGCATGTGGAGGAGCAGAGACGCAAACCCGGTTCACCAGATTACGAGCCTACCGCTCTTAACCACTACACCACACTGGCTCTCTCCTCCTATGGCTTCCACTCTCTCCTCCCATGGCTTCCAGCGACTGGTATTCAGAAGCATTTACAGCCTCCAATTGTGAAAGCAGAGAATAGCCATCACAGCTAGTAGCCATCGATAGCCCTCTCCTCCATAAAACTTGTCTAATCCTCTATTAAAGCCACCTAGGTTGGTCGACATAATTGCCTCCCTTGGGAACGACTTCCATAGTTTGGCTATATCCTCCCCAGTCTTCCAGCATTCATCTGTTATGAGAGAGGGAGAAAAACTTTTCTCTAGCCAGTTTCGCCATGCCATGCCGTGCCTATTTGTACACAGTGGTAGCATGTCTCCTCTTACTCAACATTTCTCTAAGCTAAAAAAAAGTCCCAAACACGGCAAACTTTCCTCATAGAGGAATTACTTCATCCCTTTGATCATTTTGGTTGTCTGCCACTATTAACAACACCACTGATATGTCTAGGCACTGAACCAAAACCCCACAGAAAATAATTTTATGAGAATTTCTTTTCCTTTTCGAACTGCTCCTGAACTGTTTTGAATTTTCATCCCCCACCCTGAAAGTTTATCAAACTAGCTCTCCCCCAATTTCACTATTCACTGATGATACACTCTTACAATTGTTTAATAATATTTTATTATTGTTGAAGGAAGCAATGAGTTTACCTTCCAGTCTTCCTTTCTTAGGCTGTTCCTTTCTTCATTTGCCAATATGACCTAAGAACAGAATTTCAGTTTTCCCCTGGAGAATATTCAGCAAAATCACACACACACACACACACACACACACACACACACACACACAGTGTGAAGAATGTTGAGAGGTCCTTTTCACTCAGCCCTAGATACAACACAACCGTCCTACCTTTGCTATCCTTAGTATTGAATACCACACCCTTTGTTGGGAGGTGTTAACAAAGGGGAAATGGACCTGAAGTTCCCAGGGTTGGGATCTCCATGGAGGACTGGGACAGAACCCTGCCTGAAATCTTGTACACCCACTACCAGTCAGTATAGATGACACTAATGGACCATTGGTCTGACTTGTTCCTAAGATAAGCAGTATCTGGATAGGAGACTAAAAAGAAACTCGATGGAGGCTTCCTTGAGTTACATGGAAGAAAAGTGAGAAGCAATGTAAGTTGTGGGGTAAATCGTGAATCAAGAGTGTCACCTCTGAACACACAAACATCCCTAAACATTATTGTCCCATGCATTTTCACACCATATCTGAATCTTCCCTACATACTGGGTTATTCAAACAGCCTTAAATGACATAGGGCCAAAGACATAAAAGGGAAATTATAACCGTGTTCATCAGGCTATCATTGCACAAATAATGTAGCAAATAAAACCTCATAAAGCCTCCCCAGATTTATAGCTGTGCTCCATTGCTTATTAAAAATAGCTACAGCGAGCTCTCTCGCTCTCCCCCGCCTTGGTTCCAGACAGTTTCATAAAACCTTAAACGTGTGCTGTGCTATCAGAAGGCTTTGTTCAAGAGCTCATCTCCCAACCCCAGCCCTTAATGTAGCATGCTGTTTAAAATGGGAAGCCCTGTGCCATACAGTGATATACCTGCACAAAGTGAAACAATATCAGCAAAGGAAGAAAGGGTATTTGTTTCATGATCATGCAGCAGACAGCATCTTCTTAACATTAGCAGGGCAAGAAATGACAGAACAATGGGATCATGCAGAGAAATACCTGGTGTGTGTGATGCTTTCTTCCTTTCAACATGGCAAGAAGTCAGGAGCCCTTGGGGGTTTTGTGTGGCTGCCTCATGTGGCGAACCACTGAACTGCACGTTGTAGCATCCTGCAATTTATGGCCTTCATCCCTGCACTAATTCACCCCACCCAGGCTGGCTGTTGGAACCTCTTAGCAAGAACTATAAAAGAGCTTCCTGTTTCTGGCCACAGTGGAGCAGTGCAGTTACATGACTTTCTGGACATAATGGTTTTATCTGCCTCAGTCTTTATATGATAATGTGAATTATTTCAAAATGAGGTAAGCTAGCCCTGCTGCATTTAAGGATCATCCTCTTCATTCTGCTCAGTGAGATTCCACCGCAAAGTCTTGCTTTGATAGCACCAATAATTCCAGCTGAGCCTTCCTTGCTCAACAAGGTCTTCCTGATCTCGGCTGCATTCCTTTGGCTTGCCCTTCAGTGCTGCCTTCTGCCTTGTTCCTGGATATCCTACTCTTTTGCCTTTCAGCCCTGACATGCTCTGTGTTGCTAACTATAGCAAAATATCAAAAACTTCCATCTACCGAGGTAGACCATTGCTTCATCCAGCTCAGGAATGTCCACTCTGATTGGCAGCAGCTCTTCAGTCTGACCTGAAGATATCAGAGATGGAAGCTGAGACCTTCTGCATGCAAGGCAAGTACTGTACCACAGAGCCCTCTCCTGGAGCTGGTCCATAGCTCCTGCTGGCTTGTCCATGGTCCCTGTCTCACCGCAGACTGCAACCAACAGCCCAGTACTGACAGAAGGTGTGTCCAAGTTACTTCAGGGAAAGAAAGCTCATCCCAGGGCAGTATGGTTCTCTCAATGGGCCCATTGATATGGTTACACTTTGCAATGCAAAAGATTTTGCATCTTATAAATACCACACACTTCCTTTCTACAGCAGACGCTAGGGAGTAAGACTTCAGATACTATATCATAATGAAGTTGGTGATGGATAATGCATGTTTTTAAATGCACATCTGTTCACAAAGGGAAATACGTATAAGATGACTCAAATGTGATAACCCCGTAGGAATTTTCATTTGAAATAAAAACTGCTACTTCCCTCGTCACATCCCATGTTAGACACCTCCACATTTCTTACGGGGTTCCAATCTCTTTCAGATCTTTAAACAAAACAGGTTTATGTTGACCGAGAAGAAGTTGGGGATCTGAATCACCATTAACTGCTTAAAAGGAACATTTGGAGATTTGAATGCCACTTCTAATTTAAATCCAGACCCACTGCTGGCACCCATGATGGCATCAGGACCTGTTGCTTTGCCAGCTCAAGGCCTTCAACCTTCTACCCTGGTTAGGATGCTCAGCAGGGCTGCAGGTGTGTCAGTGGTTCAGTCGTCCTGTTAAGCCCTGCCAGGCAGTGGCCAGAGTTAGGACTGCATCCTTGATCATGATCAAGAGGCCAAGCTATGGCACATACATTCCCATTGTGTGAACTGAAACAGAAGGGTACCAGAATAACTGTTCAGAAACACATTGTGATATTCGGAGCATATATCTCCAGTTTTCGGCAAATATAACACAAAGTGAGATTTAGGTTAAGTAGCTGCACTTTCCAGAAGTATATCCAAACCAGCTTTGCTCATTGTACTCAAAAGCAATTGCAGGATCTGCTCATCTTACTGTTTGATGGGCGACTGCATTGTCGTCATATGCACCCTCCACTGCTGAAAAGTTTAAAGCTCCTGCTGCATCCAAAATCATTTTTTGGGTGTCTTTTGGGATCCAACTGTACAAGAATAAACCTGTGCTTAATCTAAAGTTGCGAGATGAGCCTTCATTCCCAAGAAACATTGACTTGTATCAGCGCTCCTGCTTGTCACCTTTTATCTTATCTTGATTACACAAGCTCTCATTTTCTCATTGTACGTTTTCCAAAATCCCACGGAGCTTTCATTGTGAATGTTGATGGATGAGCTTTACAGCCCTGTCTGTCCAGGTAGGTGTGAGACAAATAGCTAAGCAGGCTATGATCTTTGGGCAAATTGCTCTCTGCAAGCACAATATATATCAATGAGTTGTGTCAGCTTTCATATAGGCGCTTGTCAGTTGCATTACCCTGGTGACGAAAGCACAAGCTAAAAGGGGGTCATTGAAGCAGAGGAGGAGAATCCCGCGGTGTCAAAATAAATTAGTGAAGGGGAGCTCAGGAAAAAAAGAGCTTGCATTAATTCGGATGAGGGAAAGCTTATGAGGAATCAACGAGTCTGGTGCTGCGGGAGAAAATGCAAGTCATGTCTCCAAGATGCAAAGAACTAGCTGTCCCCTTTGACGATTGGTGCTTGCCGTTTCCCACTTGCCCCCTTTTAATCTGACATTGTCAATTATAATGTGATAGGAGTTTTATGGTCTTAGATATATGGTAATGTTCATAACCGCACATACATAGGTCAGCACAGGAAGACCAACCTGTAACCATTTTGATCCCTAAACTGACCAAATGTTTTCTCTGCAAGGCCAAACTGGAAAAGTCTCCCCATTGTCTCTTTCCTCACAAATCCTGTCTTAAGGACACATTTATGATATGAATAGGGTGTGAGCCTGTGACCTGGTCCAGGAAATAAGTATTTTACCACTACAAAAGAATGGCCAGGCTCCCCAGGAAATCCAATCAAGTAACTTGCCAGACAGGAGATAAACTGCGACAGGAGAAAAACAACATGCAAATGTTCTGTTTTATGGGATGTATCTGAGGGGTGGTCTTAGGTTACACCCCTTCTGTGATGTATGCATAATGTTTCTGGGGGTGGTCTTGATCTAGAGGATGGGAATTTCAAAAGTCTTTATAAGCCCTTGCACAGCATTTTTGTGGGTCCTCCTCTTTTCCTGCATGTAAGGGGAGCACCCTGTTGCAACAGATCAATAAAGATCAAGCTTACTAGCTGCTTTGCTTCTCAATATTCTTTGGTTGGCCTCTGTTATTCTCTCCTACCAATAGGGAACCTATGTAAGGACTCTCTATGGGCTCTTGGATACCCCATAAGGGAAAAGGGCATATTTTTATTTACAACAATAGCCATATCAGCTCATCAGTTCCTTCCATGTGTTTTAAGAAGTCCTATACTGGTGTTGTCCACTGAAAAGCAAAAAAACGAAACAAACAAAACAAAATAAACAAACAAAAAACCCTCCATGTGAATATTCATTACATATATGATGGGCTCTGATATTATTAATGTGTGACAGGAGATTCCCATGTCATTGATGGAGGATCTCAATGCATCCTGGCCTGAACATTCTTAGATCACATCTTACATTTATCCCCGCCAGTCCTATTACTTTCACAGTAACATTGAATAAATATGACACAATTTGGAATGGGTTTATACATAATGTAGTAGGCTATTCATATTTACATATGTATTAGGATAATAATAATTTTTTATAAGAATGTATGGGTTAGGGTATTTTTCACACATTCCATATACAGTGGTACCTCTAGTTACGAACTTATTTCATTCCGGAGGTCCGTTCTTAACCTGAAACTGTTCTTAACTAGAGGCTTGCTTCACTAATGGGGCCTCTTGCTGCCGCTGTGCTGCCGGCACACGATTTCCATTCTCATCCTGGGGCAAAGTTCTCAGCTTGAGGTACTCTTCCAGGTTAGCAGAGTTTGTAAACTGAAGCATTTGTAACCTGAGGCATTTGTAACTTGAGGTACCACTGTATTCATATACAGTGGTACCTCTGGTTGTGAACGGGATCCGTTCCAGAGGCCTGTTCGCAACATGAAAAGAGCGCAACCCGCAGCGGCGCGTCTGCGCACATGCGGGTAATGATTTGTCGCTCCTGTGCATGCGTGTGATGTCATTTTGTGCATCTGCGCATGCACGAGTGGCGAAACCCAGAAAAAACCCTTTCCGGTACTTCTGGGTCACTGCGGGACGTAACCTGAAAGAATGTAACATGAAGCGGACGTAACCAGAGGTACCACTGTATTGCTTCTTTTTACCCATTTTTGAGCCTTTTTATTTCTTCTTCGCATCACTTTATTTCTTTATATTTTCAATAAAACATTAATACGAAAGGCTCACAAAAAATTACATTCTCAGTAACTTAGTCATTAGGTTCGGAGCAAGGCTATGTACACATCAGCAGCATGAAATACAACGAGGCTGCCTCCCCCACCTCTGCCGTATTTCAAGACCCCTTTAAATGTTGCTATTAACACCAGAGAGGAGGCAGGGGTGTCTTCAACTGATGCCCATTACCTGATTTGTCTCTCCAAGCCAAACTCTGAATTCGCTGAAGCTCCCACCTGTGCATGTGTTGCCATTTGCACATGTGCAGCGACTGGCTGAAATGTACACACCTCAGCTTAACTGTGGCTTTTGTTTCCTAATTGGATGGAATCCGGTTTGAAGGAAAGAGCATCAAACTGGAGTATTTCTCAAGAAGCTATAGGGTAACTATGGACTAACATCATGTGCACTCAGATTCAAAGCAGGGGGAGCACATTGGAGCTGGAGTAATCAGTAAAAAGTAAAAGCTAAAGGACCGTTAAGTCCAGTCAAATTCAACTATGGGGTTTGGCACTCATCCCCGCTTTCAGGCCGAGCGAGCCGGCATTTGTCCGCACATAGCTTTCCGGGTCATGTGGCAAGCATGACTAAACCACTTCTGGTGCATGAAACACTGTGAAGAGTGCCAGAGCGCATAGAAATGCTGTTTACCTTCCTGCCACATTTATCTACTCACACTGGTGTGCTTTTGAACTGCTAGGTTGGCATGAGCTGGGACCGAGCAATGGGAGCTCACACCGTCGGGCACATTCGCACTGCCTACCTTCTGATTGGCAAGCCCAAGACGCTCAGTGGTTTAGACCACAGCGCCACCCGCGTCCCTTTGGAGTAAGCGGCAATGTGTACACATCCCTAATTACTGGACTAAATAATTACTGGAATGCTATTACTTGCTGAAATGTAGCCTAGACCTATAACTACCTTGCTCTGATATAATCACCTGGCATCTGGCATGCGTTGCTCACAAGAGGAACATTTGCAGTCAGGCATTCTGGCCATGGCTATCATTGGACATTTCCCTTCAGAAGATATTGTTCTTTAGCCAAGCTGCTGCTAATGGTGATGTACATTCTGGTTGGCCGCCGTGGGAACAGGATGCTGACCTAGATGGGCCATTGGCCTGATCCAGCAGGCAGATGTTGTTCTTACAAAAATCGCTGGGACCTGCACATGGCAGATGCATGGAATCACCTTCCTGAAGGCTGGGAGCCTTCTACCAACTTTTCTCCTTGTCTGTCACATGGCCCACATGGTTAGTTAGAGACCCAGTGTGGTGTAGTGGTTAAGAGTGGTAGACTTGTAATCTGGTGAACCGGGTTCAAGTCTCCGCTCCTCCACATGCAGCTGCTGGGTGACCTTGGGCCAGTCACACTTCTTTGAAGTCTCTCAGCCCCACTCACCTCACAGAGTGTTTGTTGTGGGGGAGGAAGAGAAAGGAGAATGTTAGCCGCTTTGAGACTCTTTCAGGTAGTGATAAAGCAGGATATTAAATCCAAACTCTTCTTCCAAGTGTGAGCAGACCTTGAGAGTTTCGATAAATGACATGAGCTGGTGGGAGCACTCGATTTGTCTTCTGTGGCTTCAGAACCGAAAGGACTTAAAATAAGTTGCACAATCTTAAACTTTAAAAAATTGTCAGATACCATCTGAATACTATACTGATATACTGATGATATACTGAATACTGATACTAGCATGAGTTTGACCGAACTGCGGGAGGCAGTGGAAGATAGTAGTGCCTGGCGTGCTCTGGTTCATGGGGTCACGAAGAGTCGGACATGACTAAACAAGTAAACAACAACAACAACCATCTGAAGAAGTGTGCATGCACACAAAAGCTTATACCCAGAACAAATTTAATTGGTCTCTAAGGTGCTACTGGACAATTTTTTAATTTATTAATTTATTTCAACTGCGTCAGGCCAACACGGCCTACCTGAATCTAGAATCTTAAACTTTGCTAGGGTATGCATGGCACACGGTTACCTGTCAGTGTTACCGAGTGAGCTGCTACAGATCAAACATGGCACAGAACCCTCCTAACAACTCACGTGGACAATTAGGACCATAGCAAGCTGCCTTATGCCAAGTCGAATCATTAGTCCATGTAAGTCAGAATTGCCTGCACTGATTGGAAATGGCTCTCCAAGGTTTCGGACAGGAGTCCATCCTAGACCTACCTGGATTGAACCTGGAACCTTCTGCATGCGAAGCAGATGCTCTACCAGTGAGCCACAGCCCTTCCCCACATCCCAAGAGTTCCCTGGGAAGTGGGATTGATTGCTGAACCGCTCTGGGAATTGTAGTTCTGCGAAGGGAATGGCAGTCTCCTAACAACTCTCAATACTTTGCAACTACAGTTTCTAGGATTCTTTTGGGGAAGTCATGACTGCTTAAAGAGGCATAGCATTGCTTTAAATATATACTGGAGATTGGGCGTAAGAATACGATACAGGAAAATTTAAGCACATTACAGTCTCACTGATTTCAATGGCACAGCATTATGCACATGATGAATGCGTTCCCATTGAAATCAGGGGGACTTTGGCTGGCTTGAATTCTTTCTTTTTCTTTTGTCCTGCGAATCAGCGCTCTCTCTCTCTCTCTCTCTCTCTCTCTCTCTCTCATTCTCGCTCTCTCTTTTAAAACTTATTCTCTTGCAAACATTTCTGACCTCTGCTGAGCAGCGAGGGAAATTTCAAGCTGTTTAGATTCTAAATGGCATTAATATACATTTGCATGACACACTGTAAGAACTACATTAGCAGAAACTGGACTGGAAGAGCTAATTAGCCAGATGAGGTTTCAGCAGCAGCTACAAAGAAACGTGACTCCAGATTGCACTTCTTAATCGTGGTGTTTTTTTGTTTATTACAAAGCCAAGTATATTGCAATGAAACTTCCACATTAAAAGCAGCACCTTGGGGTCAGTTTGTTTGCCTTGTTGGGGAATTAGAGGGTTATTCATTAATTGCAGCTTTAATCCTGCCTTTAACGATGCAACATATTCCCATTAGAAAACCAAAGCCCGTAAGTTGTGTGCCCTACCCGTCAGCATGGAATTTTAAATTCAAATATCAGTTTTCTTCTTCTAAGCAAACCATCACGCTACACTGAACAATTTTAAACACCATACGTGTTATGTGGAAAGAACACCAAACATGGATATAAATTCCATGTTTGCAGCAAATAGAGTGGAAGTAGAGAAAATAAATCTGAGACATATGAACGTGTATCATAAGAACACAAGAAGATGCCGCTGGAGCAGGCTAGCAGCCAGTTTTTAACAGAGGCGGAAGAGATACCTGTAAGGGACGCGGGTGGCACTGTGGTCTAAACCACAGAGCCTAGGGCTTGCCAATCAGAAGGTTGGCAGTTTGAATCTCCGTGATGGGGTGAACTCCCATTGCTTGGTCCCTGCTCCTGCCAACCTAGCAGTTCGAAAGCACGTCAAAGTGCAAGTAGATAAATAGGTACCACTCCGGTGGGAAGGTAAACGGCGTTTCCGTGCGCTGCTCTGGTTCACCAGAAGCGGCTTAGTCATGCTGGCCACATGACCCGGAAGCTGTACGCTGGCTCCCTCAGCCAATAACGCGAGAGACGCAACCCCAGTCGGTCACAACTGGACCTAATGGTCAGGGATCCCTTTACCTTTAAGAGATATCTGTCGGAAAAAGGAGTAAGCAATGGAGTAAGACAGTGGTTCTCAAACATTTTTCTCTGAGTCGGAACAAAAGTTTGCTCAAGCCACACAACTTTTATACTGATAATACATACAATGGGGTGGGTGGGGAAACCAACTCCTAGCAGTGATTGATTTATAACATAGAACACAGGTACTTTATAATATGATAATGGAATATCCAGAAATTCCATAACAATGCAGCCACATAAGAACATGAAACTTTTTCTCAAAATATAGTTGTGAACAAGCCTCTTACATACGTACCTTGAGTATTTACACAAACTCAATGAGAAGTGTGATCTTGCTTTTGCTGGGTGATCTCTTTTCTATGAGGTCTAATACAAACAAAACACTCATCTCCTCATCAACACAAAGAATCCTTTCTCTTTTCTGATCTTTCATAATTGTCAGAGTTGAAACACAACAATATGTCATGGAGAACTGCAGAAGAATAGCCAATGTTCTTGCTCTCATTTTGAAAAGATATTTATCCATATTCCGCAAATTAAAAAATAATTTGATACCATACCACAGCATAGCATACTGAAATGTGTAAATGTTTATTTGTCCTTAAATCTTCCTGCCACACTTGCCATCCTTTCCTGGTGCAATGAGAATCGCTGGACTAGGAACTGGCAGACCAGAGTTAAAAACCTCACTCAGCCATGATGCTCCCAGGGTAACCATGGGACAGTCGATGTTTCTCAATCTAATCTACCTGGCAGGGTCGTTGTGAGGATAAATTGGTGAGGGAGAAAACCACGTATGCCACCATGCTTGATGGGAAATTTCGAGAAAAATGCAATTTTTGGTTTCTATGGAAGCCGCCCAGAGTGGCTGGGGAGGCCCAGCCAGATGGGCGGGGTATAAATAATAAATTATTATTATTATTATTATTATTATTATTATTATTATTATTATTATTAACAATAAATACAAAAATCTGGGTGGGAACTGGAGGGCCACTGGTTCAAAATCTCACCTCAGCTGTGAAGTCAATAACTGGAATGAGTCAACTTGTTATCATTCAGCAAGGATTGTCCCCAGTTTGCAGTATAGGGCTGATAATACTGTTCTACCTTAGAAGATTGTGTCAGGAGTCCAGGTTCCCAGCTTGATAACACAGTAAGTATAGGTAATTAAAAAGGAGGATTTATTGCAAAAACAAACAGATAGCTCTGGGCGGCTCTAACAAAGCCTCTGGCATCATCACTCAAGATGACCCTTCTGAAGATTCCTTCCGGTGTTGACAGAAGATATTGAACTTATGACCCTTATGTCTCTTGTTTTGCATCCTATCCAGCAGCCCTCCCATTCGCCGACTTCAGACTTAGTGGATCAGCTCCAACCTCTTCCTGTTCTGAGAGGCTCCCCCTGTGTCTGTTCACTCCTGTTTGTGCTTCCAGTGAGCTTTGGCTGTGTTCCAGCCTACTCTCAGCTACTGCCTTATCATCCGGCCATTCAAGGTCAGGAAGAGCCGAAGTCTGCAGCTGTCGGCTCTCCCCCGCCTGAGCGAAATCTAAGCCTCTCTGTTCCTGGCTGCTTTCTGCAGTTGGCTGTAAATCTTCACTTGGAGCTGGCCCATTCCTGACAGGTTGCTGTAAGGATTGCAAATGTTTCCAACACTTACAGACTGCACTCCTATGCCCCTGGGGTTTAGGATGTGGGATAAATTTGTTTTATTTGCCTTTAAATGTGAGCCTACCATATTAGCACTAAAAGAGGAACTGTTGCACTTTCATTCCTGAAATCCTGCTGCCAGCCAGTGTACAGCACACTGGCATAGATAAACCATTGTGTTCCTACATCCCTGATGTATGGTTTTTTCTAATTCTAATTTGGGGGAAGGTATTTGATTTGTAGAAATGATACTGTGGTGGGGTGAGAGGCTGGCACCCCCCCCCTTCAAAGCAGTGATAATAGATTGCCAATATCTCATCTAGTTTGGCTCTTACAATGCAATTTCAGAGATGCACGATCTATTGGAGAGAAGGGGTGTGGAGAAGCTGGTCTTCAACTTATTGTTGTTGCTAGGTCTAAAAAGTTATGGCATGCCGAGGAGTGGTGGCTGGTGGTTTTGTGTGTGTGTGAATATTTTGGAAATTTCCCAAAGAGGGTTGTGCAATTTCTCAGAGTAGGAGGAGACGAGCATTAACAGACTTGATGTCCCCCTGTTCTGTACAGTGGTAAGTGAAATACACAGATACTGGAATAATTGATTATTCTTCCTCCCGGGGAAATGAAGAAATTCACATAATGCAGACATAATAAATAAACCTGGAGGTTCACAGGAAGGAGGGCATGTAAATCTGATAGCTGGCTCCATTTGTTTACAGCCAGAAACTGGCTGCCTTCAAATCAGGAACGACAGTGCAAGAATGTTAATTTGGCTCCTTGCCTATATCTCAGCGCTAATGAGCGTGTAGTTTTACATATGGCTGCATTTCACTGTGATCTTTTGAACTACCCTTATGAAAAGCTAACCATTCTCCGTAGCACTTTGAATCATTAACCGGTGTGATAATTCACATGGCCACAGATTATGACAAGAGACTCAAGTGCTTATATTCATGATCTTTTAAGCTTTATGCATGTCTCCGCAGCTTCTTAACGAGGCGTAATTCATTTCCTCCAGGTCTGTGGCTAATTTTTTTAACAGGGCCCACATTTGGGGATTTCACGAGAGGTGAAGGGGCAGCACAGTTGACTCTTCTCAACAAGTCTTTCCCTTGGGAGAATGGTAGAAGAAGCCATTCGATCTGAGATGTGGTCAAATGGAGCTGTTTGCTGTATGTTTGAGAAAGGAGAGAATCAGAGTGTGCAAGAACTTTGACGTTCTCAGTTCTAATCTTGCCTTGGTCAAAACATAAACATGTAGGAAAGCTAGTATTCTTACAACCTCACCAGCACCACACACATGCCAGTAATGTATGGGAATAACAATGCCGGTTGATTCTTCAGTGTTGTAATCTGGAATTTGTGATTACTATAGATTACTGGTATAGACAAAGTTCTAAAGCTGTTCCTGCCATCTAATTTGTAGGGGCAAAGAACAGGACCTTTAGGGTAGTGACACCCCTTATGTGGCATGACCTCCCTGCTGACATTAGACATGTGTCATCAACTCTGAATTTTTAATACATTCCCGTGGGCTTCCTGCATGCAGCAGCGCTCTCCTCATTAGTAATTCTCATCAACTGATGTTTCATAAACTGACATTCATTCACTGCTACCAGTATTCTGCTGGTATCATCTAGGCTAGTTTGATCACTACCCTCTGTAATGGGACACAAATATGAGATACATTCAAGACTGCTGTACACACGTAGCAGAATGAGATATGAGATGATATAATGAATTGTACCATTTTGGTTTGCAAAAATCATATTTTTGAATGCTCTCCCAGCCCAGCAGAAGATAATCTGGGCTAAAACCTGGTGTCAGGAGCATGCTCCCCACCCCAGGGTGCAGCAGAAGAGTCAGCCTCAGAAATTGAACTAAACGAGCAAGGGGCTGACTCTGCAGTTGAGAGCTGTTTGTCATAGTTTAGAGAGGACAGCCCAGCCCTCCTCCTTCCCAGGGAAGAAGCTGTTAGCTCCCAAGGAGAGGAAGAGTTGGAAGTTGGTCAGAGCATTGCCAGGCAACCAGCAGATAAGCCAGAGGCTGAGGCTGTGTCTTCTGGGAGTAGGGAGGAGACAGGCCAGCCGCTCAGTCCCCATACTAGGAGACTGAAGAAGCTCAGAGAACAATGGGAAGGAAGGAGAAGAAAGACGGGATTTTGGCGTTCTTTCTGTTAGGGGAGGGATGATGAGTCAGACTGAGCAAGTACTGTTAATGAGAACAGGTGGGAAGGATATGCTCTGGATGTGTTTTTTTCTTGTAAATAAACTTACACAAAACTGACGGAGGTTGTTGCTGCTCATCAGGCAGCTTGCCTGCCAGGGATCGTTATACCTTGTCCCTGATATGCTTTGTTTTCATTTTCGTTTGAGCATTTATTTATTTGTGGGTGTGTAGGGCACTGAATTAAAAAATGTGAAAGGCATTCAAGATGATACCCCACCACCTTTGACTCTAAACCCTTCATTTAATAGGCAGAGCTGAATTAGTCCTGAGGAGGGCATCTTTGGCTAAATTCCTGACACATAAATAGTGGACCTTGATTAAAAGAGAATTGGGATGTCAGCAGGGGGGAAACAGAGGGAAGAATTTCAGTGTTGCACTATTATGACTGTCCTGTCAGTGCAAAGCATTTCTGCTCCCCTCTCCTTCTTCCCCATGTGCTGTTCTAGGGGTTGTCTCAATGCTCCAGAGCCAATATGGTGATGGGGTGTGTGTGCAGGAGCATGTTGTGGGGGAGGAGAGAGAGAGAAAGCACCACTTGCACTACTGGGAATCATTGTGGTGGCTCCCATGGAATCTGGCCCAATGACACAGAGATAAGGTGGTGGTGATTTTTAAACTCAGCATTCTTGACTCACAATGCAATTTGAGATTTACTCTTTGCCACAGAACTGGTCTTCACAATTCCACCTGATATTTGCAGTCCCAAATTTTTTTGTTTTTTCAATCGTAACAGCAGACCTGCTCCGAGTTAACTTGAAAGAGACGACTTGCTAAAATGCAGTGGGAATAAAAGATACTGCCTTTTTCCTATACAGAAGTTTGCAGCTGTTTCTCCCCCCCTACTGAATGCTCTTTCTTTTGCTCCCTGCTAGCCTCCCCCACCCCCACCCTGCAGCTTTTTGCTCCAGCTTGTTACTTTGAATTTTGCACACCTTCTCTTTGGCTGCAAAAAGCTCTTTGCTTTGTTCTGTCTTACATCTGATGAAGTAAGATCTCCCGGGCCTGTGGAAGTTCATGCCACAATAACCTTGCTGAAGCTAAGCAGGCTTGGATCTGGTCAATGCCTGGAGGGGAGACTTCCTAGGAACTCCTATGAACGCTACCTTGAGCTCCCTGGAGGAAAGGGCAGGTATAAATCTTAGAAACAGGCCAGCCTTCAAGGTGCCACAGGACTCGCTGTATTTGGAGCAACTGACTGGCATCAGAGATGAAAACCTCATTCCAATAAAGGCAAAACAAATGCAAAATTACAGGCTTTTTAACCCTTTGGTTCAGGTCCTCCATGTTCCAAGGAATCCAGGACAGAAAATCTGGGCCTGTAATTGCCTGACTTTGAAAACAGCAGAAGCAGCTAGGAAGAGAGGAGTTCAGGGATATTTTTTTTTCAAAAATAAGTTCCTAAGTTGTGTGTCCTTGTTTCTCAGTTGGATCCTTTTATCTGTATGTTTTGTGCTATATTATGCTTTGTGATTTGCTATTATTTTTATTGATTAGTAATTCTTTATTGTAATTGATAAGTGTAAACTGTTTAATTTTTATTTGCTGATGTTTAATGTTACTGTTTATATTAGATTTGAATGGATTATTGAATATTGCTTTATTTGATATAAGTTATTTATTTCAAAGATTTCTTTTGGACTTTTAAAATATTGGACCCGATTGTTAATATTAATATTTGATGTTTTATTATGTTTTTATATGTGTTGAAAGCTGCCTAGAGTGGCTGGGATAATAATAATAATAATAATAATAATAATAATAATAATAATAATAATAATAATAATAATATAATAATAATAATAATTTGTGTCCCATGATGGGTCAAGGTCACTTGCATCTATGACAAGAAGGTAATGAGACAAGGTGATGATAAGATAGAGGCAGTTACTGGTTTGGTTGGTTCTCATTGAATGCTGTATAAAGAGTATACAGAACAAACATGACCCTGATGTTTCTTCAGGAGCAACCAAGATGAACATAGGATTGCAGCTCCTTTCCTAGGGAAAATGTTATAGATTCATAGAATTATGCATGCTATGGTGGAAGTGGATAGAGCGAATGTTCTTCCCTTTTCTATAAGACTAGAACGTAGGATCACAGGAAGCTGTGTTTTACCAAAGCAAACCACTGGCACATCCAGCTCAGTATTGCTTACAGAGGCTGATAGCAACTCTCCAGGGTTTCAGAAAGTGGTCTTCTCCTGGAGATGCTAAGGACTGAACTTGGGTCCTCCTGCATGTAAAGGATGTGCTCTACCAATGAGCTCTACCTTCACATCAAGTTGACAGTAGGTCCAGGGCAGACAACATTCATTTATGTAATTCACTGTCAGGAGTGCATGAAGGAGCCAGGCCCTGTGACTGGTATGGCCTCGAAGGACTGGGGCCCTCCTGAAGGGCAAGGTGCGGCCACACAGGTGAGGGTTGACAGAAGACTCGTGGCACCTGGTGGCAAGAACAGGGAGGGGGTATATAAGACCAGCATTTCCCTCTGGCTCTTTGCCACAGCAGCACACTACCCACCTAGCTGTGCTTCGGCTTCCTGACTCTTGGACCCTTGGCCTCCTGACTCCTGGTTTCCTGACCCTCGGACTCTTGGCTTCCTGACTCCTGGTTTCCTGATTTGTGAACTCTTGGCTTCCTGACCCCTGGACTGCTGATTCCTGCTTCCCGACTTCTACCCCGGTCCTGACGTACCAAGCCGGGACTCCGACTGCCTGCAACCCAGACCATGACATTCACTAACAAACGATGTGGCCATGGTCACCAGCTTAGAGGGCTTTTAAGGGGCATTAGAAAAGTTCATGGAATATGGTTCTGTCTAGGTTTATTAGATGTCTGTATGGCATAGTTTAGTCGGTAGAGAATGGTACTCTTAATCTCAGGGTCGTGGGACAAAAAAATTCTGCATTGCAGGGGGTTAGACTAGATGATTCTCATGGTACCTTCCAACTCTACAATTCTACAATACCTCCAGATTTCAGAGGTATACTAAATAGTAAACACATCCTCACAGTATGGATGCCAAACCTTCACCATCCACTCATGGTATCAGAAGGCATGGTGAAACTCTGACGTTTGCAAAGATGCAAAAAGTAGTTATTCATTTATTTCCTAAATTTATTTTAGGAAAAATCCTCAAAACAGTTTACCAAGAAAGATAAAAGAAAATTATTGCCAATTTACAACCATAATCTCAAACATGCAGAATAGAACAGACAAAAACAACAACAACACACACCTCATATGAACATTTTAAACATCTGCGTAAGGTAAAGGTAAAGGGACTCCTGACCATTAGTTCCAGTCGTGACCGACTCTGGGGTTGCGGCGCTCATCTCGCTTTATTGGCCGAGGGAGCCAGCGTAAAAGCTTCCGGGTCATGTGGCCAGCATGACTAAGCTGCTTCTGGTGAACCAGAGCAGCACACGGAAACGCCGTTTACCTTCCCGCCAGAGCAGTACCTATTTATCTACTTGCACTTTGACGTGCTTTCGAACTGCTAGGTGGGCAGGAGCTGGGACCGAGCAACGGGAGCTCAACCCGTCGCAGGGATTCAAACCGCCGAACTTCTGATCGGCAAGTCCTAGGCTCTGTGGTTTAACCCACAGCGCCACCCGGCTGGAATAGACTGTTTCAGCAGGGATCTTATGTTTATCACAACATTCTCTAGTTTGAAAATGCTGACCACGATTTTGGTTGGGACACCCTCAGCCATAATGCCAAAGACCGTGTTTACTGGAACGGTGTCCAATCCTGCCTGCATATATTTGGCAGATGGGCTGCAGAATTCAAATATGGGTGGACCTGGATTGTTCAAGGCCAAGCCAGGCTATTTTGCCTGGTCCTCTGCCAGCCTAAAACCAGGGAATGATTAACTATGATTATATACTTAGCTGTAATGAACCTAATCCCAATAGCCAGTCATTTAAACATGGGGCCCATCAGCTGCTGAGGCAAATTATTTAACTGTTTCTCTTTTGCACCACCGCATAATCTTTGCCTTCCCCAACCCTCCAGGCAAATCTTACGAAGCTTTAGCTGGGAAACTATCAAATCTCCAAAGGTTGAGTCCTCCCTTGGCCATAGCAGAATTGGCCCTGAATTTGTAGATTCTTCCACTGCTCGTGTGTGAGAAAACATAGTTTAAATTACAACCATGACCCTTCAAGCAACCAGCTTGGGCTCGATTTGAACGATCTTATGTTCCTCGAAAGATTAACAGTAATTGGTATTATAGGACACATTCCTTAAAGCCAGTGTAAGCTTTATCATCTCAAAATGGAGAGAAAATGTTGAATTTACAGCAATAACGGCACATTTGTGCTGGGTACTGATTATCATAAAAGCAATATTTACTTTGCTAAATCAGGATTTATTTATTCAGGCCCAGCTGTGAAGATGCCAGACAATTGAAAAGATATACAAAAAAAGAGAGAGAAGAAGTAGTGAAAGCTAAAATGGCATTATTACATACAAGCCTGCTTCTAAATTAGGTAAGGGTGGATACTCAAATATTTAACTCTTTTAACTGTTGAGCAGATGTAGCTAACTTCATTCCTAACATTTTCTTTATCTCCTTATACTCACAATAGATATAAAACAAGTTAGTACTTAGTTGTATCCCTATATTTGCTTTTTAAACAGCTGGCAGGTGGGCTCTGTCCTGCCGAAGGTCATCCACTAGAACTTAATCCATGTGTTATTCAAATCCAGGCTTCCTCAACCTCAGCCCTTCAGATGTTTTGAGACTACAATTCCCATCATCCCTGACCATTGGTCCTGCTAGCTAGGGATCATGGGAATTGTAGGCCAAAAACATCTGGAGGGCTGAGGTTGAGGAAGCCTGTTCTAATCTCTGCTAGAGAGGCTCAGGTCATTGCCAAAAAGGTTACTGAGATGGGGGCAGCAGACAGTCACCTTTGGTATGCCAGGAACCATTTTGAATCAAGATGGTGGACCAAAATGTGACTTCACTGTGATATTGCCCGTTGTTGTTGTTTTTAACATGTTTGGCCACCTCTTGAGATATTGTGACCAAACCTGGCTTGAGGGTCTCCAAGGTGGAGGCAGCAGCCTTTGTCATTGTTTGGATCCTAGTCAGATAGGCTTAGAAAGTGCTTGGTCTTGAATGACACATAGGAACCGGAGAGTGATCAGCTTGGAGCCTAGAAAGGGCTGAGACAGGGCTTCACTCTCTCAGACAGGGACCAGGCAGGGATTAGGAGCCTGGAAAGGGCTTGGCTATGCATGGTGACCTCAGTAATTTCCCTGAGGGGGAAGTAAAGATCCCAGAAGGGGTTGGGAGCACAATAGCAAGAGTAAACACCAATGGATTGATCTCCTTTCTGAACATGGAACAAAAAATAAAATAAAATCTGCTTCAGTTCCCCCATTTTTGGTCATAATTACCCAACATTCTTAACTAGAAGTAACAAACATTCACTTAGTCTTAGACCAATGTGGCAGGATCTTACCCCCTCTTTGGCATACCACCAAATACTTTCCTCCTCCTCTTCTCTCTCTCTCTCCCTCTTTCTCTCTCTCTACATTTTTAACATGCTGCAACAGATGAAGGAAGGTTGCGTCTGATTGGAAATACTGGCTTCAGAAAGGATTCCACCGATGGCAGCTCAATTTAGTGTGATAATGAGCTTACAAGTAGTAAAGGTCACTAACTCTGGAAGGCCTAGCTTATCTATCTACACACAGAGAGAGAGGAGGGGGCGAGAGAGCAATATACTGAGAAATTGTAAAGTATGCCCACAAAATATAAGGTAAATATAAAACCTCACTTTCAATAAATATTTTTTTCCCTTTGTTGACTTTAATTATGCATCTATGCGAAAAGGAAGTGTACAACTGTGAACATTCCACACTGGAAGAAATGCTACACTTTGAAGCCCCATCAACTCAAGGACAGACCCCCGTTGACGGCAGTTTGAAAGCCTGCATTGTATGAGACGTTGGAATCTTTTCCCTCTGTTACAAAGGTATACAGGCACTGCCCCCCCCGAACTTTAATATGCCACAAGAAAGGAGGGGTGTGCACAGGGAGGGTTGCTGGCAACGATTTGATATGAGCAAGGGTTGTTCTTAAGGAAATTCACAAGCTGTGTTCAGAGATATAGAATTCTGGAATAAGAAGATGAAAAGGTCCTAGTCTTTCCCTCCCGAGTGCTCAGATAATGCACAAATTTGGAAGGCCGGGTGTGCTTCAATTCACGTATTGTTTGGAAAAATGTGGGTTTTGTGAGTTCAGAAATGCGAACTGAATCAAATCCCCTCCTCCCACCGAGAGCACAATATAAGTTGTAATTCAGCAGCTTCTCTTTCCAGTCTATTTCTGAAATTCCTTTGTAGTAAAACAGCTACTTTGAGATCTTGTATAGAATGTCCGGGGAGATTGAAGTGTTCTCCTACTGGTTTCTCTGTCTTGTGATTCCTGATGTCCGATTTATGTCCGTTTATTCTTTGGCGTAAGGTCTGGCCTGTTTGTCCAATATAGAGAGCTGAAGGACACTGTTGGCATTTGAATTTCAGAAATAGACTGGAAAGAGAAGCTGCTGAATTACAACTTATCACCAAACTTAAAACCATGGAGAAACCTGTTCTGAACAAAGACCTTGGATTCTTATCTCATTATACATGACAAAGCCATTTTTCACCTTTTCACCCCTTGCTTTTTCCTGTAAGACCTATTGCAGTCGTTAAGAGTCGTCAACAGGCTCATCACAGCTATCTGCCAATCACCCATTCCCACCACCCTTCTGAGTAATACCCCTCCCCACCTTCTCACTATATAGAAGGGTCTGGAAACTTCTGTTTCAGTGTATCTGAAGAAGTGTGCATGCACACGAAAGCTCATACCAAGAACTGACTTAGTTGGTCTTTAAGGTGCTACTGGAAGGAATTTTTATCCAAACTCAGATCAGCTGACAATATTAGCAGAACACCTGAATCCACCTTTTACAAAAGAACAAAAATGTAAATATTTTTACCTCTACTTTGTCCCCACCCTGCAGAAAAATGTAAGAGAAAACACAAACTAATAACTATTATGATTAAAAGGTTTAATGCCCAACTTACAACAATGTTAAGTAAAGTAAGAGAGTGTATCTATATGCCCTTAGTTACGAATGTGCCACATGAAGTGAATGGGACTTACTTCTGAGTATTTATACCAATAGGATTGTACTGTACCTTCTTAGGCATGACATTCTTCATTTTTAGATATTCATATTAATCACTTCCAACCATGACATGTAGAGACATCACCTTGCCATCAAAGGTCTGTATAGTAAAAGCTATGATTTTCCCAGTAGTGATGTATGGAAGTGAGAGCTGGACCATAAAGAAGGCTGATCGCCGAAGAATTGATGCTTTTGAATTATGGTGCTGGAGGAGACTCTTGAGAGTCCCATGGACTGCAAGAAGATCAAACCTATCCATTCTTAAGGAAATCAGCCCTGAGTGCTCACTGGAAGGACAGATCCTAAAGCTGAGGCTCCAATACTTTGGCCACCTCATGAGAAGAGAAGACTCCCTGGAAAAGACCCTGATGCTGAGAAAGATGGAGGGCACAAGGAGAAGGGGACAACAGAGGACGAGATGGTTGGATAGTGTTTTCAAAGCGACCAGCATGAGTTTGACCAAACTGCAGGAAGCAGTGGAAGACAAAAGTGCCTGGCGTGCTCTGGTCCATGGGGTCACGAAGAGTCGGATACGACTAAACGACTAAACAACAACAACATTAATCACTTCCAACCATGACATGTATTAGAGCATAGGCTTTTTAGAATGAACAGTTGTTTAAGGTTCAAAAAATCATCAGTGTTGCAAGGTGGTTTCTGGTTCTCCAAGGTGTCAGGCAGAATAACTGAGTGAAAATTTGGTTTCACTTGCATTTTAACGAGAACCTGCCTGATTCAAACTTCTTGAACCAACATGCAAACCGAAACACAGCTACCCTTTGAAATTTGCATTTCTTTGGATTTTATGATGCAGTTCTCGAAGCAAGTATTATGTACAACAATGCACATATGCAAAAATCTGTGTTAAATGCCTGTAATGGTGGATATAACATTCAAAATACTTTGCACTTGGGAAAATTACTTGCAAAAATGTGTACGTTAGTCATGACTGCCTGCAAAAAAAAAAAAAGTGTTTCGTATTTGAAATTTCCGCTAAAATGCTGGTGAATTTTCATGATAATCAAAGGAAAGCAAATGTGGAAAACTTAATTTAAGATTGGGAAAATGAGAAACCTAGAGAACTGAAATTGACAGATTTATTTATTCATAAACAGGAATCTTACAATGCCCAGACCGGACCAATAACCCTTAAATCCTTTAGCTGAACATCAGGGATTGAAACTTGAACAGCGTAGGCTTAAGCTGATGAGATGTAATGAAATTGATGGGTTTGACTACCTTTAAGTGTGTTGCTTTCATTGGGTCTACTCTGAGTATAATTCTGCATACAACCCTCTTGTGTGCAAAGCACATGTTTTAACAATGAGTGACAGGCACTTCCTTGAGCTTTGGTGTGGGACCCACATGCAGAATCAATCAATGATGAAAGAAATGCCTGCTCTCTCACACAATGTTTCGGTGTGTGCAACATAATAATTCTACCACCATTCATACATTGACTATGGATAACTGATGTGTTAATATTTATGCTTAACTACAGAACTCATCAGATAAATTATGTTCTACCCTCTATAGCTGCAGTTCCCTTTCATGTACCATCTCAGACATTTCCATTACAGGTGAAATTAAATTACCCCGCCTCCTCCCCTACACTCCATTTAAAGTAAATAAAACTTTATTGAGCTCTCTCTTCCTCTAGGGGACTATACCGAAGATCAATGTGCAGATGGTATACAGATGGTATTTTTAGACTCTGAATCATATAGGTGAAGTCCTACAGAAGGATTTTGTTCTGCTGCAGTCTAATAGACAATTGGAAAGATGGAAGAACCTTAACAACACGCGCTAAAAATATTAGATTGCATCAATATTTCCTTCCTCTTCCAACAGTTCCCAACTTCTTAGCTGCCTCGGTAATTTAAGAACGTGAAGAAAGATGAAGCAAAAGAAACCATCCACTAAACCGAGCAACTCTCATCTGTCTGAAATAAAGAGGAAGGATATGTATAATAAGCAGTTTGGATTCTTCAAGTGGCTGGTAATGTAAAAAGAAAATTGTGAGTACATGTTAAGCACAACCTGGTCCTCAACACCTTAAATAAAACTTACTAGTGCAACTGGGGGTTTGAAGCATGTGCTGTTGCATTCTGGTCCTGACTATGGGCATAGGCATCTGCTTGGACACTGGAAACCTCAGGAAGGCAGAATGCTATTGTACTCAATTTCTGCTTTCATGTTTCCTATAAGCGTCTTGTTGACTACTGTAAGAACAGGATGCTAGTCTAGGTGGGCCACTGACCTGTCCCGGCAGGTCTGGTCTTGTGCTGTCATGTGGGGCCAAACATGATATTATGTTAAACACATTTTTGGATGGGGTGTGACTATTTTTAAAGACCAAAGTAGCAGCTATTGGGGGCAGAAAGATGCAGGACCACAGGGATAGAGTGGAGTTTAACCCTTTCTCTCCCTTCTGTAGAACCAGAAAAAAACCACACACACCTTTCTGAGCTTCCTCCTATTACAGCATTTCCCAAGCTTGGGTCTCCAGTTGATTTTGGAGTACAACTCCCATCATCCCAAGCTAGCAGGACCAGTGGCCCTTATGGGAACTGTAGTCCAAAAGCAGATGGAAAGCCAAGTTTGGGAAACCCTGTCCTCATACAAGTAGCAAGATTTTTTTCTGTGGGGTGGGGGGGTGGGTCATTAAGGCTGTGATAGAGAGGCAAAAGGTTAAACACCTCCATCCCGCCATGTTCCCTATCAAGATCTGGGCCCCCCTACATCTGATAGTTTGATTTTAAAAACATTCAAGTCAAGCATCTAAATATAAGGTTACCAGATTTTTTCAATGGATTTTGTATGGGGACTGATTTGTAAATCTAGGGACTGTCCCTGGGAAACGGGGACGTCTGGTAACCTTAAAAGACATATTTGATGTAACACGTTGCTTGGTCCTTGATGTAAGGATATAAGCATATGGAACCATTTCACGGAAATGAAAGCTACAGTTTCCATTTCAGTTTTGCTAGAGTGGGAAAACACAAGCATCTCTCTATATTTATTTGGATGCTTTCTATTATCCCCTTGAAGATCCGTGTAAGTCCTGGACACAAGAATGATTAAAAAAATTAAAAATAATCACCAAAGGAACATAGGGGCATCAGAACATAGGAAGCTACCTGATAGTGAGTCACGTCACTGGTCCACCCAGCATTGTTTACACTGACTGGCAGTGGCTGCCCAGGGTTTCAGACAGATGTGTCTCCCAACCTGACCAGGAGATGCTGGGTGTTGAACCTGAGACCTTCTGCCTGCAAAGCGGATGCTCTTCCCGTGAGTCCTGGTCCTTGCTTAAACAGCTGGCTTTTAAGACTCCACAAAAAGCTCAGTTCCTAAATTAGGCCACCAGCCCACACAACTGGCAGTAGCCCTGCCTACATCACATGAGCAGGGAAAAGAAGTGACAGGAAATACTGTATTTTTTGCTCTATAAGACTCACTTTTTCCCTCCTAAAAAGTAAGGGGAAATGTGTGTGTGTCTTATGGAGCGAATGCAGGCTGCACAGCTATTCTAGAAGCCAGAACAGCAAGAGGGATTGCTGCTTTCACTGAGCAGTGATCCCTCTTGCTGTTCTGGCTTCTGAGATTCAGAATATATTTTTTTCCTTGTTTTCCTCCTCCAAAAACTAGGTGCGTCTTGTGGTCTGGTGCGTCTTATAGAGCGAAAAATACGGGTATATATGAACTTACTACCTAAGCTTCACCTTAGGCCACACAAGCTCGGGGATTGCGGATTTCCTGTTCTCCCAAAGCTCAGGAGTTTAGTCGTATGCAGTGCTATTTTCGGGGGTGGGTGGGCGCAGGGGTATGCACACCCCTAAACATTTTTGAATCTAAGTTTGGGCTCATTGAGAGACAGTATTTCAATATGAGTAGGAAAAGGAGAGTACCCCTAAACACTTTTTTGGGGGGAAAGCACTGGTTGTACGGGGTGCTTCAGGGTCTGCAGAATTTGCTAGAGCTGTAAATCAGTCTTGGGGGACTTTGGAACAGCTCTGTCTCTAAGCTCTGGTTCTCTCAAAAACTTAGGGAGCAAACACGAAAGTCAGAATGAATTAAATTAAGTTTAAGCCAGATCCAAACTTCATTCAGGAGTCAGTCTACTGCTACCTGAGCCAGGCTAAGCCCAGCCGAAGGGAGAAGCCTTTAAATTACACAGCCCTTTTGGGCTTATACCATGTTGTCAGGTCACATGATACAGCTAATGAGCACCAGCTGAGCTAGGATGAGGAATGGTGTATCTCTGGCTGAGCCAAAGTTGGGGACTTATACGAGCATAACAAGAGACCTTCCACATCCTAACTTGCTCACCCCAGCAGATCTAGGTTTGTGATTGTGCCATTAATTTAAAAAGTAGATAAAACCTTTCCCCCTACTTATTTGCTTCATTTTTCACTTTGGTTGGTTACTTTTCCTTTTTAGTTTGGGAAGGGATGTAGATATTCAACAACCCTAACCTCAGGGATGAACCTAACCTAATCTTTGATGAAATGTTTTCTCCCCTTGAACGGGTAAATTCTGACATAGAAAATGAAACTTGTAGAAATTTGGCTCAGTTCTACCAGTAATCAGACCCTCTCCAGACATTAAAGTAAACACACAAGAGGATGCCAGGGGTGAGTTTTCTAGCTCTGACCTGCTACACCACCCTTTCTGCCACATTCTGACTCATGGAAGGTCAAGTTCTGAAGTGGAGGAACTTCTGCACCCATAAACATTTTTAGAACCCCAATTATGCAGGGTTTCAAAAGGCGCTGGCCACCTCAGTGGATCTGGCACTTTCCCAGAGCAACCCAAGACCCTTAGGTCTTCTGGGATAACACCAAACTCATTTGACTTTACAGATAGTTCACTTCAAATGCATTTGGTCCTGCCAAAAGCCACAACAGATCTACATAAATGTGTTTAATAAATTAAAACGTCCACGCAACAAGATAAACTGTATGCAATTAGGAGTTCAAAATTATGAATTCATACCCCAGAAAAATAATTTATTGTACTAAAGTGTCAAGCACACATGGATATTTGTCTTGCTTTGCCAAGGGTTCATACTAATGTGGCCACTTCTTTCCCATCATCATAATCATTCACATATTCTATCTTCTTTCTAAATTTGTTACATATTCCTCCAGCAACTCAGAAAAAGAATTTGAGTCCTGTACTCTCTGACACAAAAATGAACTGTGTGGCAAATCCCCAATTTCCCCGTCATTGCAGATGCCACAGACTCCAAAGAGTGCTGGGGTTTCTCCCTTCAAGCACTGTGGATGGTATTAACCGGAATCTGGAAAGAGGAAAAGAGGAAGAACTGGGCACCACAGTTCAAGAAGGACACTGACAAACTGGAACGTGTCCAGAGGAGGGCAACCAAAATGGTCAAAGGCCTGGAAACGATGCCCTATGAGGAATGGCTAAGGGAGCTGGGCATGTTTAGCCTGGAGAAGAGGAGGTTAAGGAGTGATATGATAGCCATGTTCAAATATATAAAAGGATGTCACATAGAGGAGGGAGAAAGGTTGTTTTCTGCTGCTCCAGAGAAGCAGACACGGAGCAATGGATCCAAACTACAAGAAAGAAGATTCCACCTAAACATTAGGAAGAACTTCCTGACAGTAAGAGCTGTTCGACAGTGGAATTTGCTGCCAAGGAGTGTGGGGTTGGACTCGATGGCCCTTGTGGTCTCTTCCAACTCTATGATTCTATGATTTCTCAGAGTGTGCCTACCTATTAAAACCATAAAATAACTCTCAGGGCCA
The DNA here is from genome assembly GCF_964106915.1 of Podarcis gaigeae. Lineage (NCBI taxonomy): Eukaryota > Metazoa > Chordata > Lepidosauria > Squamata > Lacertidae > Podarcis > Podarcis gaigeae. The sequence goes on along the minus strand of NC_139681.1, from coordinate 88,843,213 downwards.
AGCAGTCCATTTTAGGATTTGTCCTGGATTTGTTTGGATTGAAACTGGATTGAAACGGGACGTGCACAGAAACCCACCCTGTTTACAAATTATGTTTTGAGGGCTTCCAGTCAAGTACTAGAAAAAAACCCCACCTCATATCCCCCCCCCAAGTATCCGATCTGAACACTTGAAAAAACCCCAAATTAATCCTTTGTTGCTGTTTACTCCCTTCTTTGCTCTGCTTTCCTAAACGAGAGAGGGAGGGAGGGAGAATGGCCTTACTTTGGGAGAGTAGTATGGAACAACAGGCTGCTGAATGACATTTCCTGCGAGGAATCATAGGTTACTGTCAGGGAACTACCATCAGAGCCAGAGGGAGAGAGTGGGCTCCGGAGGGGTTCCAGAGAGCGTCCCGGGATGGGGAGAGGCAGCCCATCTTCTGGGGAAGAGAATCAGCGTAGCACCAGTAGAGAAGGGGGGCAGATGGAGGAATCGGTGAGGCGGTCCCATGACTCCTTGCCAGGGACCAGCGGGGAGAGTAAGGGTCCTCCGCTGAGTACATCCTCCTTGCGCAAAAGGCTTCCACACAGGGAGAGTAGGAGGAGACTAGGCGTCAAAGAGCTTCGTTGCTGGAAGAAGTTCAAGAAACGTCCACTGACAGATCCTGCCAGCGATTGAGACAGTCACGGGTGAGTGGCTGTCCGGACAGAAGAGGTTCACTCAGGCAACCCAGCCAGGTGTTGCACCGGTTTACGCACGAGCAACCCCTAGAACCATTACAGTTACAGACCCCATAAGCCCCAGCTGGAAATGACAATCCAAACATTATTATTATTTGCAGCTGAGGATACCTTCAAAGGGTATTACCTGTTACCTGTTACCTGTTCCTTCTGTCTAAAGGTAAGGCATTTTCCCACAATGAAGGTTGGAGCTGTCAGGGAATTGTGGAGGTGGGGGCAAGAGACCCCAAACATTTAAGCAAGGCTTCCAGGCTGAGCTCCAATTCTAGTCAAGCTAAGCCATATTCAGGCAGAGGCAGCGGACATTTTTAGCCCTTCCTTCTCTGGAGGTTCATCTTGGCCCTGGCTCAAATTTTACCTGAGGGGGGTGGACTCTGGAGTCCAGTAGAATTTGGGGGCAGAAGTCTAGGGTCCCACTTAACAGAATGAACAGGAGGAACCTCAAACATAGGAGAGTCAGCTTACCACATTTTGGAGCAAACAAAGTAATACGATTGCCATTTCGATAGGGGACCATTTCAAGTTGGCGAAATGAAAGGCATTACAGTGGTACCTCGGGTTAAGAACTTAATTCGTTCTGGAGGTCCGTTCTTAACCTGAAACTATTCTTAACCTGAAGCACTACAGTGGTGCCCCGCAAAACGAATGCCTTGCAAGACGGAAAACCCGCTAGACGAAAGGGTTTTCTGTTTTGGAGGTGCTTCGCAAAACGAATTTCCTATGGGCTTGCTTCGCAAGACGAAAATGTCTTGCGAGTTCCTGCGGGGTTTTTTTCCTCCCCCCCTTTTTCCCAAGCCGCTAAGCCGCTTATCAGCTGATCCGCTAAGCCGCTAAGCCGCTTAACAGCTGATCCGCTAAGCCCGCTAAGCCGCTAATAGCACTAATCCGCTAATCCGCTAATGGGCTTGCTTCGGAAGACGAAAAAAACGCAAGACGAAGAGACTCGCGGAACGGATTCTTTTCGTCTTGCGAGGCACCATTGTACTTTAGCTAATGGGGCCTCCTGCTGCTGCTGCACCGCTGCTGCACGATTTCTGTTCTCATCCTGAAGCAAAGTTCTTAACCCGAGGTACTTATTTCTGGGTTAGCAGAGTCTGTAACCTGAAGCGTCTGTAACCTGAAGTGTTCGTAACCCGAGGTACCACTGTACCAGCTAAGACTAGTACCCATTAGATCATTAAGTCCAGCATCTATAATTACCTAGTACATCAGTGCTGGAGTTCATATAGCTAAATGTGAGAGTTGTCATCCTGCTCAACTGAGGTGGGTGGAGGCCAATGGAGGTGTTTGAGAAAGAGGTTACAAATTAGTTTCCTTACCACCACCACCGCATTGAAATTTCATGTGATAATTATCTCAAAGAAACTGCCATCTCCCTATCCAAAAGCACTTCTGTCACTGCTAATCGTTCCAGCACATACCACAGGGACTGTTCAAATGCAGATGATTTAACGGTGAGTGTAATTCTTCCTGTAAACAGGATTGATGAATTGTGCGTTCTCCAGACCTCAGGGTCCAAGGATGGAGTGACAGGGATCCCCTTTGAAATCCTTTTAGTGTCAAGGACGTGTGTCAAAGCAGCTGTCTTGCTTGCCAAGAAAGGCGAAAGGGGAATCCTGCACAATGAATGTTCTTTAATCTGCAGCATTCCCAGTTTAAGGCTTCATAAAAACTCCAACAGGCCATGACAAGAAGTCTTCTCTCTACTCTTTCCTATATAGTGGCAGCCTTCGCACAGCAGTTTCCAGGTCTGCCTGCTAGATCTGCAAACGAACAATCTCCATGGATTTCCTTTTCCTTCTCTCTGATGGAAATGTGCCCACAGCAGATGCCTTGGTCAATGAAAAGGGCATCAGAGGTGAGAAGAAAGGAGCTTGCCTTCTTTATTGGGTTATTGCTCTTTTGAAGGTATAAGAAGTTGGGGAAACCTGTGTCTTTCCAGATGTGGTTGGACTCCAACTCACATCAGCTCCATTCAACATGGTTCTAGGCCAGGGATGATGGGAGCTGTGGTTCAGCAACATCTGGTGTTCCACCAAGGTCGCCATCCTTGGTACACCATCCCAGCATATGACCTGAAGGGACATGAGGTCACCACTTTGCCTGAAGATAAGCAGGATTGGTTCTGGTCAGTTATAACCACAGTTATAGCACCTTGGGTTCCATGATGGAAGGAAGGGGATATTAAACTGTAAGAAACTGAGTAAGTTCATAAGAAGTTTCTGAATCAAATATGTGTAGTACATTTCTATATTCTTGTAGGAGATAAGAGGTTTTTGGTGAAGGAAGAGGAGGTTAAAAAGGAGATAGAAAAACTTGAAAATACTCTACCAAGAATACAGGATTGTCTTCCAAGACAAACAGAACATAACATCATCTTTAGTCAGCATGATGAACACCATTAAATATCTCTGTGTACACCAAATTTCAGGTTGTGATCTATTGTGGAAGTACGGGAATATTTTTTAAAAAACAACAACAACACCAAAGCAAACAGTGGGACAATCAGTATGTCAGTGAGGCCCAAATATTTTAAATATAAACAGCTTCTGAAGCTTTTGTATTCTGAATACTGAGAATGTGAAATGCACTCTAATGCATTTAAATAACCAGCCAGTCTGGCATATACAAATATTTTTGAAACACCTTTGAAACAGAAATTGATTCATTCATAATTGGTTAACATGAAAGGAATCCTTGTATTACTGAGCGAGACATCTTAAATTTCCTCTACCTTTGCGATGGATTCATGCAGGCTGAAGGAAGACACTAGTTCGTTGGATATTGTTGAATGTAGAGGGAAAAGGGCTTCAGAGAGAAAACTTGCCGTCTGTGTGACAAAAAAAGAGAAAAGGAGATGGAGAGAACCTTTAAGACTTCTTATTGATTTCCTTCTTCAAATGCCTTATTGGATTCTATCTGAAGGTTCAAAGGACTTCAAAATTGTTGTAAAGTTTGTGCTGATCATTAGACTTCATTTTAGTGATCTAATTTACTCGTTCCAAACTCTGGAACAGAAAAAAAGGGATACAGTTATCTTTACTGTAAAAAAAAAAGTGTTCTCCTGAAATGACATCTATCTTAGTAAATGTACTTCCCCGTTCAATGCATTATTATGCCTAAGGGGAGAAAAATCCATACTGATTTCATTTGTGCATTGCTAGTAATTCCAAAACTTGAAATGACTAATTGGCTTGTCAGAAATTATATATGCATGACAATTAGAGCCATAAAACACAAAACTATTTATTCAAGAGGAACTGCATCCCTCCCCTTCAGTAGTAGGCATAGCTTAGAATGTTAATTATAAAAATGAACTAATTCCTGTTCATGTACATCCATTTAGAAATTGAACTAGTTCAGTTTACAATTCAATTCAGTTTCATCCATTTATCCTATTTACCTTTCTTCTTTTGGCATTCAAGATGTTGTGCTAAAGTGCAAAACAGTGAACTTCATTAAAAAAAGAGCTAGTTTATTTGAAAAACTGGTAGTAGATAGTTTTCAGAGATGGACCATTGTTTATTACTGAGTTCCCGAGATTAACAGTAATAAAATAACACTACTTGTTATCAGGTGCTCACTGTTTCACGCTTATGCATTTGGTTTGGGCTTTTTTGGTTTTAATCTATCCCATCAATATTTCCAAGCAAACTAAGGCAGCTAACAAATCAATAACAGAACAATAAAATAAATAAATAATACAATCTCCAACTTAAACTAAATCACACACTCAAAACAGCAGCATACAAATTAAGAACTAATAATAGCAAAAATAATAGGAACCTAATTTTTTAATGTTCTAGTTCAATGGGAATTCAAGAGGAGCACAAAACAGGGGAAATCAAGGCTTTGCTTTCTCTGCTCAGGGGTTTTGCACTGGTATATGTTTGATTCCTACCTGCTGTCTGAAGTGGTACAGTCCTACAATACTTGCATCATGCACAGCTGTTGATTGCATAGTCTAGGCTTGGCTGGTTCTATGGACTCCTGTTTTTTGTGCTTCAGGATCTAGGCAGAAGGCCTGGCTTATCTTCCTGAGATGTAGCTAGTGTGAGGAATTTTATAAAACCGGGCTCCATTGCATAGACACTCATAGGGAATTCATTCTCTTGAGGGCTGATCATCAAACAGTCAAACTGGCAACATCTTTGGGTTTCTGTTTTTGAGAGCTGTGCAGACTTCTGTTGATGCAGTCTAGAATAGCATTAGCTCTTTTTTAAAACTGCCACTGCATCACACTGTTGACTCATGTTAAGCTCGTGGTCCGCTAAGACCTCACATATACTGCTGGCAGAAGCTCCTTGTTGCACTTTACTGCTCAAAACCCATTGGTAGCTTCTGCTAATTTTCAGCTTAAGGAAAGGACTTCCATGTGTATCTTGCCCAAATACACAACTGTGGATTCGGTACATATGGAAGTAATTCAATGATCTGAAAGCAACCAATTTGCACTGCAAAGGTTGTGCTGCTGTTTCATCACATCACAGTTCTCAGTGTTCATAATATGGGGCTACCTTTGAAGGTGACCCGGAAACTACAACTAATCCAGAACGCAGCATCCAGACTGGTGACTGGGAGCAGCTGCCGAGACCATATAACACCGGTCTTGAAAGACCTACATTGGCTCCCAGTACGTTTCTGAGCACAATTCAAAGTGTTGGTGCTGACCTTTAAAGCCCTAAACGGCCTTGGTCCAGTATATCTGAAGGAGCGTCTCCACCCCCATCGTTCTACCCGGACACTGAGGTCCAGCACCGAGGGCCTTCTGGCGGTTCCCTCACTGCGAGAAGCCAAGTTACAGCGAACCAGGCAGAGGGCCTTCTCGGTAGTGGCGCCCTCCCTGTGGAACGCCCTCCCACCAGATGTCAAAGAGAACAACAACTACCAGACTTTTAGAAGACATCTGAAGGCAGCCCTGTTTAGGGAAGCTTTTAATGTTTGATGTATCACAGTATTTTAATATTCTTTTGGAAGCCGCTCAGAGTGGCTGGGGAAGCCCAGCCAGATGGGCGGGGTATAAATAATAAATTATTATTATATTATTATTATATTATTAAATAAGCCAGACTGGGCACCCAGCACTAGCAAGTGGTCCTTGCGGGTGTTGACCAGGACAGAATATAGTCCTCTGGCTGAAAGAAGGTCCCTCATTTCTGATTTAGCATCTGAGTATGAGCCAGGGAAGATAATGGCACATTTGATGAACTCTGAATGCAGTTCTGCTGGACATTTTGTTTTTAAATGTTCCTCTAGCTGTGTTTGGCCATAGGTGATAAGCACCTGTATGTTTGGAAATACGTTTTTGCAGCTTCTCTCCATGTCTGACATCTGCTGATATTCAAAAGTCGGCTGCCTGATGTTCAAGTCCTTATATCCACATTTAGTAGAGTCCTGAATTTTGGAATGGTTAGTATCAAAAGCGTGATTAATCCATTCCTGACTTGCCAGAAAGTTTTCCTTTTAGAGACCATATATTACTGTGAAGTGTTGAAATTGAAACCTTTGCTTTGGAAGTGATATTAATACCGCTGGAAGATTTAACAGGATTGATTTGCTGTGCCATGCATTTTGCAACTTTCCCAACTTGCTTCTGACAGCTAGGACACTGCTCTGAGGGTCTCTGGTTGTTTTAAACTTCAGTGTGCTCCTTTTCTACAAAGAACCAAGCTTGGCTATCTCACTTAAACAAGTTTAGACGTCAGTGGCATTTCATGCTAAATAAATTTGGCAAACACTTCTAGCAATTTTTATCACAATTCTCTCTCATTTTATAATTATTGTTATTAAATCTTCCAAATTATTACATAACTCCAATAATATATATCTTTTTTTGTTACACATTTTCTTCTTGACTTCCCCTCTATCCTTCCCTGTTTTTTTTATATTCCCCCTTAATAGTTGCATTAAAACACATCTACATTTATTTTCTAAGACCCCCAAATCCATTCTCCACATTCTTCCATTGCTCATATCTCAAATCCTGCACGTGATTTCATATAAGAATGATAATTCAATATGTAGTCCTCCTATGGGCTCCATTCTTCTATGACAATACAATCATTTTGTCCTCTTATTTTAGCAGTCAGTTTCACCATTCCTGCATAGTTCACCAGTTTTATAAGCCAGTCTTCCTTAGTTGGAGTCTCTTCGTCTTTCCATTTCTGTGCATATAAAGTTCTAGCTGCAGTTGTTGCATACATAAGAAGGTTAAACAGCTTTTGGGGAATTTTCGTCCCCAAAAATGCTTTGGGTTGGGGGGGGGTGTTGGTCAATTTAAGCATCTTTTTCAGTTCATTGTAAATCATTTCCCAGAAATCCGTTGCCTTGCCACAAGTCCACCAGATATGATAATCACAATTCTCACACAAGGTGCAAACTGACACCCCTCTCCTGCAAGCAATCTGCACATATAAAAGGCAGTGCCCAATGATCCTTCCTATTCTCCCAAGATCCAGCCCCAGTCTAAGCTCCCTTCCAACCTCCTCTTCCATAAGTTCTCTGCTGGAATCCCGCTAGAACATGAACCTCAATCGTACAGTGCTCTTGAGTATTTGGAACACCCATGAAGCTCTGGCTCTGCAAGTGGAGACAGTGGCAGAATCCCTCTTCTATGTACAAAATGAACAGAGAAGAAAATGTGACATCTAGTGAGCAAGAAACAGAACCTCAGGAGGGAATATGCAGATGAAGGGAGTGGCTATGCAAATATCCTGGTTCTCAGTGGCTAAAGAGATCACTGGTTGAATAGATGGACCATAAGGAGATGCCTTCTACTGAATTAGACTCTTGGTCCATCTTGCGCAGTACGACCTACACTGACTGTCAGCAGGTCTCCAAGGTTTCAGATGAGGAACATTTCCCTGCCTACCCAGAACTGTCAGGGAATGAACCTGAGGTTTTCTTCATGAAAAGCAGATGCTCTACCAATAAGACGCAACCAAAGGCCCGGATAAATAAGTAGGGCTTTAACTAGTACTGCAAATATAAAAACTTTTATATCAACAGCAGTGTGATGGGCATGGCTGGAAAGGGTCTTGTGTACAGCTTATACAGTGGTACCTCAGGTTAAGTACTTAATTCGTTCCGGAGGTCCGTTCTTAACCTGAAACTGTTCTTAACCTGAAGCACCACTTTAGCTAATGGGGCCTCCTGCTGCTGCTGCACCGCTGGAGCACGATTTCTGTTCTCATCCTGAAGCAAAGTTCTTAACCTGAAGCAATATTTCTGGGTTAGCGGAGTGTGTAACCTGAAGCGTATGTAACCTGAAGCATATGTAACCCGAGGTACCACTTACAGATAGGTAGCCATGTTGGTCTGCCATAGACAAAACAAAACAAATTTCCACCTGGGAGAAGAACTGGTGGAGGAGGACTGGAAGAAATTTAAGGACTATCTACAAAAGCATTGTAAATTGTATGAATGTTAAGAAAGATGTAAGATCGGTAATAAGATGACTCCAACAAATTAGTTATAATGAAAAGAAATCTGTATGTAATTGAAAGAAAAGATAAATTTTGGATAAATGGTATGTTAAAATTAAAGTTCTAAAAAAGTGAGTTAAATTCTAAAATTTGAGATCCAATACTGGAAAACTATACTATATGAATTGAAACAAGTTAGCAATTTGCTAGCAAATATATGAGTTTAGAAGGCAGGAACAAGAGATGTGAGGAAGTCCAAAGATGAGAATGAAATGTGGATACTGGAAAATACTATGTTACTATGTATGTCTTTTATTGTCTAAACAAAAATTTTAATAAATATCATTATTTTAAAAAAGTGTATCTGAAGAAGTGTGCATGCACACGAAAGCTCATACCAAGAAATAACTTAGTTGGTCTTTAAGGTGCTACTGGAAGGAAATTTGTTTTGTTTTGACCGAGGTATCACTGTTTCTCTATGGTTCCAATACTGAGAAAACCAGACCCACAAACACCATACCTTATAAATCTATATAGCAATGTGGAAAGAACCCATATGCAATCTTTCCAATGCATTATATACATTTAAAAAAATAATCAGAAAAGACGAAGTGGTAGTTTCAGTTTCAAAGTAGGAAATAACTGTGGTGACTTCCTTGCTTCTCGCTGGATGAAACATTAAAGAAACCTGCAAGATCTGAATGTTGCATAATCAATCATTCTCAGAAGAATTAATGAGGTAATAGATTCCTTACCAGTGTATTTTCATCTATGAGAGCTCAGCACTTGCTTGTCTGCCACACACACACACACACACACACACACACCCCAAATATCTCCAGGAAGAGAACCACTCCGGTCATTCATTATTACGATGACAGGGCATAAGAGAGGCGTGATTGACAGTAACAATTCATCCTTATTTTAGATGTTTATGAGGGAGACTGAACAGATCAGTACATTTAAGTGGAAAGGAGCAGAGCCCAATGTACTGCTGTGCGAATAACACACACAAATTGCCAACAATGGATAGGTAACAAATCAATAAAGCACTTGAACCAGAACCCTCCCGCTTAAAAGAACTAAGTGCACTTGAAACCACTAAGGCTGTGTACACACCATATATTAAAGCTCATTTAAAGTACAAATAAAATGATGATGATGATGATGATGTCTTCAGGAGAGAACCTTTCACTGTGCTACTTGCCCCTAAGGTCTGTTCCGTGACGACTCAAAGCAAGCGTTTGATCATTGTTGCACTTATTTTTACAAAACACCCTCCCAAACAAGTGTCTATGGTGCTATGCTTAGACATGGGCTTAAAACCTTCTCATTCACACAGACTGTCTCTGTAGTGTGACCCTACCATCTTGCCCAGGGGTCAGCAACCTAAGGCCCATGAGCCACAAGCAGCCCATGGGGGTCGTTTAACCGGCCCATAGATCCCTGCCACCCGCTCAGTCAGCTCCCGTGCACCGCGCTAAACCGGCACGGAGCAGAGCAGAGACCACCTTCCACGACACTGGCCGGCTTCCTGCGCACAGCTCCTCCACACCGGAAAGAGCTCCAGAAATAGCGCTTGCACATGCATGCATACGCACACACTCAGGCCCACTGCGGCGTCTGCGGTACCGTGAACCGGCCCAAGCCACAAAAACTTTGCTGACCCCTGATCTTGCCCATAATACTGAATACGCCCCACCACATATTTTATTTTGTACATCCTTTCAAATATTAAAACACACACTATTCCGCTATTTTAATGCTTAGTAACTTGTAAATAATTTTGCTTACAGAAAGTAGGAGCAAAGTGTGTCATGGCGGGATAGTAAAAATTTTGCACTCCCCTTGTTGAACATTCTCCCTGGATTATTTCCCAACTTTTTAAAAGCAGTTTTGGAAACACTCCAAGGGTTATCATTATGGGATGAAGAGCTGACCATCACCCAAAGACCATCAGATCTACTTGACAAGCCCAAAAGCCCTTCCCTTCCATGTTCCCGGTTAATGGGGTGGCATCTTTTGATCAGCAGCCATCGACCAACTTTCTTCTCTTCAACCGAATTCCTGAAAATAACCTTCTGTCACATCACAGCTGAACTGGAACACTGTAGGACTGCATGATTGATGGAAGAGGCTCTGAGCAATTCATTGACATATGACAAGAGTCCCAGAAGCTGAGCCACCCACTTCGCCTGTTGATAAGGCACAACTTTAACACAAGCAGGATTAAGGCAGAGATGACAAGCTGGGCAAAGACTGATAATCAGATACGGAGCATAGCCTAGTATTCTGAAACAGGAACTTAGAGAACACAAGAAGCTGCCTTATACTGACTTAATACATTGGTCCATCTAGCTCAGTCTGTTGGATAGTTTGTTTAAAGGTAGGGTTCATTATTGTTCCACAGGGTGTGTACCACTTTAAGGGCCAGGGTGCATATCCTGACCTAGTTTTTGCAGCTGTGTGGCTGTGTAACAGGTGCTGATAGGTCACTGTGATTAGCTGTGTCAGCAATTGTGCTTGCTATATAATGAGCTTTACTCTGTACCTTACCCATAGCTGTCAACTTTTCCCTTTTCTTGCGAGGAATCCTATTCAGAATAAGGGAATTTCCCTTTAAAAAAGGGAAATGTTGACAGCTATGACCTTACCCCCCCCCCCCCGGTGGATGGATGGGTGGGTGATAATTATAACCACTATGTAAGATGTATGTTTGAGGAGTTTTTGTTATTCAACCTTGCTAAGGTCTCTTTGCATGTCTTCAGTGATTCCATCTATGTGGTCTACTCTGCACACAATCTGTGTCTTGTTTCAAATGCCCAATACAGTATAGTCTACACTGAGTGACAGCTGCTCTCCAAGGTTTCAGAGAAAGGACATGTTGGAGATTGAACCTAAGGCATCCGACATGCCAAGCAGTTGCCCTTCTACTTAGCTACCACCAGGCTTTGTCTCAACCCTGTTTTAAATCACGCTGCAAAATACCTTGCTTGAGCGAACCTGCTTCATGGCCCTGAACCAATTCACTTGACCCACGCTGCCTGTTCTGAATTAATTCCCCAATAACCCTCCTGTCTCTGAGTGTTTTCTGAAACTCTGAATGAATTGCTCATCTGGACTGACTTTGCATGCTAAAAAAGGCTTGCAGTATCATTTGGGTTGAGTCCAAACTATCCACCCATTACCATTATCGTAAAGGTTCATGAGCCACCACTGGAGGGATAGCCTACCTACTGTTGTAACTACTCTGGTAACCTCAAGGTTAGATTACTGCAATGTGTTATTCATAGGGCTGCCTCTGAAGACGGTTCGGAAACTTCAGCTGGTGCAGAATTCAGCAGCCAGGTTGCTCACTGGAGCAAGATGGTTTGAGCATATTACACCAATCCTGGTGTAATATCAATCCTGGTGTAATCCTGGTCCAACTGTACGGGCTACCAATTAGTTTCTGGGCCCAATTCAAAGCGCTGGTTTTGAGCTATGAAGTCTTAAATGGCTCAGGACCTCAATACTTCAAGGACCGCCTCTTTCCATATGAACCTACCCAGACCCTGAGATCATCTTCTGAGGCCCTTCTTTGTGTGCCTCCTCCTCAAGAGGTCCAGAGGGTGGCTACATGAGAACGGGCCTTCTCTGCAGTGGCTCCCCATCTGTAGAATGCTTTCCCCAGGGAAGTTCACCTGCGCCTTCATTATATACCTTTTAGGCACCAGACAAAAATGTTCTTTTTTAACCAGGCCTTTGGTTGATCTGATTGACATCCTATACCCTTTTAAAATGTGGCTCTTTTTGGGGGATGAATTATTGGGTTATTGTTTTTATTTTGATTTTATATATCACAATCTTTTTTGTGAACCGCCCTGAGACCTTCAGGTATAGGGCAGTATATTAACTAACTAACTAACTAACTAACTAACTAACTAACTAACCAACCAGGGGCTAGAAACCACAGGAAGACAGAATGTTCTCGTGCTTGGACCTGGCTTTGGGGATTCCCAAAGGCATGTGGTTGGCCACTATGAGAACAATGGCTTACATGTTTAAAAATGTGCTAAACGCATAAACACATAAAATCTTTAGGAAAAACTACGATAGAAAATTGGCCCAGTCACCTGTGGTTCTGAGTATGGGGATTTTCTTGACAGACTGATTTGTATTGGGGGATGGTCTGCACCTACAGATCTGTAGACAGAATCTGGCGACCATCCGGGTCGACTTATGATCTTTACCTAAAAGGAGAAGATCGAATTTGTGTTTTTCCAGGAGGTCAGCAAGTCAACCTCTCTTTATCCCAATGAATAGTGTGCAGCCCAGGCACATCTCAGTACTTAGTAAGGGTAGCTTTATCCAGCAGTGTGCTCATACACACACACAAATGAGTGAGTCTTCCCACTGATTTATTCAATAGAGTCAACAATAGCAACGCTATCTCTCCCTCATAAGCATGATAACTGAAAATGTGCTACTTAGCCGACACTAATGCAATGGTTAACACCTTGAGGACTGAAGGAGCTAACCATATGCAACAGATGATAAAGGAACACCATATTGCCACATGTGAGATGCTAACTTTTGCTCTGCCTTTACGTCTACTCAGGTCTTGACAGACAAAGCTGTGTTGCTGATCTGCTTCTTTCACTATTCAAGGACTACAACAGCTACAAAGCATTCCCAACAGATGTTGTCTTCTGCTGTTCCCTTGCCCTCTGAGAGGATAAGGAGAGTTGGTAATAAGAAAACAAACAGATTATTTCAACAGTCAGGCAGAAACAGAAAGTTCCAGCTAATTAATTCCACCGCCACCCACCATAAGTACCGTATTTTTCGCTATATAAGACACACCAGACAACAAGACGCACCTAGTTTTTGGAGGAGGAAAACAAGAAAAAAATATTCTGAATCTCAGAAGCCAGAACAGCAAGAGGGATCATTGTGCAGTGAAAGCAGCAATCCCTCTTGCTGTTCTGGCTTCTGTGATAGCTGTGCAGCTTGCATTCGCCCCATAAGAAGCACACACATTTCCCCTTACTTTTTAGGAGGGAAAAAGTGAGTGTTATAGAGCAAAAAATACGGTACTTAAAAATGTATGGAAAGACTGAGATCAGGCTAGTCTAGTCCAGCATCCTGTTCTCACAGTGGCAAACCAGATGCTGCAGCAGTTGCAGTAACAGCATAATAATACTACTAATAATACTAATAATTTATTATTTATACCCCACCCATCTGACTGGGTTTCACCAGCCACTCTGGGCAGCTCCCAACAGAATATTAAAAACAAAACAAAACATCAAACATTAAAAACTTCCCTAAACAGGGCTGCCTTCAGATGTCTTCTAAAAGTCAGATAGTTGCTTATTTCCTTGACATCTGATGGGAGGGCGTTCCATAGAGTGGGCACCACTACCAAGAAGGCCCTCTGCCTGGTTCCCTGCAACCTCACTTCTTGCAGTGAGGGAACCACTAGAAGGCTCTCGGAACTGGACCTCAAGTGTATAATGTGGGTGGAGACGCTCCTTCAGGTATTGCGGACTTTGTAAAGTTTATCTGATTTTTTGGAACAATATTCTGGTATTCCAGGTTGGGTGTATCCCAATAGCGATCTTGATAATGGTCCTTGTCATTCTTCTCCTCCTTTGATCAGGCTTCTCTGGTGTCAATACTGTGTCCATCACACTTGCAGTCAACCAAAATGTCCTCAGACAAGTTCACTCACTCATCTTCCCTTAAGAATGATCAGTTCTCCAGATCATTTGAGCTTTCGTTTAAGGAAGTGTTTTGTGAAATTAGAAAGATATTGATGCTTCCCCTTTCACAATAGTGGGTCACTTCTGATTAGACTTCGATTGAGCATCCAAATTCCAATCTTAAAGAGAATTGCCTCCTTTTCATTTTAATTTGGGCACCATTTTCTGCTGCCCTCTGGTCTCTTGACACAGTGATTAATTGATTTATGAATCAATTACATTTGGCCTCTAAATGGGAACAAAAAAAAAATTCATTCCCTTTGATTTATTTATGGCATGTGTCAGAATGTACATCTGCTTTCTTCCATCCATTCTTTAGATTTTCTAACCCTTTCCCATGTAATTAACTTCATTTTAGAGGGATATGAAATGTGCAACCCTTTTCACACTCAGCAAAAGACACCACGCAGATTCGAAGGAGGGTGATTTTCATCAAGACTGCAGCACAGAGGAAAAGTTTATCATTCTCCCCCTGCCCCCGCCAAAAAATCCCTGATATGCCATATGAACTGAAGCTTATGTGGTTCCTACTTAAATGCAAGACCAGGCACGTTAGATATGATTGCATATATAATGGAATGTGTGATAAACAAACTTTCACAGCTCACACAAAAAGCCTTCTTTTCTGTTTACTTGTTGCCAATGATATGCACAGAGTGTCCTTGTGGAACCACCCCAAAACACATAAAAGAAACTGCATAAGATGAAAGAAATGCATAAGAACTGACCTACTCAAGAGCACATGGAGATAGGAGACGCTGCACTATAATCACTTCCATACAATTTGAGGAATCACAAAGGCAGCTGTCGAAATGGAGGCTAAAATTCCTCGTTCTGTGAAAGAAATGTAATATTTTTCGATTCCTCCCACGCCAACCTGTTGCCACAAAACAAATGAAGTAGAAAACCAGGTAACAGAAGTGATCTTCATGCATACACTTGTCTTGTATCAGGGCAGGGGGACCTGTGGACTTTCAGATGCCATTGGACTCCCACTCCCATCATTCCTGGCCATTGACTTTGCTTACTGGGACTGGTGGAAGTTAGAGTCCAATGGCAGGCCACAAATTCCCCAACCATGCTGCTCTTGAGTGGCTTTCCTTTATACTCTTATGGTCAAAACTCCAACAATTAAGAGCTGTGGATCATTAGACTGAGCCTGGCCTTGGCTGGGGAGGGCGGGGTATAAATTATTATTATTATTATTATTATTATTATTATTATTATTATTATTATTACTACTACTACTACTACTACTACTACACTGTTGCTACCATACTTACAGTACATTTTAAACTTCTCTTATTTTTAAATAATCCAGGATAGTTTAAGAAAGACGAGTTTCACACAATGTTACAAGTGAGTTTAAGCTGTAGAGTTTGAAGACCATGGAAATCATGAGCGCTGAATTTATTTTGAAATCCACTCTAAACTTCATGTATGATCTGAATGACCTAGACAAATTGAACCATCTCAAGAAGCTGGAAAGATGACCCAACAGTTCTAACAACATAATGCCCATATAAAAGATTGACTAAGAGCTTCACAGCAACACTGCTACAGGTGTTGACAGCATTTTATTTATTTTCATATTTTCATCTAACCTCTCCCACAGTTTGCGTTGGCTTTACAATATCATAAAAAGCAGCAATAAAACTGCATAATCCTAAAAAATTGCAAGCATCCCTTGAGAACGTAGTAAACCATGCAGAAATCAGAAATGGGTTTCTATTTTTTTTTTAAAGCAAGTAAGAAGTCATCCTTTTCTTTCTTTTCTTTTTCAATCAACAAATGATTGTGAAAAGGAGGAAAAGAGATACAAATGTGAGCTTTGCCTTTTTTAAAATATAAAAAGCCAATGGGGTGCAGCGTTGAGGAACCTATCAGAGAGATCATTACCTACCATCATCCATTATATATATTACTGAGCATAACACGAGCCAGGACTCCAGCACAGAGGCCTGTACAGAGGTGGGATGCCACTTTCAGACAAAGGGCCACATTCCCTTCTATGAAATCTTCCAGGGGCCACATGCCAGTAGTGGGCAGGGCCAGAGGCAAGTCAGGGCAAACACTGCCCTGTAAAGTTTGGCACAGTAGGCTAGTTTCTTCACAAAGAGGCAAGCAAGGGGCATTCTCAGAGTTCCAGGAAGCTCTCCAGCCACACAAAAACACTCAATGTGGATGTGAAACAAGACCGGTGAGGGGTGTGGCCCTGGGGGGAGAGGGTGTGCATACCCTTCAACATTTCTCTGATGAAAATGTTGTTGTCGTGTCCGACTCTTTGTGACCCCATGGACCAGAGCATGCCAGGCACTCCTGTCTTCCACTGCCTCCCGCAGTTTAGTCAAACTCATGCTGGTAGCTTCAAGAACACTATCCAACCATCTCGTCCTCTGTCATCCCTTTCTCCTTGTGCCCTCAATCTTTCCCAACATCAGGGTCTTTTCCAGGGAGTCTTCTCTTCTCATGAGGTGGCCAAAGTATTGGAGCCTCAGCTTCAGGATCTGTCCTTCCAGTGAGCATTCAGGGCTGATTTTGCTTATTGGATGCTGAATTGGGACTAGCAATATGTGATCACACATCCTTGGTCCCTGTGCCTAGTATATGCTCCACTATCAATTATTACTACTGCTACTTCTGCTGCTGCTTTAGGAAATGCAGATTATAGGCTGGCCTTTCTTTTTCTTCTAATGGCTATTTAGAATTTATTTTACATCTATTGCATTATATTGCTTCATTACACTATTGATTTTACATTTTCTTTCAACAGTTGAGACTAGCATGTTAGGAAGCCTGTCTGTGTCTGCAATCCTACCAGTGCCTATGCAGTTGAAATCCCCAAAATGCTCTGGAGCATTAGCATTTTCAGTGTTTATAAATAACACTCACTGTTTGACAGGAAGGGTGGTCATGGAATCTCCTCTGGTGAATTTCTGCACTCCTTTTAGGCAGTAGGTCATTCATTATTTGGCTACATCCCACCTTCTGGAGCCAGAACTGCAAGGGGTATGTCATTTTCTGAATGGGTAGAATTTCCACAAAAATCTCTGCCACAACTGCAAAAGTAGACACTTCTGCACATGTAGCATCTAAAGATGGCAGTTAGGGATAGCTTTCTGTGACAATCCTTGGTCAACTTTTCAGAGAGCTGGTTGAAGTGGCAAGATCTTTGGCCCACAACGAAATTGCTTAGGAAAAGACAGAAACGGAAGAAGCTCAGAAAGCCAAGGTAGGTCTCAGTCTCACACCAAATGCTGCTTCTGTTTTGAACAGAATGGACCTCTGCATAATCAATTAAAATGGAGGCTAGCTACTGAGGCATGTACATTATGAAACTTCAGATCCATGGTATCATCCTCTAAGGAGCAAACTCTAAGCATTCAAACTCTGAATACCATCACCTTGATGGGAGATTATTGGAGAGGTTGAACAGTGACCCATAGAACGAGGTGAGATATATTCTGTAAGGAACTGGGGAAGCAGCCTGAGGATTTTTAGCCTTGGTTTCTCCAAGGCTGGAGTGCGGGGGGGGGGGGGCTTTTAAAGGGTGTATTCCCGGGGTCAGTTTGTTTTAAGATTAATGAATGTGGGGTATCTTTTGTACACCTTCAGAATGTCTGCAAAGGATAGAGGGTAAAGTCAGATATGGATTTAGGGGAGCATGACCAGTTCAGTATCACTGGGCATGTAGTCTCAGCTGTGTTGCCAGGGACATCACAACTATGAATGGAGAATGGAGCATGAGGGGTGAAAGAGCTCCGAATTTCGGCACCACACAGAGCGCTGCTGAAATTTGAGACCCCAAGAGCCACCACGGATAAAGCATCACCTGCAAGGCAACCAGCTGTTAATACCAGCTGTTAATCCTGTAATAAGGTCCATAGTTATGGCAGAAAAGAGAGTGGCTTCCCCCACTGTGGACAAGAGTATCCCTTCTCCATGGAGCCCACGGACTCCTGTTTTAACTAGAACTTCCATTGTGGGTGTGAAAACAAGAAGGTGAACCTTGTTGAATCCTCACACTTCATTCTCTGTGGTGGAGGAAACCCCTTAATCTGTTTGGGCATTCTCCATGTGCAAAACATGTGAAGAAGATGGCGGCAGTAATTTGCTCCAGGTCCCACCCCTGACACCTTGAGTGGCACTGGCCACTCCTCCTGGAAGTCCCTGCATCAGTGGGCATGTCTGCAGAGGCAAAGCAGGTGTGTAAGAAGCTACTCCTGCGTAGGCTTTGCCTTTGCTGACATGCATGCAAGATGTCAGGGCCAGGGCAACCTACCAACTCCCCCTTACATAAGTTCTGCATGTGGATAATGCCCAAACAGTACTTTGGGGTGAGACAGAGACCAAAGTTCCTACCTTATCAGATTTAAGCTCTGCCCTCTCCAGTTCTTGGAGGAAGGTCCTGAAACAAAGCTGAACGACTTCTTCTCTACAAGGGGAGAAACAAAGCCGTTATGTTTACCCCAAGACCAGACAGTGTGTAGGCGAATGCTTTCCCTCTGCAATGCCAACTGACTTCATGTCTGTTGCTGTTTTTTTTCTCTCCGCCAGAAGAGTAAATAATTGGTGTGGGTGAGAGGATGATTCATTCCTTGTGCTCAATCGCTCTATGACTTTTTAAAGGTGGGGGGGGGGCGTAGTAGTTCAAAATGACAAACTCTGCCAATTCTCTCAGGAAATATTAATGTGAGTTTATAACTCAGCTGGAACGTACTAGAAGCATTGTTCAGATAGACAGAGAGCACTTTTGTTGCCATGTTTACTTGTGCTTTTTTAACCTAGCTTTATATTTCGACTTTAACAAGCAACATGCTTTATAGTTGGTGACATTTATATTTACAGGGGTTAGGTCCATAAAAATAACTCCTCAGGTCTATATAATTGTAGACAAACCCTCTCTTCCCCATTGCCGCCTACAAATGCATCTAAATGAAACTGATGAGACAACGGAAGCCCTCTTCTCTGTGTAGAATTTAACTTACCTCGCCAGTTGTATAAATGTTTAGAAGATAAGATTAGGCCAATAAAGTGAAAGCTAATAATAACTGACCTGCTTACTATGCTCCTGACGTTTCCCGTTCGAGATTTTGATGGGGAACATGTGTAAACAAGTATAAATGTATAAAAGAAAAGGGAATATTAAACATAGTTTTTGAACTTCAGCAAGCAGAGGGGCAAAATGAGATGCAACCTTTTTGAAATGCAGCAGTTATTCTAAAGTAGCTTGAAATGAAGAACGCCAGTGTAGTGTCATACTGCAATTTCTGGAGCTACAGGCTTCACCAATCTGTCAGCCTCATGTATTAGCAATTCTCACATTTTCCTGTGTATGCAGATGTGGGAATAATGCCTGTATCAGCACAAGAGCCTTGCATAGCTTAAATGAGAAGTCAGTGGAACCTTGATTTTGAATTTTTGTAGGCCAATGGCTTCATTAGATTTTTTTTTTTGGGGGGGGGTGTTACTTAATTAAAATGATGGGTCCTGATTTAACACCTGCCAAAATATTTGGGTGCTCAGTTATGCTTCCCTTCGTTGGACTGGGGAGGGAGCCATTCTCCCAGTACATTTCCGAGCACAATTCAAAGTGTTGGTGCTGACCTTTAAAGCGCTAAATGGCCTCGGTCCAGTATACCTGAAGGAGCGTCTCCACCTCCATCGTTTTGCCCGGACACTGAGGTCCAGCGCCGAGGGCCTTCTGGTGGTTTCCTCGCTGTGAGAAGCCAAGTTACAGGGAACCAGGCAGAGGGCCTTCTCGGTAGTGTCACCTGCCCTGTGGAACGCCCTCCCACCAGATGTCAAAGAGAAAAACAACTACCAAACTTTTAGAAGACATCTGAAGGCAGCCCTGTTTAGGGAAGCTTTTAATGTTTAATAGGTTATTGTATTTTAGTGTTTTGTTGGAAGCCACCCAGAGTTGCTGCGGAAACCCAGCCAGATGGACGGGATATAAATAATAGATTATTATTATTATTATTGTTATTATTATTATTAATCTTGACAGTTAAATGGAAGCCTATACGGGCCTTCTCTATTAGAATGAAGAAGTGGAATTGCTCATGCAGGAGAACGATGCACATGTCAGAGCGCTCTGAGATCTCTACCTAACGGATTTGCAGCACTGCTACACTACTGATATGGTTTGTTCCCATGATCTTCAGTTCAGCAGCATTCAAGAATGATCCAAGTCCTGTCTCTTAATTAGGGTTGGGGGAATATTTTAATTTCAGGTCGTTCCCCCCCTGCACCTCTCATTTGTAGTTGTAAGTTCCATTCTCTATTTTTCCACATCAGTTTGTGATTTTTCAAAAAAAAAAAAAAAACACCAACAAAAACCCTCATGAAAATTCAGTAGAAGTTTAGTGTGATATCCATTTTTTTATGCAACTTCTTTAATATCCACATTTTTGCAAAGCAATTTTGCCTGCCATTTTCACTGGTATATGCATTTTATATGCACGCCAAACCTTAGTATATGCATTTTTGTACACATTACCTCGCTGGAGAGCTGCATTTCAGACTTTGGAGACACATGGATTTTAAAGGATGGCTTTGTTTTGGTTCGCATATTGCTGCAGAATGTGTAAAATAGGGAAGTTCATCTATAAATGCAAAGTGAATTGGATTGATCCCCCAACCCTAATCCTACTGTATTGATCTAACCCCACCTCATCCATTAACTAGGGTTCCTTGGTCTCATGGTTTGTCTCACAATGACAGAGTATGTTTATTATATACAGTGCTGGCGGAAAGCCTCTGAGCATCCAGACATTGTTAGACTACAGCTTTCATCATCCCAGCATCGTTGGCCAAGGCTCATGAGAGTTGAAGTCCAGCAACATTTGATGGGGTGAAGGTTCCCCATTCCTGATTTTGAATGTGTATCCTGCCTTTCCACAACTGCCATTATCTGCTACAACCAAGACGACTCACAGTGGTTACATACTAACACAATATCAAAGTCGATATTAAAAACAACAGCACAATCAACATAGGAGAAAATAAAACCAAAAGCAGTTTTTTTAAAAAGCATCCCAGGAAAACAAACCAGCAGCAGAAAAACAAAAACAAAGAGACCCGTTTATACATAAATGTCTTCATCTGCCAATGGAAGGCTCCAAGAAGGGAGATTAGCAGAGGAATTGCAAAGCCTTGGCACAGCCAGTGAAAAGGCCCTGCCAAACAGGAATGTAAGAAGGCATTGCTTTCTGTTCCACCTTGAGTTTGTCACCCGCAGCGTTGTTTCTGTTCAACTGCAACTTGGCATCCTCCCCAAACCATGCCATTCATCTCACTACAAAATTATGTATCTCATGTGATTGGCTGAATTAATAGTGTATATTACACAGATCATGCTGTCTCGACGTTGTCCCATCCTGTTCGTTTCAATGCAAAGGAAATGCAGTGCAAAGGGAGAAAAAGCATAATCAGTTTTATATCGTTTGAGAACTGAACAGCAAATACCAAATCTATTCGCTGGTTTGATTTCCAGTCCAGACATGAGATGAATCTGTGAACGGTGACAATTTCTACTCCAGCTCCGAGGGTCTTTTGGCCATTCCCTCACTGCGAGACATGAAGTTACAGGGAACCAGGCAGAGGGACTTCTCGGCAGTTGCACCCACCCTGTAGAACGCCCTCCCATCAGATGTCAAGGAAATAAATATCTACACAACTTTTAGAAGACATCTGAAGGCAGCCCTGTATTGGGAAGTTTTAAATGATTGATGTTTCATTGCATTTTTATGTGTTGGAAGCCTCCCAGAGTGGCTGGGGTATAAATAATAAAATAAGAAAGTTGTTGTTGTTGATAGTAGTAGTAGTGTGCTGAAAACACAATGGGAAGAGAGAAACAAAATTGCACTGGAGATCAGCTGTAAGAAGTTTCAAACTTGTCTAACAAAATATCAAGGGATGTCAAACTCTACCCTTGCTCAGCTCAGCTAGGTTCCACCTTTGAAGCCCTAGGCCTCTCCCCTTGGGCTTCTGAACAGTGGCATAGCAAGGTCAGGTGGTACCCGGTGCAGAATTTTTTTTGTCCCCCCCCCCGACATTAATGGCTCGGGATAGGCTTGGGAGTCACGGGCAGGTCGCGCGCCGAATGTCACCCCCGCAGTGATGACACCCGGGCGGTCCGCCCTTCTCTGCCTCCCCCTTCCTACACCTCTGCCTCTGAATCCACAGACCCTCGGGTTAACAGCAACATTTGTCATGATAAGTCCTTTGTACTTCATCAACAAAACAAAAAAAGAGGGTCTAACAGAGGAAGTCTGATAACTTTTTAATGATGCCAAATGATTGGTCTCATGATTAATAGCCATAAAGTATTTATTGCGATTGGTCCCACAAAGACAATATAGAGCCTGATTTTCCCAAAGCAGCCATAAAATTGGCAGCAAAGACAATAACGTCACATCTCTCTCCCTCTCATGTATATGTACTCCACCTGCTCCGTAGATTTAGCCATCCATTCACTACATTAATTAGAACTCGCTCGTCCCCATTTTACCTATGTAGAAGTATAAAATGTGAGGCTAGCTAATTACAGGCGGGCTTACTTAAATGCACACTATAAAAACCTACCTTCCAGAACAGATGGTCTGGCAACGAACTCTCTGCCTTTCCTATGTAGACATGGCCGAATTCCACAAGAGTGGCCAGTTTGACAGACGGATGGATTAATCTGCCCATTTCGGTTTCGCTTAGTTTCTCACCCTCCCAATTCCTAAATTCAGTTCTCCACATTTCTGAAGAAATTTCGGGGGTTTTTTTTGTTTTTTGTTTGTTTTTAAAATCCTTACAAACTCTACCAGCATTTTTGTGTACATTTCCCCTAATACATGTTGCAATGCATTTCTTTTTCTAATATAGACATTTTGCAAGCAGTTCTCCCTAATATAACGAATTCTTGCACATTATTTCCATGAGTATCCGCGTATATATGCATTTCTGTACACGTTGTTTTGGTTTGAGAAGTGCAGCACAAAAGTCAAAGAAGGGTGAACTTCAAAAGATACCTGCATTTCAGTTTGTGTATTGGTTTGAAAAGTGAGAATTGTTGGTGTTACAGTTAATTTACTGATCACCTTCTAAACCACCATATCAAGGCGATTTACAATTAAAAACAGTTAAAAACGCAAACACAACAAACACATTTACAACAAGACTATAACCTTAACAAGTGAACACTCATGGTAAAGACCCATTTATCCAGCTGGGAAAGGATTTGGCAGTTTCTCACTAAAATGGCAATAGAGTCTCAATTCTGTCCCATCTCTCACATCAGAATAGAAGTAGCCAAGAAATACACCAGTCCTCCCTGATGATGATGATAATAATAATAATAATAATAATAATAATAATAATGATGATGTTACAGAATCATTTCAACAACAAACCCTCTCTCCTCTTAAATTGCGGAAGGAGGAAATGCTTTCCATACAAACTAGTTTTTTTAATACAAAAAATTACCCCCTGCTTTGGGCAGGTTGGGGAGGGAGATTTCACTGCCTCTCTGATATTGTCGAATAGCTATATACGATTCATTATTATTATTATTATTATTATTATTATTATTATTATTATTATTATTACCCCACCCATCTGGCTGGGTTTCCCCAACCATTCTGGGCGGCTCCTAACAGAATATTAAAATACAATAGTCTATTAAACATTAAAAGCTTCCCTAAACAGGGAACACCTTGATGTTCTCACATTCAGCATGAGATCTCTGTATGCCTTGAAGTACCCCATGAATATTCCCAGAAAAAAGGCCCAAATGGAACCCAGTCCCACATCCTGCTAGTGATGTGCTCCCTATCTTCAGGGAGCGAGCCAAGCCTAGGTTGGATAGTAATCTTGCATCATTGACTCCACCAACATCTCCATGGCCAAGACGCTGGCTGTGGAAGAAGAGAAGAAGAAGAGTTTGGATTTGATATCCCGCCTTTCACTCCCTTTTTAAGGAGTCTCAAAGCGGATAACATTCTCCTTTCCCTTCCTCCCCCACAACAAACACTCTGTGAGGTGAGTGGGGCTGAGAGACTTCAAAGAAGTGTGACTAGCCCAAGGTCACCCAGCAGCTGCATGTGGAGGAGCGGAGACGTGAACCCGGTTCCCCAGATTACGAGACTACCGCTCTTAACCACTATACCACACTGGCTCTGGAGGTGTGTGAACAGACCAAGCCTATTCTTGGGCGTGCTCCCTTGCTTGCCTGATCCCGTCCTGTCTTCGGACAGGACTCTGCCCACTCCACTCTTCGAAAGGAGAACTCAGGAGACATGTCAAGTGTTGGTACAGCATCATAGCATGTGCCTAGCCATGTTCTTTGGAGGTCTGTATTAACCCACTGAGTGCACCTTGAAAACTCAACTGTTTTTAGATTGTGGTGAATATTGGAATAGGTAATAAGTGAGCCAAGGGTCTGAGTGGGATGAACTGGGTACATCACTGATGACCAGATGCTGGGGATAAACATTGGGATGACCATCACCAGGGTAGTGATCATAAGCTCAGTTGCTTGTAAGTTTCCAGATACATCTGGTTGGCTACAACTGGAGGCAGACCAGCTCTACTTGAGCCCAGCAAGGCAATTTCCATGTTTTAATGTTTCACGTAATTCCCCCAGAGCCATGCTCAGTCATGCCACTTTGCTTACCATGCACAAATCTAGGGATGGGAAGCGTAACGACTCATTTACCATAAGTGCATTTTTCAAACATCCTCATGGCTAAAAATAATCAGAATAAAACAGACATTCCTGTAACTTGAGGTCATTAAAGATGAAGTTAAGTATGAAAACCAATAAAACAGTGACAACAGAAAATGTGAGAAGACTACAGCAATATTCCCCAGGCGGAATAAAGTTACACACAGTGTGCAAAATCGTATGCAGACGAGGACAAACTAATTAACAAGCTTGAAATGGAATGGGTTGCAGAACCGCCATATATCTAAAGTGATGGTTGTTTTGGGGGAGGGAATATGCATTTACAGCTTTGAAGATGCTTCGTGGTGAATCCTATCTTTGCATTTTCTAAAAATGCAAAAAAAGAAAGAAAAGAAAATCTATAACTCAATAGCATCTGTTTGTTACTACGATGTTTGTGAGTTTTAATGAAACTAAATATGGATGAAGAAAAGACATGCACCCCCTTCGGTGTGGAAGCAGGGAAAGACCATAGATGACTGAAATGGTCTATGGCAGGGCCAGATTTAGGTTTGATGAGGCCCTAAGCTACTGAAGGTAATGGGGCCCTTTATATGTCCAGCTCTCCTTGGTCAACAACAAATTGTCGCTGTTTCTTGTGTTGAATATATGCCATATGGTAATTTATGGACCTAATAGGTATCTAAAGCCATTTGCACATGTTGCCATGCAACCTGTCCATGCAGAATGTAAAAGGTAAAGGGACCCCTGACCATTAGTTCCAGTCATAGCCGACTCTGGGGTAGTGGCGCTCATCTCGCTTTATTGGCCGAGGGAACTGGCGTACAGCTTCCGGGTCATGTGGCCAGCATGACTAAGCCACTTCTGGCGAACCAGAGCAGCACACGGAAACGCCGTTTACCTTCCCGCCGGAGCAGTACCTATTTATCTACTTGCACTCTGACGTGCTTTTGAACTGCTAGGTTGGCAGGAGCAGGGGCCAAGCAATGGGAGCTCACCCCATCGTGGGGATTCGAACCGCCGACCTTCTGATCAGCAAGCTCTAGACTCTGTGGTTTAATCCACAGCGCCACCCGCATCCCTTATGCAGAATGTAGGCACCCTATATATAGAAATGAGCAAACCAGTGATATTTTAGGGAGCAGGCTATCAGGCGGGCCCCATTACTTAACTCATAGGAGCCTACACAACACAAAACACTGTTGCTGTATGTAGGTTTTATTTTATTTATTTCTTATCTTATATCTTGGAAATGTACATCCAGTTTTTCCCTTTAATTTTTTTTTGTCCCCCCAAGAGAGTGGGGCACTAAGCTATAGCTCGTTTATCTTATACAGTGGTACCTCGGGTTAAGAACTTAATTCGTTCTGGAGGTCCATTCTTAACCTGAAACTGTTCTTAACCTGAGGTACCACTTTAGCTAATGGGGCCTCCCGCCACCGCCATGCCACCGCCCGATTTCTGTTCTCATCCTGAAGCAAAGTTTTTAACCCGAGGTAATATTTCTGGGTTAGCGGAGTCTGTAACCTGAAGCGTCTGTAACCTGAAGCGTCTGTAACCCGAGGCACCACTGTACGTAAATCCGTCCATAGAGTCTATGGCAACAGCACCACAATTACTGCCAGTTGTTGAGGGAGCAGGGCAATGGCAAGTTCAGAGCAGTTTGGGTACATTGACAGGATCGCCTCTGTGCCTGAACTGCCGCAACCTCTCCCCAGCCTGCCACCTCACAGTCCTGATAAGCTGTCAAGGCGTTCTGTGCATGTAGATAAGTCTTATACAGTGGTACCTCAGGTTACATACCCTTCAGGTTACAGACTCTGCTAACCCAGAAATAGTACCTCAGGCTAAGAACTTTGCTTCAGGATGAGAATAGAAATCGTGCTCCGGTAGCCCAGCGGCAGCAGGAGACCCCATTAGCTAAAGCGGTGCTTCAGGTTAAGAACAGTTTCAGGTTAAGAACAGACCTCCGGAACAAATTAAGTACTTAACCCAAGGTACCACTGTACATTCTGAGGGCAGGGGAAGTATGTGGGGGAAATTCTGTTGCTCTTCAGTTCTATTTCTGCTTCTATGGGTATCTGATTGGCTGCTGAGGGAAGAGAAGTTTATCTTTGCTTGCTTGCTTGCTTGCTTGCTTGTTTATTGGACAAGCTTTATATACTGTAGCTTTTTTTAAAAAAAACAACACACCAATATTTAAGAGGTTTAGAAAAATATGGGGGGGCATTACAATAATAGGGTAAAAAAAGAGAGGTTTGTATGAACTTATTAAACTGATTAAAATCTGCAGTAGCTAAAAATATATAAAACACATGTAACTTCTACATGACTGGGTCGGTTGGGCAGGCAAAATGCTGGGCTGGATAATCCAGCAGAGATCCTTTCATTTTCTTAAGGAGTTTCTTACTTGCAAGGTAGAAATAGTTAGGGATGAAATTAATCGCCCATCATGCTTCAGTTGAAACTTTATAGCACACCTGCTTTTCAGAATTAAGCCAATTTAGACAAGCCATCCCTAGTGCTTGTATCGTTTTAGGTTTGTATCCTCCAAATCCTAAATCTCTTACCTAAGGCTGCTTTTCTGATGCCATACATTTGTTTTACAGTCTGCACCTGTCTTTGCAGATCTGAAGTGAACCCATTTCTTCCTTTCCTCCTGAGCATACACATTAGCACTTTCTAAATCCTTCACAGAGCATTGAAGGGTTGCTCAGTTTAATAGAAGCCCATAATGCATTAATACATTACTCATTGTGAAAGGTGCTCTTAAATATTCCCTTGGATGCTAATTTAGCTGGAATTTGTAGCAAGAACACACTGACCTTGTTAAGGCTAATGGCTCGGTGTTTTACAAGGCAAAACACACGTGGAGGTTAAGCTGATTGTCTGGATTGTTTTACGTGAGCAACTTTGAGTTCATTGTTATGTAACGCCACGAGGAAAAACAAATCTCTTATCCCGTTACAAGTATGAGATGAGAGCTGCTGATAATGAATGCTCGTCTGCGGTTCATTATACTTTTGGTATCCATTTAAATGGCATGTGAAAAAAATGTTTACCTGTACAGATTACGAAAAATGCCAGTATGCATGTTTCTTTATTTTGAAAAAAAGCTATTATTTTCTGCGCTTAGTCATTTGCATAATTTATCATCCTCTTGCTAGTCTTTGGGGAGAAACAAGAAAGAGTTGTATGGAAGCTTGGTCTCAGCTACTTGGTTAATGCACATGATGAAAATAATTGTTAAGCTCCAAGACCTCTCACATGTCATCTTCAGCCTGCTTACAACCTTCCATTGTGGATTCTTGAAGGCAACATTTTCCAATCCACATTGTGTTTGTCACACGCAGCTCTGTCTCTCTTCCACTGCAGTTTGCCTTCCAACCAAAGGCTGTCTTATTTTTTCTCACTGAATGCTGTGGTGAAGTTATGTAATTTACCTAATCAATTATGTAAGTTACGTTGACATAAAATTATAGAATTATAGAGTTCGAAGGGACTCTGAGGATCATCTTGTCCAACCTCTTGTTCGGATCCTACCTTCTGGAGCAAGAGAAAACAAGCTTGCCCCATCTTTCATGTGACAGGCCTTGAGATATTTTAAGATGACGGGCATATCTTCTCTTTTCCAGGCTAAACATATCCAGTTCCTTCAACCGATCCTGCTGCAATGTAGTAATCTCAACTAAAGTATCCATGGCAGATAGTCATCCAACCTCTGCTTAAAAATCTCCAATGAAGGAGAGTCCACAACCTCCCAAGGGAGTCCATTCCTCTGTCAAACAGCTCTTAATGTCAGAAAGTTCTTCCTGAAGTTTATTTGGGCTCTCACTTCTTGTAACTTGACTCCATTGGTTCAAGTTCTACCCTCCAGATCAGGAGAAAACAAGCTTGCTCCATCTTCCATGTGACAGCCCTTGAGTTATTTGAAGATGGCTATCATATCACCTCTCTGGCTGAAACAACATTACAACATCATTCCAGGAAGTCAGAGAAGACTATTTTGGGCTGGTTGAATGAGAAAAGTCCATTGAGACAAGCAATCTGATCTAGTAACAGGAGCATTCTGCATTCCTCCAAGTCTTTCTTTCTTTGTTGAAAACAAAGAAGCTGTGCTTTGGGTACAGAATAAAGCTCATGTGCTTTTCTTTACGCGGGTGGCGCTGTGGGTTAAGCCACAGAGCCTAGGACTTGCCAATCAGAAGGTCGGTGGTTTGAATCCCTGTGAGAGGGTGAGCGCCCATTGCTCAGTCAGGGGTCCCCTTTACCTTTACCCTTTACCCTCTCAATACACCTGATATATCAAGAAATGACTACAATCATTGTGCAGTCAAGTAAACCACCAGATAAGTATTAGCAGGAGTGCAACTTTTGCTTTGGAAGAGTGCTGACTCTCCCATGCAGCTCCTGGCTGTAACCAGGTTTCTGGTTGAATTCAGCCTGTCTTAGATCAGAGAAAGAAAAAGCTCACCTCTCAAAAGAAATATTAACAGCAGGGCAGTAGAAACTGCCAAAGAGATTGGAGCAACTAGCTGCTAGCTGGCTCTCAGTTTTCCCTTCATCCCATTATGGTTCCATGTCTTTGTATCCAAAATCCAGGAATGATAGGGGTTTTATACATATCCTTTAAACAGAGCTCTGGAGTGAAAATGCCCACTAGGAAGCAATAATGTGAATGAGGCATTTTTTAATGACTGGCTGTGGTCCTAACAGCAAAGTTTGTTTTCCCTCTGTCATTCTGGAGGGCCATTATAACACAGACATCTAAGTGAGCTAGCTTAGGTGTCATTCACAAATCCCATGATCCACAGAGGTAAAGAAAAGAAAAGTTCTATTTATTTAGCTTGCTTGCAGATAGTCAGCTGGCGTGAGCCATCGGTCATGCAGAGGTACTTGCCAGGCAAGTGCTTTATCAATTTAGCTCCCTGCTCTGAATCTTCTCTGAAAAGCCCCAGGTGATGGATGCAAGTAGAGCTTTTGTTTATTTCTTTGCCTTTGCTCTTGGGGGTAGCAGACATCCTTCTACTATTAGTATCTTTCATGGTCTGTATAGGCCAGAACATTTTGGTCTGTATAGGCCAGTTCAAAAGCCGAAGCACTTTTCAGGATCAAAAATAAAGAACGTCTCCATACAATTCATACCTGCCTGGCTGAGACTTGCAAAACTTTGTCTGCGTCCAAGTTGAACCTCAGACCCTCCAAGTGTCCCTATTTTCCAGGGACAGTCCCAAATTTACAATTCCAGAATGTTCTGCTTTTCATTAGGACATCCCTATTTTCATCAGAGAAATGCTGGAGGTTAGCCTACACTGAGCTTAGGTTGTCACTTGGTGGGCACGGGCCTGAACTTG
Organism: Podarcis gaigeae; assembly: GCF_964106915.1. NCBI lineage: Eukaryota > Metazoa > Chordata > Lepidosauria > Squamata > Lacertidae > Podarcis > Podarcis gaigeae. The sequence continues at coordinate 88,813,288 of NC_139681.1, read as the reverse complement.
ACAAAGAAATAAAAACCAACCCTACCACAAAGTCACACTGGTGACTTGTTGATGTTAATTTGGGCCTCACTAGGCCTAATATAAGGGACGTGGGTGGCACTGTGGTCTAAACCACAGAGCCTAGGGCTTGCCGATCAGAAGGTCGGCGGTTCAAATCCCCGCGACGGGGTGAGCTCCCGTTGCTTGGTCCCTGCTCTTGCCAACCTAGCAGTTCAAAAGCACATCAAAATGTGAGTAGATAAATAGGTACCGCTCTGGCGGGAAGGTAAACGGCATTTCCGTGCGCTGCTCTGGTTTGCCAGAAGCGGCTTAGTCATGCTGGCCACATGACCCAGAAGCTGTACACCGGCTCCCTTGGCCAGTAAAGCAAGATGAGCGCCGCAACCCCAGAGTCGGCCACGACTGGACCTAACGGTCAGGGGTCCCTTTACCTTTTTAGGCCTAATATAATATTCATCACACTCAGCAGTCCTTGTATGTTTTAGGCACATAGTAGAACTGCAATGATGCATCAACATGGATAACATGATGCCATGCCTGTGTTTCTTCTGAAGCTGCTGCTTGGACCTCTATGCATGTTTTTCCTGCCTTGGATGGAGAACTTGTCATTTTTGAAAAGGGTAACAGGAAAAGCGGCTATGACACCTATGCAAAACTGAAGAACTAAATGGTTTGGCGAACCAGAGCTGGAAGTGCGTAAAAGCTCCTTGCATGGGAAACACCATGCTGAATCTGCAAGAGGACAAATGGATGCCTTCATTTGCCCCAGCTGCAACAAAACATGTGTCTCCTATATCGGTATATACAGGCACAGCAAGCGCTACAACATTGCAACAGCTTGACTTCACCCACAAAGATGCACCTCTCCATTGTCTCCCAAGACAGACAGATACCAACAGACCTCATCATGCAAACTGCTATTTGAATAATGCTTTTTAAGAGCCCTCCCACCAGATGTCAAAGAGAAAAACAACGACCAGACTTTTAGATGACATCTGAAGGCAGCCCTATTTAGGGAAGCTTTTAATGTTTGATGGACTACTGTATTTTAACATTTTGTTGGTAGCTGCCCAGAGTGGCTGGGGAAACCCAGCCAGATGGGAGGGGTATAAATAATATATTACTATTATTATTATTATTATTATTATTATTATTATTATTATTATTGGAGGCACTGGGGATGAATTCATAGAACCAAGGGAGATGTGGCTCCAAAAGGTTTGAGACCCACTGTTAAAAAACCTCAGGTTCTGTAATGCAAATCACAACATTTTACAGCTTAGGCTGTATGGCTAATGACAGCTGGCAGTGTTTTCTCTCTCTCTCTTTATTTGCAAATAAACATTATTTATTTTAAAAGGTCCTCAGGAGATGTTACTTCAAGTCCCTTCATGATGAGAGTGATGGGGCAAAAAGCCATCTCGGTAATTGTTCCGTCTCTCTGGAATTCCTTCCCCGGGAGACCCCCAACAGGTCACCGCTCTCGCCTCAACTCCCGCCAATTTAGTTTAGAGACATTTTTAATCCAGTCGGTGTTCAGAGGGCAAAGCAGATTGCTACTTTAATTCAGCTGGTTATTAGTCATTCTCTGCTTTGCCGTGTTTTGCCAGTCTCTAGGTGTAACTGTTGTACTGTATTTCTTAATTAAGTTTTATTGATATTTGGAGATTGTTTTTATATTACTTTCACATTCAGAGATGGAGAGAGATGGGACTGTGCAGCCTCTCCGTCTCCTCTGCTGAAAGACTAGCATCTTATGGCTCCTCCTTCAGCTGCAAACTACAGCAGACATTTTGTCAGGCTATAAGAGAGGGAGAGAAATCAGAGTGCAGGACTTCAAGAGCTTGGATGAAATACAGTGGTACCTCTAGTTATGGACTCAATCCACTCTGGGGTGCCGTTCATACCCCAAAAAGTCCATAAGTAGAGTGCTGATTCTGCGCACGCACACGGCACGATAGAGCACTTCTGCGCATGTGCGAAGTGCGCAGAATGCTTTTGTGCATGCAGGAAGTGCGCAGAACGCTTCTATGCACACGTGCGTGGTGAAACCCGGAAGTCTACGCTTCCAAGTTTGCCACGTTCACAAGCCCGAAAAGACGCAACATGAACCTAATGCAACCCGAGGTATGACTGTACCAGCAACATTTCTCTTCTACTTTCCTTTAACTCAGCTGCTTGTTACAAGAGCTTTGTAATTAAGAACGGGGCTTGAGGTTTATTTTTTCTTCCTCCTCCCCAGTCCTCCTTCCTTTTGTGACGTGTATTTTCAAGTTAAAAGCTTGAGTCCAGGGGTGGTCTAATCACTGATAGTAGTGAGCTGTTGTGGCAGCCTTTTGAAATGCTTTGAATAAACATATTTATTTCTTTATTTAGTGGTCACATCTGACCTGCAGTCCTTTTATTTTAAAATATCAACACTGTACAACATCCTATTCATCCATCCATACATCCACCCATTCATTCTTTTAATGTGTTTATATGCCATCTTTCCTTCCAGCACCTCAAGATGGTGAACACAGTTCTCTTCCTCCCCATTTTATGCTTTCAACAACCCTGCCAGGTAGGGTAGGTTGAGAGAGAGTGACTGGTCCAAGATCACCCTGTGAGCTTTGTGGTTGAGTGGGGATTTGAATCCTGGCCTCCCAGCACCTGGTCCAGTGCTCTAACCACTACACCACACTGGCTTCTCCTTTCAGACAACAAGGAACCACCTCCAAAATGGTATAAAACTGAAAAAGAGGGGTATAAATAAATAAATGATGCAGTATAGCCCAAGTGTACAAAACACCAATTACAGGGGGAGGGGGAGAGTATGGGGTGAACACAGGGTTTGATGAGGCCCTAAGCTACTGAAGGTAATGGGGCCCTTTATATGTCCAGCTCTCCTTTGTCAACAACAAATTGTCACTGTTTTTTGTGTTGAACACATGCTATATGGTAATTTATCGACCTAATAGGTATCTAAAGCCACTTCCACATAACAAAATATGTATTTAATCAAAGTAATTGTTGAACTGAAATACAATTAAGAAGAAGTATATTAATAGTGAAATACAATGTTTTAGGGGTTGTTTTTTAAAAGTCTAGAAGGGATTAATCCGTTTTGCATTACTTTCTATGGCAAAGCGTGCCTTGGTTTTGGAACGCTTTGGTTTTGGAACAGACTTCCGGAACGGATTAAGTTTGAGAACCAAGGTACGACTGTATATAGAAATGAGCAAACCAGTGATATTTTAGGGAGCAGGCTAGCAGGCAGGGCCCGTTACTTGCATCATAGAAGCCTACACAACACAAAACACTGTTGTTGCATGTAGGTTTTATTTTACCGTATTTTTCACTCTATAAGACACACCAGACCACAAGATGCACCTAGTTTTTGGAGGAGGAAAACAAGAAAAAAAATATTCTTAATCTCAGAAGCCAGGACAGCAAGAGGGATCGCTGCGCAGTGAAAGCAGCAATCCCTCTTGCTGTTCTGGTTTCTGTGATAGCTGCGCAGCCTGCATTTGCTCCATAAGATGAACACACATTTCCCCTTACTTTTTAGGAGGGAAAAAGTGAGTCTTATAGAGCAAAAAATACGGTATTTGTTTTTTATCTTATATTTTGGAAATGTACATCCAGGGATTTTTCCCTTTTAAATTTTTTTGGGGCCCCCAAGAGAGTGGGGCCCTAAGATATCTATCTATCTATCTATCTATCTATCTATCTATCTATCTATCTATCTATCATCTATCTATCTATCTATCTATCTATCTATCTATCATCTATCATCTATCTATCATCTGTCACCATCTACCTGTATCTATCGAGAGAGAGGATGCTTTGAAAGTAATAACAGAGGGTGAAAGTTACCTTCAGAAAGTTCTGCATATTTCAAACGAAATAAAAATCATTATGCATTCCCTCCAAAGACGATACAATTTCCAACTGTCAAGACTCTTCAGTGTATTTTAACCGAACACCTCCTCTTTGTATCTCCACCCCCCTTACCCACCCAATTTGCTTTGTGGACCATGATATTACTGTATCTCTGCATAGGCTAGGAGTAACGCAAAAAGGAAATTTTTATGCTTCCCCCCATCTTCTTCTTCTTTTTTTGGCCTGTACTTGCGTTTGACTGAAGATATGGAAAACAACTTTTATGACTTAGGTGGTAAAAATAAATGTCCTGGAAGCCTTACATAGCCAGAATTTGGACAGCTAGCATAAAATACTTCATGCTAAATTTACATCCATCAATAAATAAGGAGAGAGAGAGAGAGAGAGAGAGAGAGAGAGAGAGAGAGAGATCCAGGTTGGTTTTTTAATAATGTACACAACATTATTTTCTGAAACAAACTAATAATACCAGCCATAATCTTGATCTACCTGCCTTATTATCACAGCAGAAGAAAGCACATCACGTTACGAGCTAAACGCTATCAGAAACGGTCAGAATGAAAGGGTTGAACAACAAACAGATAATGTTTTAGAATGGCTATTGGTTATTTTGAGAGCTGGATATGCCTCTAGATTATGGAAGAGCATAAAAGCGAAAAGGATGATCATGGCTGTGCTCTGTTTTCCACTTTTAATAAATGCCAATCATCCTTTCCATCCTAGGCTGTTGTCGTAAATGCGGAAACTATCGGGGAATCACTCTCATCGCAGAAGGCTTTCTTCTGTAGCTTAATCAAACTTCGCCCAGGGCAATGTGGAAGAGAAAGGGGGACAAAGAAATCTACATCATGATAAGTTAAATTCTGTGGCATGTACAAGTCTTGACAATTTGCATTCAAAAAACCCACACACATTTTGCATATGTAATAGTATGCAATAGACGAGGGGGGCGCTGTCGGTTAAACCACAGAGCCTAGGACTTGCCGATCAGAAGGTCGGCGGTTCGAATCCCCATAACGAGGTGAGCTCCCGTTGCTCGGTCCCTGCTCCTGCCTACCTAGCAGTTTGAAAGCACGTCAAAGTGATAAATAGATAAATAGGTACCGCTCCAGCAGGAAGGTAAACGATGTTTCTGTGCGCTGCTCTGGTTTGCCAGAAGTGGCTTAGTCATGCTGGCCACATGACCTGGAAGCTGTACGCCAGCTCCCTCGGCCAGTAAAACGAGATGAGCGCCGCAACCCTAGAGTCAGCCACGGCTGGACCTAATGGTCAGGGGTCCCTTTATCTAATAGTAATTTTGGTACTGAAAGAGCTATGAAGGCACCAACAAGAAGACTCCCTCTCCTCCAGCTCACTAACTGTAATGCCTATTCTGCCTCTGAATTTGTGCATTACCTGCACAATTTCAAGCATTACCGGAATGCTTAAAGTGCTGTCACGTGGATGATGGAGCGAATTTGTTTGCTACTTCTCCAGAGAGCGGGACACAACCCAAATGAGTTCAATTGACAATGAAGAACTTCTTGAGGGTACGCGTGTCTTTCCTGAATCCAGACTGTTTAGGGCTGTAAAGGTTAGAGCCAGGAGCTCCACTTGGGACCAGGGTCCATTAATAAAACAAAAAAACATTTCTGAGCAGAATTCAAAGTTTTGCTGCTGATCTTTAAAGCCCTAAATGGCCTCGGCTCAGTATACCTAAAGGAGCGCCTCCCCCCCCCATCATTCTGCCCGGACACTGAGGTCCAACTCCGAGGGCCTTGTGGCAGTTCCCTAGCTGCCAGAAGCCAAATTACAGGGAACCAGGCAGAGGGCCTTCTTGGTAGTGGCACCCACTCTGTGGAATGCCCTCCCATCAGATGTCAATGAAATAAACAACTATCTGAGTTTTACAAGACATCTAAAGGCAGCCCTGTTCAGGAAAGTTTTTAATGTTTGATCTTTTATTGTATTTTTAATATTCTGTTGGGAGAGACCCAGAGTGGATGGAGAAACACAACCAGATGGGTGGGGTATAAATAATAAATTATTATAATATTATTATTATAAAACACTCAGGTGAGTGAGTTTGGGTCATTTTCTATATGAATAAAGGCTAAAGTATTTGGGTTGCTGTCGTTAACTCAGAGGCAAAGGAGATATAAATGATATAGGTTTATAAAAGATGGAACTGTTGGGATACTGCCAGGGAGACAAAGGCCATCATGCCCCCACATTGTCACAAGACGATCCATCAACCTCCCGTAGAAACACAGTATCAGTCAATTAGTGACACAAGCCTCAGAAGCAGCTGTCCACATTCCAAGACTAGTGCATGCCCTTTCAGCAGAGTTTCCACAGCGAAAGATTCACCCAGGAGAGCATTATTTACAACTTTATTCAGCGCTGGTCAGAACAAAGAAAAACATGACTGCTTGCCTGCGTGTCCAGGCACAGAGAGAGACAAAAGCTATATACAAAAACAGAAACTTCCTGTGAGCCGGAAGTACGCAAACTGTGACTCAAACAACAGCCTGCTCCCTGTTTAAGGTGGAACGGAAATATCCTAACAGGAACATCTGTAATAGTTGCGGTGTTTAATTCCATTCTTTGTCTTGGACTACATTCTCAACATTTTGTTAATCTCTTATAGCAATAGCTTGAATCAATGCACAAGCAAAAGAGAAAGACTCAAGCTCTGGACTAAATGTCTCAGCTTAAAAAATACAACTTATGCAGTACTTGGTTTCTCTCTCTCTTGCTCTCTCCCTTCCCTCTTCTTCTGCAAGTTAGAGGAGCCAAGTGTTAAGAGAACACATATATACAGCTTTTTATTTTTGTAATAAGCTCATATGCACAAATCTGTTTACTGGTGGCTCTGTAAACTCAGTCACCATGGCAATGAGGATGGTGTAAAAGCTTAGCATGACAGGAAGGAAGGAAGGAAAGGAAAAAGGATACTCTGGAGAGAAAGAGAGAGGGAGAGGAATGACAATGGTTATAGCAAAGGATGGGGCATGACAACTTGGGAAGGTGGCTTCTGTACATGAAGGAAAACTTACCCTAAAACTCTGCTTCCTTGCAGGAGAAGAAAAGGCTAAGGTTTCGTAAACCCTACACATATTCAGAGAATATTTACAGTGTGGTGTAGTGGTTCAGAGCGGTAGACTCGTAATCTGGTGAACCAGGTTCGCGTCTCCGCTCCTCCACATGCAGCTGCTGGGTGACCTTGGGCCAGTCACACTTCTCTGAAATCTCTCAGCCTCACCCTCCTCACAGAGTGTTTGTTGTGGGAGAGGAAGGGAAAGGAGGTTGTTAGCCACTAGGACATCCAGACACACTGCCAAACTTACAATCCATGCATTTATAATACATATGAATGCTACAAATGCACATGCGCGCGCGCACACACGTTGTATTATCAGTATTATATTTTTGCACTGAGTCAAACAGGAAAAAATGGATGGGGAGGAATGAAGAGTTTGTTTTTTGGACTGCTTAAGTTCTATACTCCCCCCACCTCCCCAAGGTATGAAACTGCATGGGTATTGGAAAGACGTTAAGGATAGGCCTCCTAGTCTCCAGAAAAGCCATTTAGCCTCCTCAAATCATTACTGGGGATAATTTGTGACAGTGCGTGACAGGATATAGCATAAGCTCTGAGCCACCAGGCCATTTTCAGGGAGAAATGTTAATTAATAATTGAAAACTGTGCGGAGATTATCCAAGATTAACTGTCCACATGACCTATAATATACTCAATAATAAAGCTAATCAGAATCTAATGGCCACTAGCAAGTTTGCTCTTAAGAAAAAAAACCATCTACCTGCCCACACAGGCATTTTGTTAAGCATTTAGCTGTCTTCCGCCTCCAGATTCTGCACAGTTCAGGTTAAATGCAGCAGCCAAACAGAGGTGGGAGACTGGGGCAGCAGTGTCTGAGGACCAGGCCTAGCACCCCAAGGCTCCATCTTGTCAGGTGTCAAATGCAGATAAGGAGCAGCCACCCAGCAAAAACACAGGACACAGTGCCAAAATATGATCTGCTTAATGTGACACTTTCTCTCTCTCCTTTAATTATTTTTCAGGTTCAGGGACCAGTATTGTTAAGGAAAGTAAAGAGGGAGGAAAAATGGGTGGCATCCCATGAATTCATTCTGTTAGCACAGAGGTTTACAATTGTGCAGTACAGGCTCTGCATGCTATAAGCCCATCTGCCCCAAAATTATTATGCTTCATGTTCCTTTCCTTTGAGAAGAAGGGCACCTGTGTTTGATGACCTGTCTGGATACAGGATAGAGCCACATGGTGCTTGGACACAGATGGCGCTGTGGTCTAAACCTCTTGGGCTTGCTGATCGGAAGGTTGGTGGTTCAAATCCCCGCGATGGGCTGAGCTCCTGTTGTTCTGTCCCAGCTCCTGCCAACCTAGCAGTTCAAAAGTACACCAGTGCAAGTAGATAAATAGGTACCACTGTGGCAGGAAGGTAAACAGTGTTTCCGTATGCTCTGGTTTCCGTCACAGTTTTCTGTTGCGCCAGAAGAAGTTTAGGCATGCTGGCCACATGACCAAGAAAGCTGTCTGTGGACAAACGCCGGCTCCCTCGGCCTGAAAGCGAGATGAGTGTTGCAACCCCATAGTTGCCTTTGACTGGACTTAACTGTCCAGGGGTCCTTTACCTTTTACCTTACGTGGTGCTTGACACCCTACTCAGACAGCCTGGGATGACTTCTTGTAGTGTGGAAGCCGCTTATAAACTTGGCACAGGGGAGATGTAACTGCACCAAGAGCCAATGATCTGGCTCTTAATTTTAATTGTTATGCATAAAGTAAGAATAGTCAAACATATATAAAAGATTAACTACAAAGGAATTAAAATTATAATTACAAACCAAAGATTAGTAGAGGTGTTCTCATTCATAATTAATTGGGGGGCATATAATCAATAGATATAAATGGCAGCTTTGAGGGAGGTTTTATGTAGGAGGTCATGAGGAAAAGGCCGTTAAATGAAGCTCAGAACACCTCCCCTCCCTAAGAAAATCAACAGAAGCACTATATCCTCCTTGGCAACTTAAATTTGATGCCTTGCCTTAATTCATTTTTGCAGTGATGAGTCAAGGTCAATTTTTTATGCAATAAAAGCAATGGATAATCATCAGTCTTTTCCAAAAAGATCTATACCGGGTCTTTGGGGACAATTATGCCAATAATACTCTCTTTAAGATTAGCCTTTTTAAAGACTTAATTGGGGACCAGAGAAAATGTTCCCGTTTTGTCACCGGTTGCAACAATGGTTTAACTACTTAAAGGGAGATGAGGTTTGGCCCGACTGCCTTACAATTTATGATCTGCGGCAGGTCTCCCATTCAGACTGAACAATACCCTTTCTGAATCCTCCATTATGGCGAGAAGGAAGATTTGGCCGTGCTTCCCTACCCAGCTATCACACCTGCCTCTGGCTATTCATGGCAGAGTGTAATACTTCAAGAAGGCCTGTCCACACAGTCTTATATGCACAGGTTCAGAACATATTGCTGATGGAGACATTTTATCTGAGAAGTCATTTGGAATGGGCATATATGTCTTTGATTTTATGTACCGTATGTGTACTTTTAAAAGGGACTAGGGTGGCGCTGTGGGTTAAACCACAGAGCCTAGGACTTGCCGATCAGAAGGTCGGCGGTTCGAATTCCTGCGACAGGGTGAGCTCCTGTTGCTTGGTCCCTGCTCCTGCCAACCTAGCAGTTTGAAAGCATGTCAAAGTGCAAGTAGATAAATAGGTACCACTCCGGCAGGAAGGTAAATGGCGTTTCCGTGCACTGCTCTGGTTCGCTAGAAGTGGCTTAGTCATGCTGGCCACATGACCCAGAAGCTGTACGCCGGCTCCCTCGGCCAATAAAGCGAGATGAGCGCCGCAACCCCAGAGTCAGCCACGACCGAACCTAATGGTCAGGGGTCCCTTTTACTATGTGTACTGTTTAGGTACACTCAGCCACTCTGATCTGCAGAACTGGCCCTGTTGCATTTGCCACTCAATACTCATTCTGCACTTGTTTTTTTTTTTATAAAAAACCACTTGTTTAGTGGGGCAGCACTGTGGTCTAAACCACTGAGCCTCTTGGGCTTGCTGATCAGGTTGGCAGTTCGAATCCCCGCGAGGGGGTGCGGTTCCATTGCTCTGTTCCAGCTTTTGCCAACCTAGCAGTTTGAAAGCACACTAGTGCAAGTAGATAAATAGGTACCGCTGAGGCAGGAAGGTAAACAGCGTTTCCATGTGCTCTGGTTTCCGTCACGGTGTTCAGAAGCGGTTTAGTCATGCTGGCTCATGACCCAGAAAGCTGTCTGTGGACCAACGCCGGCTCCCTCGGCCTGAAAGCGAGATGAGCACCACAACCCCATAGTTGCCTTTGACTGGACTTAACCATCCAGGGGTCCTTTACCTCTCCCTTACCTGAACTTTGGAACTCCCTGCTCATTGACACCAGGCAGGCACCTTTGCTTTACTTCCTACAGTACCTGCTTAAAGCACTTTTTGTTTAGGCATACCTGGCCATACATATGAAATGCTGACATTATGTGATTTAATCTGGTTTTTAGTTTGTCATTAATCTAAATTAATTCTGTATGTTTTAAGTAGTTTTTTTTAAGTTTTAAATTATTTTAAATTGTTTTATTCTTCTTTCAATATGCTTCAAGGGTATCTCCTCCCCCTTTTTGTTACACTCAAGCAGTAACAAAACTGGATTTCAGCACACATTTATCAGTAAGCACATTTTTGCAATCAATTTCCCCTCATTCTTGTGTTTGCAATGTGCTATTGTAAGTTGTTGTCACTCGTATCTGCATTTTTTGAATGCTTTCCCTAATACATCCATTTTTGTACACATTCTTTGGATGGAGAACTGCACTGCAACGTTTGGAGAGGCACACATTTCAAGGGATAGCTGCATTACTGTCCATAAATTGTTAAAGGAAGCATGAATTAGGTAGGTTTGCACTGAAGCGCAAACAGAACCAAATGCCTTCTCCATTCCTTGGTGACAACACCATTAGGTCCTGCCTCTCAATGCCACATATCTCACCTCTGGTGGTAACTATGCCCACTCCAGAAATCCCCCAAGTGGAGATAGGAGTGTGAGAAGGGACTTTATTTTAGCAGAGGTTTCCCCCCAGTGCCGGATTTACATACAAGCTAAACAAGCTGTAGCTTGGGGCCCCACTCTCTTGGCCCCCCCCCAAAAAAAAATAAAGAAAAAACAACTGGATCTATATAAAAAAAACCTGGATCCAAAATATAAGATAAAAAAACAAATAAAATAAAATCTACATACAGCAACAGTGTTTTGTGTTGTGTAGGCTCCTATGATGCAAGTAATGAGCCCCCAATCACTTTAAGTTAGAGCTTAATAATTATTTCACGATTAATATATTTCTTCTTAATTGTATTTCAGTAAAATGATTTCTTTCATAAAATACATATTTCGTAATGTGCAAATGGCTTTAGATACCTATTAGGTCCATAAATTACCATATAGCATATATTCAACACAAAAACAGTGACAAATTGTTGTTGACAAAGGACAGCTGGACGTATAAAGGGCCCCATTACCTTCAGTAGCTTAGGGCCTCATCAAACCTAAATCTGGCCCTGTTTCCCCCCAAAAACAGTTAATTCAAAATGGCAGAGTTTCTCTTTTAATCAATTGCAATTGTGTGAAATAACGTTGTGTTGTTTTTGTTTTTAAGTTTGTTTACTGCCCTGAGTTCTTGTACTTCAGAAAGGTTAAGTCTCTCTCTCTCTCTCTCTCTCTCTCTCTCTCTCTCTCTCTCTCATAGATGACTGAAAGAAAAATGGCTTCTGCGCATGCTTTGATGTCATTGGGGCCCATAGATTCTTATATAGATTAGTGAACACACAGCTCTGGAACGGAAGTTGCATAGAACAGCTGTTAAGTGACAAAAGAAATGAGCATTGGACCACAAGCCTGTCATAAACATTGCACTCTTAATCAGAGAACATCTGCTTTTCCATTTCTTTTACGACAACCTCTGCCTTATACTTAATCTGAAACAGAATGATTTTCCTAATAAGGTGCAACAGTGTTTTACAAATTGAAAAGCCTCCTTGCTAAAAGGAAAGGATACCAACTACAGACGTTTCAATTAACACAACCATTTCTTATAAAATGTGTCTGTGCGGAGTGGAAGGGGGGCGGGCGTTGGGCAGGGTGGAAGAAATGACTCCACCATTTGGCAAACCCAGAGATTGCTCTGCGTTTGCGGAAATTTAATTATGGGCAAATTAGTGGTGCAGATGCCAGCGCACAACGGGTTCCAAGCTCCCGCTACTCGATTTGAGCTTTCCATTTAAGCGGGTAATGGAATGTGCATGGAAGAAATAAAAGAATGCAACTTCTCCAAAAGGACAATTGACAGAAAACACATTTAAAATATGAGGTATGTTATACCCCAGCTGCAGAAGCATCTTTTCCCAAGTATGCTGCTTTCATATGCGCATAAGGACATGAGATGAGCTTGATGGATCAGGTGAATGGCTGTGTTCTCACAGTGGCCAACTAGATGCCTGTGGGAAACCCACAAGCAAGATTTGAGCACAAGAGGGATTTTCCGCTTCCTGTGAGTTCCAGCAACTGGCATTCAGATGCATTACTGCTTCTGACTATGGAGTCTGAGCATAGTCTTTCTGGCTAGTAGCCCTCTGTAGGAATGATCGCTGGGTTGTGGAGTACACTCCTGCCCATGGGCAGCCTCAGCTGTCTGCACACATGACACAGATAAAGCCACAGCTATCTGAACATCTTGCCCTCTCTCTAACCTTTTGTGGTCTCAGTAGTCTGCCGTGTCCTGTCTGTGACCTTTGTCTCAGAGACCTTTTTTCTCCTTCGTCATACATTGTGCAAGGGGAAAATGACGCGGTGGAAACAGGGGCCAAAATAACTTTGCACCACCCCTCAATGTCAGGACTGGAAGTTGTGTAAAGGTCACAGTCCAAAATGTATCTGACGGGTTTTGCATATTATGCCAATAAAAGGAGCCTCCACAGAGCCAGCCGGCAGCTTGCTTGCAGCTTGCCAGCGCACAGCTCACCTGCATTACCAACTCATGTCCTTCCCTTCACCCTTGATAGCCCTCTCCTCCATGAATTTGTCTGATTTTCTTTTACAGTCAAGCAAGTTGGTGACCATCACTGCCTCATGTGGGAGGGAATTCCATCGTTCAACTATGTACTGTGTAAATAGGTGCTTTCTTTTATAATAAATAATAATATTTTTTTATTTATACCCTGCCCTTCCCGGTTCAAAAACCGGGCTCAGGGCAGCTAACAACAAATTTAAAACACTTTAAAACACTTAATTATAAAATCAGCATAAAATACAGTATAAAAACATGAATAACAATAAAAATCAAAAATCAAAAATCAATTAGATAATCCCCAGGCCTAGCTGGCTGAATTGGTCCTACTTGGGCCAGCAAGGAGGCCAGGGGAGAATTAGCTGTGGGGTCTCAGAGCGGGTGATCTTCATAAAAGGGGAGGGGGAGGGAAGAGAAGGGAAATAAAAAGCTTTTGCAGATGACCTAGTTTTGACCCTGCAGGAGCCAGAATCTAGTACAAAAAGAGTTTTGGAATTGATTCAAGACTTTGGTCGGGTGGCGGGATTTAAATTAAATAAACAGAAAACTAAAGTATTAGGGAAAAACTTGACAGACATAGAGTCAGAACGGTTTCAGAAAGAAACAGAACTAACATTGGTGAAAAAAGTTAAGTACCTAGGGGTAAATATAACAGCAAAAAATCTGAGTCTATTTAAGGATAATTATGAAAAATGTTGGTCTGAAATTAAGAGAGACTTGGACAGTTGGTCAAAATTGAAGCTTTCTTTGTTAGGCCGAATTGCTGCCATTAAGATGAATGTATTGCCAAAGATGTTGTTTTTGTTTCAAACATTGCAAATTGTGGACAAGACGGAGTGTTTCCGGAAGTGGCAGAGAGATATTTCTAAATTTGTCTGGCAGGGCAAAAAGCCCAGAATTAAGTTTAAGATATTAACTGATGCGAAAGAAAGAGGGGGCTTCGCCCTGCCAGACTTAAAACTGTACTATGAAGCCGCAGCTTTCTGCTGGCTAAAAGACTGGCTACTTCTTGAAGACACTGAAGTGTTGGATTTGGAAGGTTTTAACAATGCTTTTGGCTGGCATGCATATCTATGGTATGATAAAGCCAAGACCAATAAGGCCTTTAAGAACCATATTGTCAGGAAAGCTGTATTTAATGTCTGGACAAAATACAAAGACTTGTTGGAAAACAAAACCCCAAGGTGGCTTTCACCTCTGGAGGCTAAGGCCCGGAAGAGACTCAATATGGAGGCCAATTGGCCAAAGTATTGGGAAATATTAGAAAAAGATGGTGACAACTGGAAATTGCAGAGTTTGGAGAAAATGAAGGGTAAAGTGCTAGACTGGTTACATTATGCTCAGATTAAAGAAGTTTTTAAAAATGACAAAAAGTTAGGATTCCAGGTGGAAAAATCGAAGTTAGAGACAGAACTGTTAGAACCAAAGAGTAAGATATTATCAAGAATGTATAACTTGCTGTTGAAATGGAACACACAAGATGAAATGGTTAAATCTGCTATGATAAGATGGGCACAGGACATTGGGTATAATATTATGTTTGAAGACTGGGAAAGGTTGTGGACCACTGGGCTGAACTTCACTGCATGTAATGCTCTGAAGGAAAATGTAATGAAAATGATATATAGATGGTACATGACCCCTGTTAAACTTGCTAAAATATACCACTTGTCCGAAAATAAATGTTGGAAATGTAAGGAGAATGAAGGAACATTCTTTCACCTCTGGTGGACTTGCCCGAAAGTGAAGGCCTTCTGGGAAATGATATATAACGAGCTGAAAAAAGTATTTAAGTATACTTTCACTAAGAAACCAGAGGCCTTCCTCCTGGGCATAGTCGGCCAGAAGGTGTTAAAGAAGGACCGAACATTCTTTATGTATGCTACAACGGCAGCAAGGATACTTATCGCTAAGAACTGGAAAACTCAAGATTTACCCACACTGGAAGAATGGCAGATGCAGCTGATGGACTATATGCAACTGGCGGAAATGACCGGCAGAATCCGAGACTTGGGAGAAGAAAAGATTGAAGAAGACTGGAGGAAATTTAAGATTTATTTACAAAAGTCTTGTAATTTGGTGGAATGTTAAGAAGGGTGCTTGATTACAAAAAATTGGCCATCACTAATCTGGATTTGAATTGGAAGATAAGTGAGATTTTAGAAAACAAAAATTGCTGAAGAATTGTTATTTATCATTTAAAAGAGCGACTATAAATTACATGATAATTTGCTTGGAGAAATGCATTGACAATGTAAGTGTGAACGGGAAACGTGAGGAAGTCCAAAAAGGTTTGAAAATTTGTTAAGACAAAAGGAATGTTGTTTATTATTTTTGTATTTGGTATAAAAAACCTTAATAAATATCTTTATAAAAAAAAAAAAAGAGAAGGGAAATAAAAGATCAGGCTGAATTCAAATTAAAGGCCAGGCAGAATAGCTCTCTGTCTTACAGGCCCGATGGAAAGAGGTTAAATCCTGAAGGGCCCTAGTCTCATGGGACAGAGCATTCCACCAGGTCAGAGCCATCACTTAAAAGACCCTTGCCCTGGTGGAGGATAGTCTGGCTTCCTTAGGGCCTGGGACCTCTAAACGATGGTTATTCATGGACCTTAAGGTCCTCTGCAGGGCATACCAGGAGAGGCGGTCCCATAAATATGAGGGCCCTAAGCCACTGAATCTTCCAACATTCAGTTTCGTCGAATGTCTGCAAGTTCCAGTGGAAGAAGAAGAAGAAGAAGAAGAAGAAGAAGAAGAAGAAGAAGAAGAGCAGCAGTAGTTTGCACTTGATATCCTGCCTTTCACTCTCCTTAAGAAGTCTCAAAGCAGCTAACAATCTCCTTTCCCTTCCTCCCCCACAACAAACACTCTGAGAGGTGACTGGGGCTGAGAGACTTCAAAGAAGTGTGACTAGCCCAAGGTCACCCAGCAGCTGCATGTGGAGGAGCGGGGAAGCGAACCCGGTTCACCAGATTACGAGTCCACTGCTCTTAACCACTACACCACACTGGCTCTCTAGAACATACACAGGAGTGCCTCCTCTGCCAGATGCCCGTTGTGCTGGGAGCATTGTTGTAAAGTCAGAACCAAGACAAAGTTACCCTTGTTGTTGTTTGTAAATGTGAAACATCTTCACATTTCACTTTGAAATTGTACTATCTTGCAAACATTAAAAAACCCTAAATAGGGATTGCCAACTTCATTTTCCTCCAAAAGCTCTACATCCAACAGCATCCATCATTTATAACAATAAATTATATCGTGCCATTTGCTCTGATTTCTTTTCTTTCTTACTTTTTTTTAAAGACAAGAAACAAAAATCCTCCAAACTCAGTTTGGTTTCAGTTTGGGCCAGACTAGTTTGGGAGCCCCGTAATCAGTGCTTACTTGCCTTTAAAAGAAAATGCTAATAGCATCTAAGGGCAGGTGGGACTGGGGTGCACAGAGGACAGACTGGTGAAATCGGATTATTCAGATTGGGACTGGAGCAGGGAGGGCTAACCTGAATTGTACCTATGTGGTTTCCCCTGCAGGGCAAATGGTTGCAGAAGGGGACACTTCAGACTGTAAAAAAAGAGTGTTTTTCTGGAGTTGCAGAAGAGGTTAACTCTCTCCCAGTGCTGTGGTCCCGATCCAAAATCACACACATACACACACACACCAAGGTTGCTATTAACATTATCTTTAAAGTGTATAGGATGGTATCTCGAAACTCCTAGTGCTGCAACGTTATGCCCGTAAAACTTGGAAGGGAGGTAAAAGAAATCATTGTGGCAATAAATTATGATGATGGGGGCGGTGATAATAATCCTTTAACATATTTAACGCAGGCAGAAAAAAATCTCCCTAGAAATACTGGTATCATTTTTCTTCTCTTCACTCACATATCCCTCCCCTGTTCCCTTATTTTCTAGGCAAAGAATGCTTTGTATACATATAATCCCCTTGCACTTAATATCAGGGACAGCACACAAGCCATCCTTCAGCGTAAAACAGTAAAACACACACACAAAAACCCCCACTTTGCACATCCCATGTCGCTGTGAATATTACAATTATGTTCCGATGTTAATCCTGCTGCAGCAATTTCCTTGTTATGATTGCCTGCGTGAAAATGCAAGAGACAGCGCACATTTCCCTTTCCAATGGAACATGACACACACTTCGAGAGAGCTGATGAGACCAAATACTCTGCAGGAACATTCATACCTTTCAAGAGAAGCAAACAAATAAGCCAGCAGCTTCTGACAAGCTATCTACTTGATAGGGGCAGAATTTGCTGAGGGAAGCCAGATTTGGCTTTCTGATTAGCCTGTCCTATCTGGTGATTTCATTAGCAATTACCTCTAATGCTGTCGAATCTTGGTATGAAAATTGCAGAGCCGGGACCCCCAGATGGTTGATGAAATAATCAGAATCGCCTTGCATTTGCACGGAACTGACATTAGATTCTGCACATTTGTCTTGCCCAAGACAGGTGAAGTTGTGCCTCTGAAACACATAAAATTAGATTCAAGGTTAGTTTTGGGAGTCGCACGTACAGCTATATTAAGTTTATCAAAACTACAGCAAATGTAGGTGATGTTTTCCTAAGCACATTAACCACCAGAATGCCTAGAGATTCGGTCAGCAATGCTACAATTTAAATAAATGTATTTTTGAAATGTGCATGCTATTGTTGATGTAAAGACAAAGACAAATGCAATGCATTTGACTTGGGAGTCCGAACAGCAGCATGCACAATAATACTGTTTTATTATTGATCATTTCAACAGGGTTCACATTGATTTATCATACTTATTTAGCCTCGCAAGCCTAAGACGTGGTGTAGGATGTTGTGACTGGAAGGCTCAAGACCCTTAAGAACAGTGGAAGATAAAACCATTAGCGTGAACCTTAGCTGAGGTTGCCTGCTGCCTTACTTCTGGTGGGAAGACAGGCAAACCACTGCTAGTGTACTGGAAGAAGCAAAGATCACCATTGTCAAAGCAATGGTTCTTCAATATCAGCTTTGTTGGACTGGTCATGTTGTGCGGATGCCTGATTATCATCTTCCAAAGCAACTACTCTATTCTGTACATAAAAATGGAAAGCGTAATGTTGGTGGTCAACAAAAGAGGTTCAAAGACTCTCTCAAGGCAAATCTTTAAAAATGTAGTATAAACACTGACAACTGGGAAACACTGGCCTGCGAGTGCTCCAGTTGGAGAACAGCCTTTACCTAAGTTGTCATGGGTTTTGAAGACACCTGAACTCAGGACGAAAGGGAGAAACGTGCTAAGAGGAAGGCATGTTTGGCAAACCCTCACCATCATCAACTCCCACCCAGAAACCTATGTCCCCACTGTGGAAGGATGTGTGGATCCAGAATTGGCCTCTACAGTCACTTATGGACTGACTGCTAAAATCGTGTTTTGGGAGACACTCTTACTCGGTTACGAGTGATCACCAAAGAAGAAGAAGACTTCTAGTGTCTCCTTCTTCAATGACTGGTACAAACATGCTCTTGCTCATTCCACTTTCTGTGTGTACCAGAAACGTCTCACATAAGGGCCTGGGTCTTTTTTGGTTTTACCTCACTGCACTGATTTTGAAAGTGAGAGGGTGGCCCTTTGCAGAGTCCTCCACAAAACATGGAGACCTCAGGGGTGGGCAATCACCAGAAGAGAAGACCTTCATGCCATTGATGACCCAGGGCGTATGGATGCCCAAAAGGAAGGAAGGAAGGAAGGAAGGAAGGAAGGAAGGAAGGAAGGAAGGAAACCAGAAACAGAGAAGTAATATAGCTTCAAGGCTTCCTGAATCTACCAAAGAAAATGAGCTGCTTAGAACAACTCTTCGGGAAATAGATTTTTCCATCTCATGGGGATTTCTAAATCATTGACAGCAACGATTGGCTTGAGCTGGGGTGGGGGGAGTGAATTAAAAAATAAACTTCGTGGGAAATTAAATTTAGAAAAGGAAGCAAGGCCTTCCCAGCGGATGCACATCATATGAACCATTTACCAGTGCAAATCATCAGAACAGCCAATGTCAGCTGTGCATATCCCAGATTCATCCCAGATGGTTTTTGCACAAATCTTCATTTGGAAAAAAAAAAAGGCCATCCACCACAATGGGCAGGGAAGCACTTGGCTGTGAGTTCTGGAAGACCTGCTCCCTGCCATGCTAGCCTTTCCTCACCTAGTCTGAACGGATGGGACTTTACGTCCAGCTACAAGGGCTGCGGCTGCTGAAGGGGCCAGAGACCATCTTGGCTGTCCCTTTGGGCAGACCCAGGTCACTGAGCATGAGCTTCCACAGCCGCTGCCCACCATAAACCACCATGGGCAGGACTGATAGCAAAAGCAGCGGCAATGTGCTATGCTTACGAACATTTGTTGTCCTCTTGTTAATTATGATATTTAAAATGTGCATTTTATATTTGACTTTATTTAGTAAAGTTTAAGGTTGTTGTTTTTAACTTTGCTGCAATAATTGTGCACTTTGTAGCTGACCTCTGGAATGTTTTGTTTTTTTGGGGGGTGGGGAAGAAGATAATATTTTAGTTTCCTGTTAATTATGTTGCTTTGAATGTACTTGCCTTTCTTTAGTAATGTTTCATTTTGCACTGTTTTATTTAATGTTTTAATGTGTTTGAGAAACCACTTTGAGTTGGTTTCTTAAAAAAATATAAACCGGTATAGAAATGAATAGTAATGATAGTGATAATTGGGGGAGGGGGTGGGCATTCCAGGAGCCCCTGGAAAAATGGATCTGGTCCTGATCAGGCTGTGTAAAATCATCCTACTTTTGGAGTTCCGTACACTTAGTGAGCCTAGATTTTTCACACAGATGCCTATAGTCTGCAGAGCTCTATGGTGAGAAATGTTGTAGTCAGGATCTCATAGAATCATAGAATTGTAGAGTTGGAAGGGACCTAGAAGCCATCTATTTCAACCCCCTACAATGAAGCAACCTCAGCTAGATCATACATGGCAGATGGCCATCTAACCTCTGCTTCAAAACCCCCAAGGAAGGAGACTCCACAACCTCCTGAGGGAGACAGTTGAACAGCTAGAGAATAGGGTGCCCCACAGGTCAATGCAAAACACAAGTTCCCTCCACCTGAAATGTGTGGAAGAGGGAGTGGGACCATACCCAGTGATCCCACCTGTAGCTTAAGACCAAACAGAAGGTCTGTAGATGTTTCGGTCACTATGGTATTATGTAAAAAGGTAAAAGTTAAAGGACCTCTGGACGGTCAAAGGCGACTATGGGGTTGCGGTGCTCATCTCGCTTTCAGGCCAAGGGAGCCGGCGTTTGTCCACAGACAGCTTTCTGGGTCATGTGGCCAACATCACTAAACCGCTTCTGGTGTAACGGAACACAGAGTGCACAGAAACACCGTTTACCTTCCTGCCACAGTGGTACCTATTTATCTACTTGCACTGGCATGCTTTTGAATTGCTAGGTTGGCAAGAGCTGGGACAGAGCTGGGAGCTCACCCCTTCACAGGTATTCGAACTGCCAACTTTCTGATCGGCAAGCCCAAGAGGCTCAGTGGTTTAGACCACAGTGTCACCCATGTATTATGGTATTATGTATCTACAGATGTACATGGTAGGTGTCTCATATGATTGGGAACCCTGTATGTGCAAATTTTCCATTTCCACACCGCACCTATGTACTTACATCTGCAAATGCAGGCATACGCAAACTCTAGCCCTCCAGATGTTTGGGACTACAATTCTCATCATCCCTGACAATTGGTCCGGTTAGCTAGGGATGATGGGAATTGTAGTCCCAAACATCTGGAAGGCCAGAGTTTGCCTATACCAGTGCAAATGCATAGGCATCTCTTATCATACCTTGAGGTCAAGGTGTAAAAAATTAATATAAGCTGGATATTTCAGGAGGGGCTCCAGCATACCATCCATGCACAGCTGTAACATCTGCACGACCACTTTTCACAGTTGACATAGTGCCCTCCTGTCCAGCTGTTTGAGCAAAGGAGGGATGTGTACGTGAGCACCCTGCAGTTATTTATTGTTCACTTATTTCATTAAATTCTATCTTGCCTGATTGTGAAAACAAAGCAAAGAGGTTTTCAGAAAGCAGAAAGCAATAAAATCATGGGCAAAAAAAGCAGGTAGAGTCAGCTGTTTAAAACCTTCACAAAATTAAAAATCATATGTACTGCTGTTGTGCTGAACAGACAGCAAAGCCCAGAAGGCAGCAAGTGACCTCAGGCCAGTCTACAGAAGTTGTGGCCCACCAAGCCTAAACATAGCCTGAAAAATAAGTGACATGGCTTGCCAGACACTTGACAGTGTCCCTGTTTTTGCAGTTCAAGTAAGGCTGGTTTACAGTGCCCTTGGTATACTGGATACGTAGAATTGGGAAAGGACCTCCAAGAGGTGTTTGGCTTGGTGGGTCACCAGTTACACAGAGTTGTCATTAAAGCACACAATCAAACTCAGCAAATTGCTTCAGATAGCAGCTGATTCCTGTTCAACCAAACCCCTCACTCCTTGGTTCTTAATTTATCTCTACCCTCTTGAGCTTTCTTGAATCAGAGTTTACAAACACTTCAGAAAGATATTTAACAACCTCACACTGTGTGCCAGTTTAGAAATGCAGATTTCTTACTTTTCTTTAAAAAACAACAACACAAAACCCTACACTCCCCCAATCCTGATACACAAACATGCATGTCTTGTATTGTGGCACAGAGAAAACTGATCTGTTGATTAATGGGGATCGTGGCATGCTAAATCACTTAAGCAGTAACTGAAAGAAAAGAATTAAACTACTTTATTTTAAAGAAATGTTGCAGTCCTTCACTAGATAGACCTTAGAATAGCCACACAATTTCTAAGTACTTACCTTAAGTCTGACTTGCTCTCAAACTTATGGCAAGTTTGATATGGCATCAGGAATATGTCCCCACACACTCCTTCAGTACTTTACTTATTACATCACACACAGGGACACTCTAAAGTTTCCATAACTCTGGATATATTTTTTTTATTTACTTATTTATTTAACTTCTATACCACCCTGAAGATCAAAGGGCAGTTAACAATTAAAAAACCACAAAAATACTTACCAGCTCCCACCCCTGCAACAGTTTAAAAGGTCATAGATTGTTTAATCAGCCGAAGGCCTGGAAGAAGAGGAATGTTTTTGTCTGGCACCTAACAATATGTAACTAAGGCACTGGGTGGGCCTCTCTGGGAAGAGCATTCTACAAATGGGGAGCAACCACAGAAAAGGCCTGCTCTCATGATGCTGCCTTCTGGTCCTTATTCCAAGGCAGATAGCTGGTCTGTCTAGCTCAGTGCTATCCATCCTGATTCACTAAGGATGTTAGAGAGAGGACATTTCCAACCTCACTAGATGATACCAGGAACTGAACCTGAATCTTTCGTTCATGCAAAACAGATACTCTACCACCGAGCTACATTCTTTTGCTTGAAATAATAATAATAATAATAATAATAATAATAATAATAATAATAATAATTTATTTATACCCCGTCCATCTGGCTGAGTTTCCCCAGCCAGTCTGGGTGGCTCCCAATCAAGTGTTAAAAACAGTACAGCATTAAATATTAAAAACTTCCCTAAACAGGGCTGCCTTCAGATGTCTTTTAAAGAGAAGATAGCTGCTTATTTCCTTCACATCTGAAGGGAGGGTGTTTCACTGGGTTGGCGCCGCTACCGAGAAGGCCCTCTGTCTGGTTCCCTGTAACCTCACTTCTCGCAATGAGGGGCCCTCGGCGCTGGATCTCAGTGACCGGGCTGAATGATGGGGGTAGAGACGCTCCTTCAGGTGTACAGGACCGAGGCCGTTTAGGGCTTTAAAGGTCAGCACCAACACTTTGAATTGTGCTCGGAAACATACTGGGAGCCAATGCAGATCTCTCAGGACCGGTGTTATGTGGCCCCGGCAGCCACTCCCAGTCACCAGTCTAGCTGCTGCATTCTGGATTAATTGCAGTTTCCGGGTCACCTTCAAACGGTTGCCCCACGTAGAGCGCGTTGCAGTAGTCCAAGCGGGAGATAGCTAGAGCATGCACCACTCTGGTGAGACAGTCTGCGGGCAGGTAGGGTTATAGCATCTGATAGTCATAGTTGTGTCTAGTGACACATGTAGCTCATCTTTGAATGTGTGGAAGTGGGAGCCCTAGTCGGGTGTTCATAAAGAAGGAATGAGCACACAGTGAGGGGAGAACTTGCTGGAGTGCCCCCTCTCATTTGAAAAGGGGAGGACAGGAAGGAATGTGCTTGTTCCACCCCCTGTCCCAAGCCACATTGCTCTCTGTGGTTTCTAGGGTGACTGTGTGTTGAGGAGAATCCTCCTATACAGGGCAGGTGCCACTACCGAGAAGGCCCTCTGCCTGGTTCCCTGTAACCTCACTTCTCGCAGTGAGGAAACTGCCAGAAGTCCCTCAGAGCTGGACCTCAGTGTCCGGGCTGAATGATGGGGGTGGAGACGCTCCTACAGGTATACTAGACCGAGGCTGTTTAGGGATTTAAAGGTCAGCACCAACACTTTGAATTTGCTCGGAAACGTACTGGGAGCCTATGTAGGTCTTTCAGGACCAGTGCTATATGGTCTTGGTGGCTATGCCCAGTCGCAAGTCTAGCTGCCACATTCTGAATTAGTTGTAGTTTCTGAGTCACCTTCAAAGTATCTCTGTGTAGAGCGCATTGCAGTAGTCCAAGCGGGAGAGAACCAGAGCATGCACCACTCTGGCGAGACAGTCTGCAGGCAGGTAGGGTCTCAGCCTGCGTACCAGATGCAGCTGGTAGACAGCTGCCCTGGACACAGAATTGACCTGCACCTCCATGGACAGCTGTGAGTCCAAAATGACTCCCAGGCTGCGCACCTGGTCTTTCAGGGGCACAGTTACCCCATTCAGGACCAGGGAATCCCCCATACCCGTCCACCCCCTGTCCCCCAAAAACAGTACTTCTGTCTTGTCAGGATTCAACCTCAATCTGTTAGCCGCCATCCATCCTCCAACCACCTCCAGAAACTCACACAGAGTGAAAAACCCTCTCGTTCCAGATGGGGCTCAAACCAACTCAACCCCCCCCCCCCGGGGGGGCGGTTGATATAGTGGGAAGCAGGCCTATATAAAGAACTTTACATGTTTCCTTAATGCAGGAAACAGTGACAAACACAGCAATCCGAAGAGGAGAAGGTATTTGCTTGGGGATCAGTTTAACATCTTGACATCAGCTGTTCAAGCACATTCTCTTCTCTGAAAAATTCTAAGCACACCGGGAAATTCCAGGGGCAAGAAGAGAGAAGATGGATTGTTAACATTAATTAATTTGCCAGTGCATTTAGCTCACTTTTTCAAGCCGGTTTCTCTAGCTTTTGCTGCTCGACATTCTGATTATTGTAATGCTGCCAGATTTTATCAGGCGCACCGTATGGCATTCCTGTTTGCTACACTGAACACAGCATCTTTTAAAGGATACGTTCAGAGGGAATGGTAATGCGGGAGGAATTCATTTCAATTAGATGTTGCCACTTGCAATTCCCTCCTTGTCAGCAATCTGGTCAGCTTCAGCTGCATGCTCTGGCCTCAAATGATTGTTCAGTAGCAAGAGAACAAGCTTTGGCACCTTCTGGATGGTTCAGACCACGACTCTCATCAGCCTTGAGCATTGGCAATGCTTGGTGAGGCTGATGGGAGGTGGAGTCCAACAACATCTGGAAGGCCAAAGGATCCCCCACCCAGAGGAAGACTCTTAATTAGGATTTTCCCAGACATTACCAGGATTTGAAAGGCAGAATTGACATCCAGGGGGTGGGGAGAGATTCTGAAAGGTGGCGCTTTGTCATGGATTCTTAAAAAAGCTCTACAATTTTGAGGTCTTCCTAAGAAAAGCTCAACAACTTTCTGGGTGTCCTGGGTTTTACCTTTTGAAATATGGCAACTCTAGTTTTAACTAGAGTTCTGAAAGAACTACTGTTCCCAGAATGCATTGTGCCCAGGATCACTTCTTCTGGGTTGATGGATGGAGAGGAGAGGAGAGGGAGAGAGATGTTGGCAGAAGAAGTAAGGTAAACAAACCTCCATTTTGCTTCTCATTGCTGCTCTTGCTTCTGCCAAGAGGGTAAGAAGGAAGGGAAAGCATCTTTAGATACTGTCTCCTTGGGGAGACAAGAGGGTGACAGAAACAAGAAGGGGCAAGACAATACAATTGGAAAGTTCCCCCTCATTTCAGATTCGGGGTGGAAAGATTGGAACCCCCCAACCAAATGGAGGAGAAGCTTGGAGGGTTCTCCCATCTCTAAATACATGCTCACATTTTTATGCACTATGTACAAGTTGTCTCGAACATAGAAGAAGGTGAGGTACAAATGAGACATAATTTTCAAGGCGATACTTACGGGCATGCATCTTGCTCAAAAAAAGTTAAGGGGTTTTTCTCATTTCTGGTTGATGAAAAAAATACTGCTTATGAGTAACGAGATAGAGTATTTTATAATATGGAAAATGAATTTCCAATATCAACAAGGGGTGTTTAAAATTTTATAATGTAATTATGTAGTGCTGAGCAGTATTTTTATTAAATAGCATCATCCCTCATGTACGCAATATTGATGAATTTGTGACATTGGTGTACAAGATCAATAGTACTTGTATCTCAATGCCTAACTGCTTAGTTCAACTTTTATTGCACTAAGTATCAGAGTATAAATGGCCCCGTAAAAACATAAACCTGAGAAATACTGTTTAACTTTGGTTAAAGAAGTCTTGACTCCTTAGTTCTGAGGACATTTACATAGAAGCAAAGAATAAATTCAGGGGTCAGAGGAAAAAGTCAATTAAAAGGCTCAAATATTGGAGGAGAGACCGTACTGCGAAATATACTGCTCATATACACCACCCACTTGGTGTCTACCAGATGCTCTGGACTTCAGGAGGGCCTGCCCAAGACATTTTGGCACCTGAGGCGAACCACAAAATTGTAGCTCCACACCGGGGAAGAAGCAGCAAATGATGATCTACATCGGGAACAACGTGGGGGAATCAAATCAGCCTTTCATGATGGATGAAGTGAGAATCAAAAGATGTAATGGTGGTGAGGGGCCCACTCTGAATCATGCTGGAAGGATCCAGAGCCTAGGAAACCTCAGAAAGCTGCCCCCTGCCTTTTCCTCCTCAGGGGTGGGAGGAGACCAGCAACAATTGCTATTCACCAAGAGGCTGCTGTAGAGGCTGCATGGGGTGGGGGAACTGCTGAGGAGGGGCAGATCCAGCCTCCAAGGAGTGCACCACAGCTGTTGCTACAGCAGCAGCAGGTGATGCATTCCATGCAGGCTGGATCTGCTGCCCATGTGAATCCTGCAACCCGAGGTGATTGCCTCCCCTTGTCTCATGGGTGGGCCGGCCCTGGGTTTCAGTTCCCAACACAGCCATCCTTGTTGAGGCAGATGGGAGTTGTGTGCTCCAAAACAACAGGATGACACCCCAGGGCAGATCTACTATGAAACTAATGAAGCTTAAGCTTCATCCCAGAGAGACCCCAGAATAGACTTTAGTCCACATTGCTTAAAAAAAGGGTATGTGTGTGTGTCTAGTAGATCTAGTTTGAGTTACATTGATTTGAGTCAAATTGATTAATTGTCAGGTTTAGCGCTTCTCCCACGCAAAACATGGAACGCTGGCAGTTTAAATAGCTGAGGTTTATTTCTCAATAACAGGCTTGCAGCAGTCCAAACTTCCACAACGCATCCTTCACCATCGGAGTCAGTTGACTCAACTGGCTTCTGACCCCTCCCAAGGCCAGATATACGCCACGTCCTTCCCCACCTCTTGCTGGCCTGCCTCTGCTCTAATCGCTTGCTCCGCCTCCTACTTCTTGGCGACTCAGATGCAGCCAATTCCTCTTCTTCTGCAGATTCCTCTCTGCTTGGTGTCCCTGACATTAATCTTTTGTTGTATAGTGGTACCTTGGGTTACATACGTTTCAGGTTACATACACTTCAGGTTGCAGACTCTACTAACCCAGAAATAGTGCTTCAGGTTAAGAACTTTGCTTCAGGATGAGAACAGAAATCGTGCTCCGGTGTTGCGGAGATACACTGAGATACGACCCTTTGCTATGGCATGGCCTGAGAAGCCGATTTTGCTGAACCTATTCCTGACTTGATGCTATTAAAGTGGAAAGGTATCTCCCTCCCTCCATCTCCAACTTACTATACACTGACAATCTCTTTTCACATTCGCTCTCGCCCATGCAGAAATTCTGGAATGGCAGACATCTTTGGATGTGCCCACACTGTACCTTCTTATGTTCTTTTGCAAGCAGCATCCAAGGAGCTCCTTGAGATTCCCTAGAGTGTTAGTGCCAACTCATGAACAGATGGAATCTGTGCTTCTCAGTGGGTATAGAGGAACAGAATACTCCCCACCAACTCTGGAGTGGAAATTGGGTTAATCTACCACAACACCAGGCTGCCTTAGCATCTGTTTCTTGTGCAGATGGGAAAAGCTGGTGAGACAAGCCAGCCAGCTGCCAAGCCATCTAGAAAGCAACATGTTTGAGTCTGCCCCACCTACAGCGGACTGTGCTTTTCTAAGCAGGGGTATGGGCTATCTTCTGGATCCCTAAGAATTTCAGTTGAGTTACAAAGGTCTGTGTTGCACAGTACTGCCCTCTTGGCTTCAACACACTGCAGAATGTAAGCCAACAGTAGAAAGGTCCTAGAATGCCAACGACGCTAAGCATTTAGTAAGACCAATGATTAGAGATGTTGCCGACCTTCGTAATCAAACACATGGATTAGCCAAGTGCACTTCCACTCCAATTCACATCTCTAGCTGAGAATGTAAAATGAGAGTTTGACCATGTGCATTCAGCTGATCAGGCACTCAAGGAAGCTGTGCTGTCAAAATCAGCACAGAACCTCCAAATGAAGCTGGATGTTGCAAGACTCAAAAAAGACAAAAGAACATACGTCTCAGATTTGAGCATCAACTGCTTACACTGTGACAGAGCAGCTTTAATGACGTCCATCATAAACATATCTGTTAAGTCCACCTTACATTCAAAGAAACAGCCATGTGAAGCTTATTTTAAATTACAATATAATAGCAGAATAGCCAAACACTGATTTAAACAGCCAGGTTTATCTCTAAGCTGAAAGAATTTGTTGGTAAACAAGTTTGCCCCCCACAAAGCCTTAGATTCTTAAGCAATTGTATTCTCATTTCAACTTATGCACATCATAATTTTTAATCTACATATATGATATGCTCATCTTACTAAAAATAACTAGAATATTAATACTGATTGGGTTAGTTTTGAGGGCAGCTTGAAGCCATTCTTGATAAAAACCACTCTGCAGTGGTGTAAGGAGAAAATAACTTCAGCAAAGGCAAAGCATCAATAACAGAACAGATTAATGTTAACACCTTCTATATCCCCTGACTCTAGGGTTTTCAAATACTTCATAATAAAAGTAAATAAGGATTTTCATTTTAAAAAACCCATATATATGACATTGGATATATATTTGCTGAAGTCCTACATAGTCAGAATAAAATTAGTGGGTGGTTGCGGGAGCCATTTCTGTGGATTTTAGGAGCAGAGTTAGAGTTCCATTGTAATCATTGTTGGCATGCATCTGTCTCGAGAGACAATGGAGTGTGCCTTCAGGGGTGAAGACAATCGCAGCGCCTGCTGTGGTTGCAGAGGCCGGTAACTCACAACTGCTGCCTCCTGTGTTTGTTTTGCTGATTAGCAACACCAAAGCCATCTATCCAAGGTGCAAGCCTGAGCAGTGTGCCTGGAGGTCCTAGGCTGCCCAGACAACAAGACCTCCCTGTGCACTGAATCCCATTGATCCTTCTTGACTGAATGTTGCTGTGTGATTTCCTCAACATGCTTCACACTACAGTAAGGAGCCAAGCTAGCTATCAGATGCACACAGAACAGTTGCAAAGCTTCCTGCTAAAATTTAAGCCTGCTGCAGGGCAAGGTAAGCAGCAAAGATGCTGTGCTAATATCAACTTCTACTTTAAAAATAGTGCTTAAATATGGTTGGGGTTAGGGTTCCCTGTGTGTCTTCAATTTAAAGTGGAGCCCTAGAGTGGGTTCAGATAATATTTGCTCTGGTTCCCTCTAGGAAATAACTGTTCAAGCAAAAGTCTATTCCTCCGATCAGGGCTACAACAAATAACTTTTCCTACAATCATGACCACATGTAGCCACACAACCTCTCCAACAACTCATTCCCACAAACATTCATCGGATGCCTGAACAGGACATTTCTTAGTCCTGTATCTGAAAATACTGGTTCACTAGCTTTTAAAAAAAATGCGGAATGCTACTGTGCCCTGACTCAATTCTTGCAAAGCCTCTTAAAAAGGTAAAGGACCCCTGACCATTAGCTCCAGTCGTGATCGACTCTGGGGTTGCAGCGCTCATCTCGCTTTATTGGCCGAGGGAGCCAGCGTACAGCTTCCAGCTTTTCAAATTTGCAAACTCATCATTGTTTGGTGAATGAATGCTCTTGACCACAAGGGGAAAAGGCCGGTGGGGGGTGCAATAAGAACTGTAAGTCCCATCCACTGACCACCACCCTGATTTCAGCTAAAACATACCACTCCAAGCTTTTTAAAGACACTAGCTGGGTGGAGGGGGCAATATATAAAAAAATGGGTGCATTAGGACAGGAATGGGCAAACTGAGATCTAATGGCAAATATATACTGTAATTCATTGGCAGTAAATCAGCATGGTTTTCTGACTCCCAATTGTTTACCAGTAGCAAGAACAAAATTTTCTCCACTAAAATTAAGGAGCTGAAATTAACAAAGCTAACCGGGATAGACTTTTATGTGAATAGACTGTGAGGTGAGAGAAGTTCTCCTATTGAAAACAAATTCTTTTGCTTAGAATGTGCTCAGAGACATCTTGTCCTTGAATGCTATCTGCATTTCTTTCACACCTGGCCCA
The DNA here is from genome assembly GCF_964106915.1 of Podarcis gaigeae. Classification (NCBI taxonomy): domain Eukaryota; kingdom Metazoa; phylum Chordata; class Lepidosauria; order Squamata; family Lacertidae; genus Podarcis; species Podarcis gaigeae. The sequence continues at coordinate 88,783,298 of NC_139681.1, read as the reverse complement.
GACTGGTAGATCTCAGCAATCCAGTAAAAAGAAAAAGTAAAAAAGATGTAGGTCTGATAAACCTGAAGTCTGCCCATCCCTGCATTGCATTTTCTTGCTGGCACCTCCTCTTATCCAAGCACTATCCTCACCTCTCTTTCTCAAATTCACCAGTAGCACTGTGCAACCAACACCCCCAATCTGCCCACACACTGAAAAAAGGCAGATTGGTCTCCTGTACTGCTACCTGCGGAGTTGGCACTCTTACCCAGGAGAACACCTAATAGAGGAAGTGCAAATCAGCAGACCCAAGACATCAAGCTGAGATTTTTCATAAGCTTGACCTGGAATGGCTAAAGTGTCAGAAGTCAAGCAAATGCCAATCTATTGCTCTTTCATCCTCTCAGTAGGCTGGAAAAGCCATGCTGAGACAGCTAGAAACTGGCCACTTAGTGCACTCATCGCAACCTAGGTGATAACAGAAAGAACAATGGATGTTCAAAATTCCTCCTCTGCCTTGTAAGCTTCTGGGAAAACCTGCTCTTCAATGCAAGGTGAATGAATTTGTGCTGGACTTAGACCAATGGAAAGCACTTCTGGCATTTTCAGAATATGTGGGTCATATCACAAGATCAGTGTTTTGGCTTTTCTGTGTTTGAATGATTTTATATGTAAATGGCAATTTTTTTTGTGTAATTTAGAAACTGGTGCCGAAGAATATTGCCCCAGAATATTTCCGTAAAAATTATCCCCCGTGGATCAGAATGCCGAATATTCACTAAACCGTATTTGACAGCTGGTGTGCATAAATAAATAACATAACAATAGTAATAATAATATACTCTCCTCTGGAGAAAATATATGAAAAAGATTGTATTAAGGGGTGTGCCAGCCACAACATTGGCTTTGTATCTGCAGCACTGAGAAAGAACTCAGTCTGTATTGATTCAGTTGGTTATTCAGGCCTGAACAAGACCTGCTAAATCTGAAAGTCTGCTCCCCCCGCCCTTTGGGTATAATGGGGAATATAGAAATGGCCATGACATTTCCCCACCACTTTTTACACAAGTGGATAAAATCTGCAGGCAAAGAATCCACGTTTTACACACTTTTGGCATAACAACAAGGAGGCTGACATAAAAACCAAAGATCAGTGTGACACTAGCAATGAATGTGTTTTCAGCATGTAAAAAGGAATATTAATGAAAATGCCAGTGGTGGGGAGAAATGAGGGACAGTGAAAAATTATTTCCCCTCAGCATTAACTGCAGCAAGGTGGCTCATGCAAAACAAAATAACACAACAACAAGGAATTAATTCATATCAAAGGATACTGGAGATGGGAAGATAAATTAAAAAATGAGGCTCAATGTGAGAATGAAATAAATTACATCATGATGAAAGAATGACATATGAGAAGACTTGGCATTGAAATAAGTGAATGAAAGATAAGATATTGAAATTGGTAGATGTGTTGTTGTTTTTTAGAAAAAGACATATGAGAAGACTTGGTTTGTAGTCAGCAGCATCCTATGGCTCCTCATCTGCTTTCCTTGGCGGGGACTGCAAAATTGCTCTGCAGATGAATTTTGTAAATTCTAAAAAAAGTAGTGGATATAGATAACCAAATACTAACGTTGAAGTTATTGTCACCACCCACTATTATGCATCTGTAGTTCTTTGTATGGTAGTTCTCGATACTCATATGTGGCTGTCAATGCAAACCAACTACTATAGTGCAAGGGTAGTGTGTGTGTGTGTGTGTGTGTGTGTGTGTGTATGTCACTATTTGCCCAGATATTTAATCACATCCACAAAAACAAAACTTGAAAAGATACCTTATACAAATGCCACCCAGCTTCCCCTACTGTGTGCCTTTGAGTGAGTCTTTGCTGGGGCTGTTCATTTTTTTCTGCCTTTTGCTGGTTTAATCTTTGGTAAAGCGAATGTTGCCTTCTCTCTCAACTTGATGTTCACAGGCACAAGGGTTTTGCTCCCTCTGTGAATCATATCCAAAGCTCCTGTGCTGAACTGGAAGTAATGTCAGTGACAGTGCAGTGATACTTGACTTTTCCAATTCACATGCCTGTGAATGATATTTGTAAGCAATTGCCTTCTACAAAAAAGGAGATGGAAGAAGTCCTATTACAAAACAAAACAAAACAAAACAAAACACAGCCACGCGAAGGATGAACATTGTCCTGCAGCTGGAGGTGCAGGTGGATGAATCAAGTGACCCAGAAGATGTCACCGAGTTATACTTTTCACCATCTGAATTATTACACAGTTTCGCCATCCTACACGTATAAGAGCAGAAATCATAAATTTCAACCCTCCAGTGTTTTCTCCAAAACACCACATCCGATGAGGAACTTCTTATCTCTTTCAACAGCCCGCTGCACAGGATAATTACAGTGCTGTAATATTTATGAAACCTGCCTTTCAGCCAAAGCACTTAGCAAGCCTTAATTGAGATTCATAATGCCCTTGTGAGGTAGGTGTGAGGCAGTACCATTTAATATGGGAAGGCACAGTATGAAGGCCAAAGCTTTATGGGATACTTAGAGATATTTCTGGTTGTCTCGCATTTTCGCTTGCTTACTTTGCCGGATTATTGAACATACATGCCTCCATTTGAGATAAGTAGAAGCTGTAGACACTGTGGCTTCATTTAGACAATCATTTGTAAGGAGGTTGATCACGTGGTGAAGTCATCACACAAGATACATATTTTTTTTTGGAGCAGAGATCTGGGGGTGACTAATAGCCAACCACAAAGCAGACAATGGCTCTACTGTACCACTGAAGGAAGCTAGTTGCCATTACCCATTAATGCAACAGCATAAAACACACTTTGATAGCATTGCTATGAACTGAATTCAACTAGTCTATTGTAATTGGAAAAATACAAAACTAATAGAAACACTTCAAAATACTAACTCATAAGCATCAAGTATGAATGGGCCAGGTAGTTCTTTTGAAAGCTTACTATGGAAAGGGCACACTGAAGGGCAACTGAAGCTGCCATCCTAAAGCAAACCAAGGACAAGATGAAGGAGCCTCAGGATATGGTTTAAGTGCTGTTCCATCCTGGGAAAGTACTTTTGCCTCTGGGAAAAGCACCTGGTGTGATTGCAGAATGTTCTGCTGGCATAGAAGCATTGTTAGTGCTATTCTGGAAGCAGCAGGGCTGAATAGGATGGGAATGGGATGTTGATGGGTCCTTGGAGGCCTTTGGAACCACAGGACCCAAAGTACCAGATTACCATGACATGCTACGGTTAAGTGGAGGGAACTATGCCAGCCCTGAAGTGGAGGCTCCTCTGCTATGTGATTCACTCCCAAACACCCACACACTCACATTCTCTGGCAACCCCAAAGTTTTGGAATTCCCTCCCCACAGAGGTGTGTCTGGCATCTTCATTATACAACTTTTGAGGAATGCTGAAGATGACATCCTTACTCAGGCTTTTGGCACATGGGCTGCATATGTTAGTACCTACCTTATTTCTGTGATTGCAAGTTGTTTAAAACTGTTTTTAACATTGTGTTTTAATTGCTGCAACTCACCCTGTGACCTTAGGATGAAGGGCAAGTAAATTAGAGCAGCAGCAGTAAATGTGGGCCTAATTAATTAAGCTAAAATGAACAAGCATATGATTGTGGGTTGAGAGAGAGAAAAGGAGTCCTCTTAAAAGCTTGGAAGCAGGAGTTGCATGCATGCCATCAACATTTCTCAGATGAAAATAGGGAGGTCCTAAGGAAAAGCAGGGCATTTCAGGGTCAAATCAGAACGGCCAGGACGGCTTCTGTAAATCTGGGGCTGTCCCTGGAAAATAGGGAGTTACGTGCTGCATGGAGTTCCTGTCATTCTGTCTCATTCATACATCACTAGCATTGCTAAAAGGGAAAAGTGTGTGCACAAGCACATGCACACGCACAAAAACACACACATGTCCCCACTGGTTCTACACTACATGACTTGAGCTGCCTTCATGGGATCCTCATGCAAGAAACGAGTGAGAAGAGAGCAAGCAGGTAGGAGGAAGGGACAGAGTATAGGTGTCAGTGGGAAATAGAAAAGTGTATTTTCCCTATTGGCCCTGCCTTCTACTGGCTGGAGGCCTGCAAGGATGCTTACACAGGTATATCCAAGAACAGGGGTTGGCAATCTAAGGCCCATGGGCCACAACCGGCCCATGGGGGTTGTTTAACCAGCCCATGGACCCCCACTGCAGTGGCGTAGCGTGGGGGGTGCAGGGGGGCCGGCCGCACCGGGCGCAACATCTAGGGGTTAGGGAAATCCACGGGTTAGGGGGCGCAAATCCATGGGTTAGGGGGCGCAAATTACTTGCCTTGCCCCGGGTGCTGATAACCCACGCTATGCCACTGCCCCACTGCCCGCTCGGGGAGCCCCGCTGCCCACTCGGTCGGCTCCCGTGCGCTGTGCTAAACCAGCGTGGAGCAGAGTGGGGACCACCTTCCGCAACGCTGGCCTGCTTCCCATTGGCTGCAGGAAGCTCCTGCAGCCAATGGGAAGCTGTGCACGCCTCCTGCACACCAGAAGGAGTGCTGGAAATAGTGTTTGCATATGCATGTGTGCGCACACACACTCTGGCCCACCACAACATATGTGGGGTCGTGAACCCACCCAAGCCACAAAAACTTTGCTGACCCCTGCCCAGAATGTATACTGTGATTTCACCTGAAGTGGAACTACCATCTGTGCAGTTCCACATGTGCCGAGGGAGATTAAACTGCTAGATTTGTCCTTCTAAAGCATATGTGTGCTGTGCGACATTCTTTCTTTCTTTTTATTTATTATTACAGCAAGTGCAGCATAACTGAAACTAAATACAAAACCTGTTGCGGAGAAACAGCAGGCTTTACAGTATACAGATTTCTATAGCTACTTGTCTAGGATTTCCTTCTCTCCTCCCAACAATAACAACAACCTGATAAAACACTTTTCCTAGGACTTATCTCAGAATTTATGAGATCAGATCGTTAAAGACTGAAAGCTGATTGTTTCAAAAACGTTGCACAGTATAATCTGGGATGAATACAAATTACAATATATTTCAGAGGTGTGCTTTTTCTCCTCTCTCTCTCTCTCTCTCTCTCTCTCTCTCTCTTTCTTTCTCTCTCTCCTTCCATTGGAAGGTGACCTTCAAAACTTACAGAGTGAAAGCTGAACTTTGGCAGTGAAAATGAAGTACACACTGCATCTTCCAGACAAAAATGTTTGGAAGATGCCGCAGAAGATAAAATCAATAGAACAGTGGTGGGCAAAGACCTTTTCTTCTTATCCCTTTCAGGGAGCAATGGAGTTCTGTAGATGAAGACCTCTTCCATAGATGAAATCAGCATACCTGAAGGATTTGTGAAAACGCTGCGAAGTTTTTTCGGGTTCCACACAGCTTGTCAATTACAAGTGCTACGCAATGTCACAGTGCTTTGGGGAGTTTGATCCCGGCTTCAGTCATTAATGAAAGGAGCAATTTCATGAAAACACTCCATCATTTCGGAATACCATATAGCTGGTGGAAATGGTAAAATAATGGACAAAATTTCTGTAAGACAGTTTCCCCAATAACAGCGAAAGATAACGTTCCACAAAAAAGAATGGGGAGGGGACATGATTCTCATAGAATAGACCTCTTCAGTAGTGCCACCCCATCTGCAAATTCACATCAGGCAATTCTTCAGCATCATGTAAAGGCTCTTTTATTTCCCCAGGGTATTTATTATGGCTGCATACAAACTATACTTTTAAAGTACAGTCGTACCTTGGATTCCAAAGGCCTTGCCAGTCCAATGTTTTAACTCCTGAACATCGCAAACCCAGAAGTGAGTGTTACGGTTTGCGAACATTCTTTGGAACCCGAATGTCCAATGTGGCTTCCTCGGCTTCTGATTGGCTGCAGGAGCTTCCTGCAGCCAATCAGAACCACACCTTGGTTTTTGAAAGTTTTGGAAGTCGAACAGATTTCCGAAATGGATTCCGTTCGACTTCCGAGGCACCACAGTACACACAAAGCCCATTCTTACCCTCAAAGAATTATGGGCACTATAGTTTGCTTTGCGCAGAGTTATAGTTCCCAGCAACTCTCAACAAACTTCAGTACCCAGAATTCTTTGGGGAGGCAAATGTGTTTCTCAAGTGTGAGCTGTAGAAATACCAGTTCACTTTCTTTCCTTCCTCTGAAGTGCTTTGTGGGTAGATTCAAATACACTCTACCCCATAACCTCCATGTAATGACCCTCCCTTCTCTTTACAGTGGTACCTTGGGTTACATACGCTTCAGGTTACATATGCTTCAGGTTACAGACTCCGCTAACCCAGAAATATTACCTCGGGTTGAGAACTTTGCTTCAGAATGAGAACAGAAATCCTGCTCTGGTGGCGCGGCAGCAGCAGATGGCCCCATTAGCTAAAGTGGTGCTTCAGGTTAAGAACAGTTTCAGGTTAAGAACAGACCTCCGGAACGAATTAAGTACTTAACCCAAGGTACCACTGTATTTTCCTGCCAACCTAGCAGTTCGAAAGCACCCCAAAGTGCATGTAGATAAATAGGTACCGCTCTCCAGCGGGAAGGCAAATGGCATTTCCGCTTTTTGCGCTGGTTCACCAGAAGCGGCTTAGTCACGCTGGTCACGTGACCCGGAAGCTGTCTGCAGACAAGCGCCAGCTCCCGGCCTCTTGACCGAGATGAGCGCGCAACCCTAGAGTCGGTCACGACTGGACCTGTTGGTCAGGGGTACCTTTACCTTTTTATACCACTGTATTTGGGTGGGTTTGAAGACATCGGAGATGGTGGGAATGCAAAGGTGTGTGCCAGTGTGCAACATTCATGGAAGGCACCACACGGGAGGGCAAAATCTGCTCACGGATTTTACACAGGCTTAAAGAATCGCAACCACAACGGTATGCTTTGAACTGTGCTGTTCCAGGCACCTGTACTGTTGATCCAACACGCCGGGCGGGTGGGGGAATAGATAATTACTGCACATTACAGTAGCGTTTGCCTGCTTGTCAAACGACGCCGGGTGACAAATTGTATTTTGAATTATTAATCCTCTGTTTTTCAAAGCCTGCCACTTCTAAAGCTCCCCCCCTTTCAGCTTTGTCTTCAAACGCGGCGATCAGGAACGGGAAGTTGCGCAGACTGCAGTCCACCTCTCTGAGCCGAAACTTCTACATCAAGGTCCCTGTTTTCAACACGTTTCAGTGAAATCTGATTGACTTCTCAAATCGCTGAGGAACACCCTGCAATTGAGCCAGCCACGCTGAACTAAAAGGAGTGTGTGAGTGTGCTGGTGGGGATTCGGGGTGTGTGTGTGCAGGGGGGAAGCTTCTGAGGCAGAGATTACCATAAAGAGACAAACAGCGTCATCTTTCATTAAGGGGAAAGAAAAATTCCATTTAAGAACATTAAAGGTTTTTTTTTTTTTTTTTAAAGCCAGGCATTCTTTTGAACACATACCACATGCTAAAAGGAGGGGGGGGGGGATAAGTCCTGTTTTAACAATACCCTTTGTACAAGTTTGTTTGTCTTTTCTTTTACAGTTCATAAAAGCCTCCTGGGAAGCTGGATTTATGTCTGCTGGCACAACAAAGTACAATATTGGACAATATTTCTCCCCTTTATCCATCCCACCTGTTGTATTCTACCCAAAGAGAATAACAGAGTTGTGAAGAGCTTCAAGGGTCATCTAATGTCTACCACTACCTCCTACGGTGAAGGCAGTGAAAATCCACAGTGTGCATGAGATGGTTTGCTCTTACTGTTTCGTTTTGTTTTGCACTGGTTCGACCTCTCCTATACACCCCTGTGGCAGCCATCTTATGTTAAACACCCCCCTCACAGCAGCCATTTTGTGACTGGCACCCACGTCACTTTCTCAAAATTCCAGATGGTCCCAAAAAAGGTGGGCAACCCTTGATCTAAGGATTCTACTGTCCTGAAATATCTACAGTGGCTCCCAGTATGTTTCCAAGCACAATTCAAAGTGTTGCATTGGGCCATTTAAAGCCCTAAACGGCCTCGGCCCAGTGTACCTGAAGAAGTGTCTCCACCCCCATCAATCAGCCCAGACACTGAGATCCAGCTCTGAGGGCCTTCTGGAGGTTCCATCACTGTGGGAAGTGAGGTTACAGGGAACCAGGCAGGGGGCCTTCTCGGTAGTGGCACCCACCCTGTGGAACACCCTCCCATCAGATGTCAAGGAAATAAACAACTTTCTGGCTTTTAGAAGACATCTGAAGGCAGCAGTGTTTAGGGAAGTTTTATGTTTGATCTTTTATTGTGTTTTTAAGGTCCTGTTAGAAGCCACCCAGAGTGGCTTAGGAGGTGCAGCCAGATGGGCAGGGTATAAGCAAATAATAATAATAATAATAATAATAATAATAATAATAATAATAATAATAATTTGATCACAAAAGTAAGGCTCCAAGGAGGCTGAAGCACACAGTGACCTTGAGCCAGCCATCTTTATTCATCTTGATTGACTAATTCAGAGTTTTCCAAACTTGGATCTCCAGCTGTTGTTGGCCTATAACTCCCATCATCCCTGACCACTGTTCCTGGAAGCCGGGGATGATTTGAGTTGTAGTTCTACAACAGCTGGAGACCCAAGTTTGGAAGACCCTAGACTGATTGATTGATAGCATTTAATTCAATTGCATTTCTTCTTCTTCTTCTTCTTCTTCTTCTTCTTCTTCTTCTTCTTCTTCTTCTTCTTCTTCTCACTCGTAGCCAAGTAAGATTGTCTTCCATAAACACAGTTTTAACAATGAGTCCGTAAGTGACTGTGGAGGCCAATTCTGGATGCACACATCCTTCCACAGTGGGGACAGAGGTTTCTGTGCGGGAGTTGATCATGGTGAGGGTTTGCCAAACGTGCCTTCTTCTTAGCACGTTTCTCCCTTTCATCCTGAGTTCGGGTGTCTTCAAAGCCCATGACACCTTTGGTAAAGGCTGTTCTCCAATTGGAAAGCTTGCAGGCCAGTGTTTCCCAGTTGTCGGTGTTTATACTACACTTTTTCAGATTTGCCTTGAGAGAGTCTTTTAACCTCTTTTGTTGACCACCAGCATTACACTTTCCATTTTTAAATTTGGAATAGAGTAGTTGCTTTAGAAGATGATAATCAGGCATCCACACATGACCAGTCATCTCACACAACCGCCCAAGGAACATATTTCCTCCCTATTTTAACCTTACAAAACCAACCAGCCAACAAAAAAAGCAACCAATAAGAGTCAAACCATTATCACAACAGTCCAGTGACCAATAACAATGGGAGATATCTTCAATTAACCCCTAGTACCAGGGAGAACGGGACCCGGGTGGCACTGTGGGTTAAACCATAGAGCCTAGGACTTGCTGATCAGAAGGTCAGCAGTTCGAATCCCCGTGACGGGGTGAGCTCCCGCTGCTCGGTCCCTGCTCCTGCCAACCTAGCAGTTCGAAAGCACGTCAAAGTGCAAGTAGATAAATAGGTACCAATCCGGTGGGAATGTAAACGGAGTTTCCGTGTGCTTCTCTGGTTCGCCAGAAGTGGCTTAGTCATGTTGGCCACATGACCCAGAAGCTGTATACCGGCTCCCGTGGCCAATAAAGTGAGATGAGTGCTGCAACCCCAGAGTCGGTCACAACTGGACCTAATGGTCAAGGGTCCCTTTACCTTACCAGGGAGAACATAAATGGCTTTACTTCTTGGCAGAAACCCATTGAGGACCCAGGGTAGGACCATAGCTCAGTGGTAGTGCATCTTGCTTTGTAATCCCTGGCATCTTCTGGGCACCACAGTTCAAGAAGGACACTGACAGACTGGAACGTGTCCAGAGGAGGGCAACCAAAATGGTCAAAGGCCTGGAAACGATGCCTTATGAGGAACGGCTAAGGGAGCTGGGCATGTTTAGCCTGGAGAAGAGGAGGTTAAGGGGTGATATGATAGCCATGTTCAAATATATAAAAGGATATCACATAGAGGAGGGAGAAAGGTTGTTTTCTGCTGCTCCAGAGAAGCGGACACGGAGCAATGGATCCAAACTACAAGGAAGAAGATTCCACCTAAACATTAGGAAGAACTTCCTGACAGTAAGAGCTGTTTGACAGTGGAATTTGCTGCCAAGGAGTGTGGTGGAGTCTCCTTCTTTGGAGGTCTTTAAGCAGAGGATTGACAACCATATGTCAGGAGTGCTCTGATGGTGTTTCCTGCTTGGCAGGGGGTTGGACTCCATGGCCCTTGTGGTCTCTTCCAACTCTATGATTCTATGATCTTCAGATGAGGCTGGGCATGTCCCCTTTCTGGGATCCCAGTGAGCTACTGCCAGTAGACAAAACTCAATGCAATGGAACAATTGCCTCATTCAGCACAAGGCAGCATCCTCTGTTTTTAAGGGAATTCCATATGCAGAAAGCCACAATAGAAAGGGCTTTATCGCTGCCTGCCATCCCCCAGTGGCTTTCCTTTTTCATCTCTAACACTACAGGAAGTACCTGTCGCATTTCTAATGTGGTCCCTCACACAGCATCTCCTCTCCTCCATTCTACATTTTCATGCCACTCTAAGTTTGGTGGGGGGAAAGTTACTTGGAGACTGATGTGCCTGAAGTAATAATACTCCAAAAAGCTGCCGTTAATGAGGCATGATCTCTTACTTACTTGAGCTGAATTAATCCATTTGAAACATTAAACTTCACGCTTACATCTATGCAGTGGCATTGATTCTCCAAGAAACTGACATTTGGTTTATAAGAAAAGGTGTCACTTCTTTGCTTTTAATCTGAAGCCTGCAATGCCTGTCGACAGTTCCCAACCTCTGATGATCAGAAGTGGCTTGTTGGGTTAATTCTACTGAAGCTGGCTGAAATCTTATGTTCAAGATCTGTGGGTGGAGCAGGGGGCAGCTTAAGTCATGCATGCAGAAGCAAAGGGTAGAAGAATCTCAAAGAAATTTTACCAGAAAAATTGGATATTATGGCGTTTCCATGCTTCTTTTTTTTAAAAAAAGCTCAAAACACAAAATCCACAGGGGTTTTACATTATCGTCCTCCCTACCAGCTCCTACTCTTGAATATTTCCCTTAAAATCCATGCCTGTATTGAACACTCCCTTAAACATGTTGTGTTTCATTGCACACCTAGATTGGACACTTTCCATTCCATTCTGGTCGGAAGAGAGGTGCAAAGAGCTTCTCTCTGTGGGTAAACGTGGTGGTGCCCTTTTCCATTGATGAAGAGGGGGATTGAAGTGGGGGGGGAACATGCCTGCACCATTCTATGGCCCTATCTCTTATTATTTATTATTATTATTATCATTTATTAAAATTGTATACTGCCCCATACCCGCAGGTCTCAGGGAGGTTTTACAAGATAAAATCATAATATAAAACTATAAAACACAAACTATAAATGAAAAAGAACAACCCAATAATACCCCTACCCTTTTCCTGCTCTTTTCAATGTGGCAACCATTTTGTGTTGTCGGGAACGTGCCCCCCCCCCGAGTGCAGGGGATGAGTTAGACTTAGAGTTTGAACTAAATGAATGAGGGTCCGACTCTGCAGATGACTGTCAGAATCGAGAAAGGGCAGTTTGACCCTCCTTCCTGGAGAAGTATTAGCTCTCAAGGAGAGGAAGAGTTGGAAGGCAGGCAGAGAGTTGCTAGGCAATCAGCAGATAAGCAGTGGTCTGAGTCTGGGTCGAGTGGGAGTGAGGAGGAGGAGAGAGGTCAGGCTCTCAGTTCCTGATCCAGGCGTCTGAATAAAATCAGAAAGCAATGGAAGGGCAAGGGGGGAAAGGAGGAGTCTGGCATCCTTCCTGCTGTGGGAAGGGCGAAACTTCAGACTGCCCAACAAATGTAAATGCGAGCAGGCAAGATGCCGGGCTCTGGATGGGATGTGTCTTTTTGTAAAATAAAAAATAGGTAAAAGGTAAAGGACCCCTGACAGTTAAGTCCAGTCACAGACGACTCTGGGGTTGTGGTGCTCATCTCACTTTACAGGCCGAGGGAGCCGGCATTTGTCCACAGACAGTTTTTCCAGGTCATGTGGCCAGCATGACTAAGCAGCTTCTGGTGCAACAGAACACCAAAACCAGAGCAGGACACAAAAACGCTGTTTACCTTTCCGCCAGAGTGGTACCTATTTATCTACTTACACTTTTTGGCATGCTTTTGAACTGCTAGGTTGGCAGGAGCTGGGACTGAGTAATGGGAGCTCACCCTGTCGCGGGGATTTGAACCACCGACCTTCTGATCAGCAAGCCCAAGAGGCTCAGTGGTTTAGACCACAGAGCCACGTACATAAAACTGCTGGAGAATCATTACTTCGCATTGGGGCTTGATTGCTTGCCAGACATATGTTATGTCATGTACCCACTGCAGAACATTCCAAATGTTCTCACCATCCCCAAAAAGTTGGAGTCAGGAGTGGTTTTCTGGGGTTTCAGACATGAGGAGATCCCAGAGGTTGAACCTGAGATCTTTTGCATGCAGCAAATGTTCTACAACACTAAGCTAGGGCCCTTCCCCAAATTCATGGAATATAGGACTATCACCTCCCTGTTAGTAAAGTGAGCATCCCATATGCTGGCAGGCTGGGCACAAAAACAGACCAAGAGAGATAACAGGAGTGGAAGCCTGACCTAGCAGCTGGAGAGGCTATGACTAACATATTTATTCATCTTTGGTGACTTATTTCTGTATGGACACCGGGATGCAATGATATTTCAGTTGCAGAGATAACTCATTGTACATGATTACTGGCAGATATTTTGTAAATATGATCTATGATTTTGGGTTTGCTCTTCTGGTTAATTAAAAAGCTTGATTGACAGATGCAAATACCTTCTTTTATGAGGAAGCCCAAGAATTCTGCTTTGCAGAATGCTAAATGACTCAGAGGCTGCATTCAAGATAAGGACAAACAACAGCAACAACGAGGACACAATTACTGTTTTATCAACAGTAGAGATAATGATTTCACTTCATGCACACTTTATACAATTATAGATTTAAGCAGAAGACTACAGAATAAATTTACCCAGTGACTTTATAGTCCAAATTCACGTTAGGGAACCTTTAATATGAAGCTACAATGGATTTTTTTTTTTATTATGCCACATATATTGTCATAACACATTGTTTTTTTATTACTACTAATCTTTTGTATTGTGCATAATGGATTTGATCAAAAAGTCCCGTAGGGTACACTTCCCCCTCTTCCAGAGTGTAACGAGGCTTTATAAGAGACATGGAGCTGCTACTGCTTTGAGTCTTTGTGCTCTCTTGTTCTTATTACATGTACAATAACACAACTAGTCTGGCAAATGCCATACATGCTTTGGTAACAATTCAGATTGGATTCAAGAGGCTGTCCTTGGAAATAATTTGGAAACTACAAACTTGTGCGAGACCTGACAGCCAGAATCTTAAGTGCAACCTTTTTCTTTCTTTCTTTTTTTAAGATTGCATATTACACAGGTAATTTACTGGCTCGCAGTTCCTGTCTGAGTTCAATTCAAGGCAATTGTTTTGATATTCAAAACCTGAGGACTAGGATATTTAAAGGACTGGCTGCCCTCAGAATGCAACATACTCAAGGGCCCAGCAGATACAGCCGACACAAACACAAAACCTCGCCTCATGCTTGGGAATCCCAATCCCAGAGGCTTCCAAATCATAGAATCACAGATTTGGAAGAGTCCTCCAAGGGCCATCTAGTCTAACCCCCTGCAATGACGGAATCACAGCAAAATAATGAAGAGCAGGTGGTATCTGTTGACATTTCCATTCCACCTTAAGGAACAAACATGGGATTCATACGTGTCACATGTCTGTTTACATTCCAGCACAACTTGCTGCAAACTTCCATTGTGTATAGCTTTTGCTTTTAGCTGTTGTCTCTGAGACGACACACGAGAGAGATGACATATTTCTTTGTCCTGATTTATGATTAATAAATCTGCAGTTGTAGTATGCTTCCATAAGCCGAGGGCCTTCTGGCGGTTCCCTCATTGCGAGAAGTGAGGCTACAGGGAACCAGACAGAGGGCCTTCTCGGTAGTGGCGCCCGCCCTGTGGAACGCCCTCCCATCAGATGTCAAAGAGATAAAGAATTACCTGACATTCAGAAGACATCTTAAGGCAGCCCTGTTCAGGGAAGTTTTTAATATGTAATGCTGTACTGTTTTTAACACTGATTGGGAGCCGCCCAGAGTGGCTGGAGAAACTCAGCCAGATGGGCGGGGTATAAATAATAAATTATTATTATTATTATTATTATTATTATTATTATTATTATTAGCCTAATGCCTATTCTGTGTGCACAGTTTGATCTGCTGATAGTGTGCCCTGGCTCTGAAGCCCAGGTCGCTGATTTACGTCGGAGCAGAGGTGATGGTCTTTACAGCGGGACGGGACGGGGCTAGTCAGCTGGCCTCCAGGCCTCTGCATGCCGACAGTATCTCTGCTCATGCAGACACTTTCCCCTCCTGTCATCGGAGTCTTAGCCCCTAAATTCTTAAGATTTTATAAAGATTGAGAGGATAAAGTTCAGCAATGCATAGGTTACACTGGCAAGGCAACCATGTCCTAAACTTCATTCCAGTATTAATGTTTCCTTTCCCCCCTCTTTGTGCTAGTAATAGATGGCGTGGATAAGTGTGGCACATGGCTGGCCTGTTGAGAGCTATCGAAATGTGCACCCAACTGATTAGGAGAGCTTATTCATCAAGGGTAGCCAACATAATACTGTCGAAATATCGTTGGACTGCAGCTTCCATTGCATTGCAGGGGTTTGGACTACTTGACCCTTGAGGTCCCTTACAATTCTATGATTCTATGATTCCTTCAGCCCCAGCCAGCATGACCAATGGTTATAAACCAACAATAATTTTGCAACATTAGCTCCCCCTGCTAATTTGCCTTTGCTATGAATGTGCAGTGGATCTGAATGAATCTTGCATCCCAAAATGAGGCAGGTTGCTTTAGAAAGATTCATGAGTTGTGCAAGGCAAAGGGGGATCTCTCTCAAATGCCTGAACTAGGGGTCTCTGAAATGATCATTATTCATTGTTGTGGTTCATTCATAATTTCTGTTCATGGTTGTGGTGGTTTTCAGTCCACAAACGATACATGATTGATGACCCCCCCCCCCACACATTTGCATTATATTTCCTTTGCACTGAAATGAATGATGCAGAATAACATAACAATGCAAAAATGGTGTGACTGATTACATAATACTCTTCCACAGCAGGCAGTGAGTCAAATATCATAGTTTTTTTGGAAGCTGAAGTGCAGTGGAAAAGAAACAGCAAAGTAAGTGGCGAATATAGTTTGGAGCAGAAATCAATGCCTTCTTACATTCCTAAATCTTCATTTATAAACTGCTCCCCAACAAATGTTTATGAAGTGGTGTAAATGAGAAATATTTCTTCTTCTCAGATATAGTAAAAAAAATATTAAAAAATACATCCATAATCTAAAGAACGGATCTCAAAAACATAAAATTGCACAGATTCCGGATAGTATACAGTGGTAGCTCGGGTTACATACGCTTCAGGTTACATATGCTTTAGGTTACATATGCTTCAGGTTACAGACTCCGATAATCCAGGAATAGTACCTCAGGTTAAGAACTTTGCTTCAGGATGAGTACAGAAATGGCGCGGCAGCAGCAGGAGGCCCCATTAGCTAAAGTGGTGCTTCAGGTTAAGAACAGTTTCAGGTTAAGAATGGACCTCCAGAACGAATTAAGTAGGTAACCAGAGGTACCACTGTACAATACAAACTGTGAGGCTTTGTAAGTGGGAGAGATGGCACGAGGAGACATTCATTCATTGCATGTGAGAGAAGGAGCTGACCAGCACTCTTTCAGTTACTCACAAAATTTTCCGCCACAATCTTTTTGTTTGGCCTTTGAGGTGCCACAAAGTTCTTTTTTGTTTTCGCTGCAACAGACTAACAAGGCAATCCCTGGGGAATGTCAACTAATTGATCCGTCAAGGATAACTTCTGTGCATGCGGAATGTAAATTCAAGACTAATGAATTAATGGTCTTATTTGGGAGATTTAATTTCCGTACCAACCCACTCTGAGTTTCCAGTGACAGTCTGCCAAATAAATGGTGATTCATTAGCACAGCCAGCCAACAAATGGCAACTTCCCTCACAAAACAGTCAGAGGCACAAATGTAACTTGGCAGAAGCCTCCTGCCATCAATGTGGACAATAATTAGCATGGCTGAACAGAGTTCACTCTCACTTTCCAAAGGTCTCAAATTGTTTGAATTCCTCTTTGGCTTAATGATCCAAATATTTAAATCAGCCTTCTTCTTTTTAATTCAGTATATCAGCCAGAATTCCCATGACAGGCAAATAAAATGAGTGCTTGCATGTTGTTTATGTGCCAAGCAACAACATCCCTTGCAACCAATTAAAGAATTGAAGATGAGCACCCCCTCAAAGTAACGCGTCCGAGCAAGAAATTTGCTTCTGCACATTATTCCAAGCTAAGTGGAGATTTCCCATTCCCCTCATTTATTTATATAGCATCAGCCCACTTAACTCTTTGTAACGACAATCATTTAATGGGTAGAAACGGCAACCTGCCCAAACAACAAAGCTGCTCTGTGAGAATGATACGTGGTCCGGAATTTTTAGGTAGGCCCTGACCTTCCAAAACGACGTTCACGTAGACTTGGTAGGTCAGGAGCATCCCAGTCCCTGAGATTTCAGAAGCCAAATCTGAGACCTAGGAATGGGCCCTGGTGATGTCACAGAAGCAGGCCCTGGAGATGGAAATTAATTAGGAGAGGAGAGCAGAGCAGAGCAGAGGAAGATAGTTCTCCCCAGAGTCTCTATGCTATAATTTGCAGCCAGCTCCTGCTGCGCCATAGGTGCCAACTCCCTGGGGCCTGGGTGCACCCACAAAATTCCCCATGAATGGTCAGGCACCCACAAATTCCAGTGCCAGGGCCATGCCACGCTGCATGGCATCCATGACCCTGGGCACCCATGGTCACGAAGCCAAGTTGGCACTCCTGTGCTGGGCTGAAGTTTGCAAGTTGCATGCGTGGTCTTCTTAATATATATTTTAAAATATTTATTATTATTATTATTATTATTATTATTATTATTATTATTTTATTATTATTAATATTATTTAAATATTATTAAATATTATTTATTATTATTAAAATTCCCTAGCCGGAATTAAGATTGCCGGAAGAAATATCAACAACCTCAGATATGCAGATGACACAACCTTGATGGCAGAAAGTGAGGAGGAATTAAAGAACCTTTTAATGAGGGTGAAAGAGGAGAGCGCAAAATATGGTCTGAAGCTCAACATCAAAAAAACGAAGATCATGGCCACTGGTCCCATCACCTCCTGGCAAATAGAAGGGGAAGAAATGGAGGTAGTGAGAGATTTTACTTTCTTGGGCTCAATGATCACTGCAGATGGTGACAGCAGCCACGAAATTAAAAGACGCCTGCTTCTTGGGAGAAGGGCAATGACAGGCCTAGACAGCATCTTGAGAAGTAGAGACATTACCTTGCCAACAAAGGTTAAAGCTATGGTTAGTTAAAGCTATAGTTAAAGCTATGGTTTTCCCAGTAGTGATGTATGGAAGTGAGAGCTGGACCATAAAGAAGGCTGATCGCCGAAGAATTGATGCTTTTGAATTATGGTGCTGGAGGAGACTCTTGAGAGTCCCATGGACTGCAAGAAGATCAAACCTCTCCATACTGAAGGAAATCAACCCTGAGTGCTCACTGGAAGGACAGATTGTGAAGCTGAGGCTCCAGTACTTTGGCCACCTCATGAGAAGAGAAGACTCCCTGGAGAAGACCCTGATGTTGGGAAAGATGGGGGGCACAAGGAGAAGGGGACGGCAGAGGACGAGATGGTTGGATAGTGTTTTCGAGGTTACCAGCATGAGTTTGACCAAACTGCGGGAGGCAGTGGAGGACAGAGGTGCCTGGCGTTCTCTGGTCCATGGGGTCACGAAGAGTCGGACACGACTAAACGACTAAACAACAAAATTATTAAAAGGTCTCTTACCCACCTAGAGAGCCAAGCCCCCTGCCTACCAGCTGAAGGAGGCCAGGCAAACTGGAGACTTCAGGTCAGACCCGGAGGTCTGGCAACCCAACATGGACATAAGACTTTACACGGACTCCCTCAGAAGGGAGTGGACTCCCCTTTGGAGGTTTTAAAGCAGAGGTTGGGGTTGGCCATCTGTCATGGATGCTTTAGCTGAGATTCCTGCGTTGCAGGGGGTTATACTCAATTACCCTTAAGGTACTTTCTCTACAAATCTATGCTTATATGTACAGGAATTCTGTAGCTTTGGGCACTTTTGATCATTCAAGCTCTCGAAGACCAAAACCTCCAGAAGAAGAAAAATATCATGCTGAAACATAAAATGCCTGATCACAGTGATGATCTGGGGAAGACTCCTACACTTATCTCCCATATATTTAATTTCTACATGAACTAATGTTATTTTCCCATAAAGTTTGGGACACTGCTGCCATTGAAACGAGACAGGCGCCCACAATTCTGACATATAATCGCCTATTGCCATGTGTTTTTAAGAGGATGGATTTGATTCAATGTTGGCCATTCTGTATTTTATGATTATATGATATTGCAATGGTTTTTATTGCACACCGTCATGATATTTGCAAATTTCAAATATGAATTTTCGCTTTACCCCTGATTTAAACATCACAAGGAATTGAATAAGGTTCTCACCTTTCTAACCTCAGTTGCCAGTTGCTGAAGAGAAGGAGATGCGATGCTATGCAAAACTGCTTTGCCCCTTACTGGATCGTGGAGACTCACATATGCCACAGCGTTCCTCTGGAGAACTTCCTTGAGATCCTGAAACAAGCAATCATACTGAATAAGAGGATCACATTTAAGATGTACAATATTCATTTAGTCCCTTGCAAAGGGAAGAAAAGGTGTGTGTGTGTGTGTGTGTGTTGTGTTTTACTACCCACTCCAATTCTCTAAGTAATAATTAACTCATTTCCCCCACCCTCTATAATATCATTTTAGGAACTTCAAAGAACGCCTTTGTTTAATTTCTCTCTAGCAAGGTTATAATTCCTTTTCTCACATCGTCTGAAACAAAATGAAAAACAGGGCCTGAAGGAATTAAGAATCTCTACAGTTCTAAAGCTGAGAATGAAAACATTACATACTGAAAAATAACAGGAAATTGTTTTATTTAAGAAGGGAAAAAAATCTTAAACTTGCCTCTGACAAGACACCAAACTTCAAATGCAATCAATGACACACTCTCAACGCACTTGATGTTTCAGACCAGGCAACCATTATTTTAGATTTGAATTGCATCCTTTCTCCAGTGTTGTCACTTTATTATGTTTTTTTTAAGGCAAAGGGATCTGCATGAGCCACATTTCAATTATTTCCCATTTGCCTTCCCAGTAATGAGCCGCTTGTTCTATGAAGAGGCTCTTTACGCCGAGCAGAAGGGGTGTAACAAAATTATGTCTGATGTAAAGATGATTTGAAGTGGAACTAAACAAATTTTGCTTCCAGTCAGTTACAAGGGGCCCTTTTGGTACTTCGCCCCCACCTCCCACAGCTCATTCTAAAAACATCACTACGTTGCAAGGAATAGGCTTTTTTAAAAAAATAAAAATCCGTGCATTGCTTATACATGATCCCAAGCAAATCATACCCCTCTCCATTTAGCAATAATTTCAGCACACTTCAACTTTGTTACGGCGGCATCCCCTGTCAAATCTCTCCATTAGAGTTTTACAGCTGCCGCTGTCTTCATAAAGCACCTGAGAAGAGCCAGGCCTAAATTTGCTTTTCCACCCTCTTCCCTCTAACCCACAGTGCCACCCGCTTCCCAGAGACTACCTTAGGTAAAGTTAAAGGGACCCCTGACCATTAGGTCCAGTCATGGCCGACTCTGGGGTTGCGGCGCTCATCTCGCTTGACTGGCCGAGGGAGCCGGTGTACAGCTTCCAGGTCATGTGGCCAGCATGACTAAGCCACTTCTGGCGAACCAGAGCAGCGCACGGAAATGCCGTTTACCTTCCCAATGGAGCGGTACCTAATTATCTACTTGCACTTTGATGTGCTTTCAAACTGCTAGGTTGGCAGGAGAAGGGATCGAGCAATGGGAGCTCACCCCATCACGGGGATTCGAACCGTCGACCTTCTGATTGGCAAGTCCTAGGCTCTGTGGTTTAACCTACAGCACCACCCATGTCCCTCGAGACTACCTTACACTGCGTTTAAAACCAAAATCTCATTTGGATAGAAACTGTTTCTCAGGTGGCAAGTCCTAGTCTTTATAACCCTGTACCTTCTTCCAGAAGGCAGAAACTGAAAGAGATCATTTCAGGGGTGCGAACTGTCCTGCACTATCTGTGCAGCTTTCCTATGACACCTGGAAGCATAGATTTGATCCAAGATTGGAAGAGTGCACCCAATTATTCTCTCCACAGTCTTTACAACCCTGGACAGCATTGTTTTTCCCCTGACCGTGCAACTTACAAACCACACACAGAGACCATAAGTTAATACACTCTCAACAGTACAATGGTAAAATGCCTTTTTACCTTTGAGAGATTATTTTTCCGGAGGACCTGAGTACAACAGCCTTCTCCCTACCTGTGATTCCCAGCGGCTAGTACCCAGTGATGTGCTTCCTCCAATAGTGGAAGTAATTTGTTGTTGTTTAGTTGTTTAGTCGTGTCTGACTCTTTGTGACCCCATGGACCAGAGCACACCAGGCACTCCTGTCTTCCACTGCCTCCCACAGTTTGGTCAAACTCATGTTGGTAGCTTTGAGAACACTGTCCAACCATCTCGTCCTCTGTCGTCCCCTTCTCCTTGTGCCCTCCATCTTAATACTTTGTGGCTAATAGACATTGATAGCCTTATACTCCACGAATTGGGCTAAATCTCTTGTAAAGGCATCCAAGTCAAAGCAAGATAGGCATTTTTCTTCTAATGATCACCAGCATGAGGGGTGGTATCCACACTTTTTGCACCACACTTTCTAGGCACAGATTCACACTTCAAACCTCTGTGCTTTCCCCCCTTTTTTTGCCTCACTGCTTTCCCCAGGAATACCCATTCTTTAATGCTAATTTGGGAACAAAGGACAATTCGAAAGGAAGCCTCGTTGACCTCTGGGATGAAAGCAGCCCAAGGAGAAGGGGAGGTATCTAGTCTAGCTTCGCCCAGCTGTTGTAAGGGGCCTCAGTGACCCATTACCACCTATGCTGCAGCCGCTTGCAATGTTGGGTGGAGGGAGAGAGTATGCACAAGCATCTTACTGCCACCCCCTCTACCTCTCTTTTAAATCAGAACCAGTGAAAGCGGTGAATGTCCTGTGTGAGTGCCAGGAGGTGGTTGGAGGATGGATGGCAACTAACGGACTGAGGTTGAATCCTGACAAGACAGAAGCACTGTTTTGGGGAAATAGGGGGCAGGCGGGTGTGGGGGACTCCCTGGTCCTGAATGGGGTAACTGTGCCCCTGAAGGACCAGGTGTGCAGCCTGGGGGTCATTTTGGACTCACAGCTGTCCATGGAGGTGCAGGTCAATTCTGTGTCCAGGGCAGCTGTTTACCAGCTCCATCTGGTACGCAGGCTGAGACCCTACCTGCCTGCAGACTGTCTCGCCAGAGTGGTGCATGCTCTGGTTATCTCCCGCTTGGACTACTCCAACGTGCTCTACACAGAGATATTTTGAAGGTGACTCAGAAACTACAACTAATTCAGAATGTGGCAGCTAGACTTGCGACTGGGCATAGCCACCAAGACCATATAGCACTGGTCTTGAAAGACCTACATAGGCTCCCAGTACGTTTCCGAGCAAATTCAGTGTTGGTGCTGACCTTTAAATCCCTAAACAGCCTCGGTCTAGTATACCTGTAGGAGCGTCTCCACCCCCATCATTCAGCCCGGACACTGAGGTCCAGCTCTGAGGGACTTCTGGCAGTTTCCTCACTGCGAGAAGTGAGGTTACAGGGAACCAGGCAGAGGGCCTTCTCGGTAGTGGCACCTGCCCTGTATAGGAGGATTCTCCTCAACACACAGTCACCCTAGAAACCACAGAGAGCAATGTGGCTTGGGACAGGGGGTGAAACAGGCACATTCCTTCCTGTCCTCCCCTTTTCAAATGAGAGGGGGCACTCCAGCAAGTTCTCCCCTCACTGTGTGCTCATTCCTTCTTTATGAACACCCGACTAGGGCTCCCACTTCCACACATTCAAAGATGAGCTACATGTGTTGCTAGACACAACTGTGACTATCAGATGCTATAACCCTTGAAGCCCATCTGATGATATGGCCACAGGCTTTGGGCACACTGATAAAGCTCACTGAGGTAGGGTTGGGCATGAAGTGCTGCCCCTTCCCCTCTTGATGGCATGGGTGTTGGACATTCCTCTCAACCGCTGCAAATCCAGTGTTCGTGTGAAAGGGCCCTATGTGTGCACTGCTGTACCCATGTGCAGATCTCTTCCTCCCAAATTAGCTGCCTAGGACTTTATTTCCCACGTCCCTTGGACCCATTCATGTGAAAGCCCAATGGTAATCCATAGAGATAACAGCATTGTTGACACTTCGCTCAGCAGCAGGGGGGGAAAGGCAGTGCTGCTGAAGCCTCCTTCACATTTGTATTGTGTGTGTGTGTTAGAGCAAGAGACACACATCCTTTATTCAAGTCAATCAGCATGCTGTAGCTCAAGGAGGGCACGTCGCAACATTATTAAATACACTTACGCATGCTGCAAATAGAAAGCAGAAGTCTGAGAGCAACTGTTTACCTTGGTGTGCTGTTTGATTTTAAATAGCTGGGAATGGTAAATTGGGAATCATAAACTGAAGCACCATAATTCACCGCAGTTGAATCTAACTGATAATGCAACAATTCCAAAAAAATAATAATATGATAATAGCTGTTACAGTTTCATATTCTTCATTGTTTTGGATACAGAGGATCACAACAGGCCAGGTAAAACATGTACCTGTTCTGATCCATCTTATTCAAGTGCTCTGATTAAATGTGCTAGTATGTGTTTATCCTAAGTTTTAACATTTTCCCATCCATCTTTTCCTTCTGCTTTGCTTTGTTGTCTGATCTGACAGACAGGCATGTACCAATTAACCACCCACCTAGATTGTCCTTACTGCTTATTTACCCAGTTTCCTCCACATCAATGATTGACTGAGAAAGGTAGGGACTTCTACCAGATTGACAGATTGTCTCATTAACACTTCTTGTGCCCTCAATGGATTCTGACATACCTCTAGAAAATTATTTTCATCTGGTAGGCTCACCATTCAGTTGACTCTGCTTAGCTTTTGTTTGCCACGGAGGAACACTTTAATTGTCTACAAATTGCGGGGGGAACTCTGAAAAGCACTTGTGATTAATTGCTTGCATTGGTGTGAACTAATAGCAGGCAGTGCTCAGTTCCCTTCTACAATTTTTAGGCGTCTCATTCACCTTGTTTACCTTGCTGCTGACTCATCAGTCACCACCAAAAAAATATGAGTCTGTAATGCATTTTTTTAAAAAAATGAGATCATCTTCATTTAAGTCAATAAAGCTCTTTGATAGGCATGCCGGAAACCTTGCAAACATTTCAGTCAACAGACACTCCCAAGGGGCTGAGCTGCTTTGAATAATAGAACACAAGAGTTGGAAGAAAAGGGTCATGTAGTCCAACACCCTGCAATGCAGAAATCTTTTGCCCAACTTGGGTTTCGAACCCATGACCCATCTATAAACCTTTGAGTTTCTTTCAGATTCTAATTTTTCCAGTTTTAAGTTGTTCTCCCCATTAATTTGCAATTAAAGCCCTCACAGCAATGCACCCCATGTTCGACAAAAGAATCCTGAATTTCACCCTCATGGTCCCTTCCAACTCTATGCTTTCTAATGAGGGTACCAGTATAGTGGTACCTCAGGTTACAAACACCTCGGATTGCAGACACCTCAGGGTACAGACTCCGCTAACCCGGAAGTAGTACCTCAGGTTAAAAACTTTACCTCAGGATGAGAACAGAAATCACACGCCGGTGGCACGGCAGCAGTGGGAGGCACCATTAGCTAAAGTGGTACCTCGGGTTAAGAACAGTTTCAGGTTAAGAACGGACCTCTGGAACGAATTATGTTCGTAATCAGAGGTACCACTGTAGCTCCTTACAGTGCTAGTGTCCAATGGAAATGGCGGAAATGACTGGCAGAATCCGAGACCAGGGAAGAAGAGTCGATGGAAGAAGATTGGGAAAAAAGTATATTTAAAAAAACATTGTAAAATTAATGAATGTTAGAAAGATGCTGGAATGAACTCACATGGTATTAGCAGAAATGTTATAAAGAATTAAGTTAAAATGGATTGTTAATGGGTGAAAGTGTAAAATTTAAGGTTAAATTGCGTTAAGATAAATTATGGAACAAAATCTGAGAAAGAGGGAAAGGACTTGCTGAAACAATTATGAATTAAGAATACAAAAAAGGAGGCGCGAGGAAGTCATGGAATTAAGTAAATGAAAGATAATGATATGAAAATACTGGATGTTATTGTTTTTAAATGTTATTGTTTAACTGTATTGTTTTTGGGTTTTCTCTTTTTTCTTTTTCTTTTTTTTTCCTTTTTAGTTTTGTATTTTCCTTTATTTTTGAAGTATTGTAATCCTTTTTATTATTACTGTCTATTCTTCTTTTTTTGTATTTGTTGGTTGCTGGTGCTGATCCTTCTGGCAACCCCAACTTCCCTTGGCTTAAGGACATTGGTAAAAGGCCGCATTTTCTTACCTCTGCCCACTCGTAGGAGCCGATCTTGCCAAACACAGTTTCTCCCCATGAGCAGAAAATGATGGTCCGGTCAGGTCTCCATCCTTTCTTCACTTTCCTCATCAAGGCCTGGATGAATGTAGTCATCACGGCAGTTCCATCAGCCCACTGCTGCCCACTGTAGGCACCTAACGTGCTGTGGTGGCTGCCAACTATTACATATCTATCTGGGATGGGGAGGAGGAGAAGAAGAAGAAGAAGAAAGAAAAGGGAAAGAAAACCAAGCAACTTTTGTTGTTGTTAATTAAGCAGCATGAGAAATCGGCATTGAAAGCATTAATTGTTTTGCTGAACTTTCCCATTTCTGCCCAGCTGCATTGCATCTGCTGTGCACCACTGAAATCAGCCGGCTTCAAGATGTCTGTTCACAAGAAATCAAAAGCTTCATACTTGTTAAGCCTTAGTTAGATACTCTTATCCTAACCAGAGATGCAAACATATTTTCCTGCTGTGCCAGCCTATTATTATTATTATTATTATTATTATTATTATTATTATTATTAATTAATTTATTTATACCCCACCCATCTGGCTGGGCTTTCCCAGCCACTCTTCCAACAAAATATTAAAATACAATAATGCACCAAACATTAAAAGCTTTCCTAAACAGGGCTGCCTTCAGATGTCTTCTAAAAGTCTGGTAGTAGTAGTTCTCTTTGACATCTGGTGGGAGGGCATTCCACAGGGCGGGGGTCACTACCGAGAAGGCCCTCTGCCTGGTTCCATGTAATGTTGTAGCTCGCGGTACAGAACTCTTCTGAGATCATGGCTGTGCCTCAGGGAGTAATCCGAAATGGGCATATCTGAACACTATGTCACACTGTGGGTTGTTGCCTTCTTTGCTCTAAAGCAAGCATCCCCAACCTGTGGCCCTCCAGATGTTTTGGCCTACAACTCCCATGATCCCTAGCTAACAGGGCCAGTGGTCAGGGATGATGGGAATTGTAGTCCAAAACATCTGGAGGGTCGAGTGTTGGGGATGCCTGCTCTAAAGGCACTGAGGTGTTATAAGAACATAATAAGAGCCCTTATGTGGAGAATGACCACTCCCCGCATGAAATGGGGGGTGACCTTTGCGTGGACGCGCGCAGCTCCTGGATCTGGAGCGGCTACATCAGCATAGGCTTGGCTGCACCTTCCCTCAGGTGGGATACCTGGAGGTCTCTGCCTACCCCAGTCAGCTGTCCAATCCCACTTGGGGGAAGCGTTGCCAAGGAGATCAGGCCAGGTAGGGGAGGGATTACCTGCCCACACAATAGAGGGAGGATCTTACCTGGGAATCCTCACTCGGCTCCAGAGCTTCTCCCACCCTACCCACCCTCAGTTAATGCATTATTTTGCAGGTTAACTTTTCTTCATAGGTTTTGCAGATTAACTTTTCTTCACAGGTATGTGGGCGCTGCTATGTTAAGGTCGCTGTCAAAGGGCCGGAAAGGAATTTCCCTGCATTGGCAGGTTTCGCCTTTCCCGTAGCAAAACTTCACAACTTTGGCGGTATCAGGCCTTGGGCGGAATCCTTTTGTCCATCTTCCTCTTTGCAGCGGCGATACCAGGGTTCCCCGTTAAAGGGGTTTCTGAAGGGAGGCTTTGACCGTACACCGAAAGGTCGTCATTGCTCTCCCCTGTAGGGGCGGCGTAACGGGGGCGGCTATCTCTGCTTGAACATATGTTCTCCAGAGCCGGCCCATCCCCCACACAAACACTGGATAACCCTGATGCTCCTTAGGTCCCTGGCTGGGGACTGGGGAGGGAGAACGCCCAATGCCTGAGCCAAGGTCTACCCACATTTGAAATTTAGTAAAGTTGTGGCCAATTGAATCCCATAGCACATTGTCTCGAGTCGTTATTCCACCGCTCGGGATCTGGGGACTCCGCCTGTCCACGCAATCTTTGGCTCCCAGATGTTGTCAGAGCAGAGCATGAGCAGTGGGGGTGCTGAATGTTAGCATCACACAGGGCACCGCTGAAAATTCAGAGCCCACCGCCTGCCCCTGCCTATAGAACTACAGCCTGGTAAAATTCATTAGTCTTGTCAAAACCCTTTAGAAATCCCTCAGACTTGTCACCTCAGCAGGTAACGTCAAGCTGCCTTCAGATTTCACTTCAAGAGACTGTAGGTGGCAACCGTAGCTTTAAAGCACATCAAAAAGGAACAACTTTAAAAGCCCCTGCCCAGCCTCAAATTGTTCTGGTACATTTGCTTGGAAACATAATATTTATGTCTGTCATGATGATTCTAGTCTAACAACAGTCTAGCATAAAAAGCCCCTTTCTTAAATAAAGAAAAGTTAAAGGGTATTCTTATTTTTATTCTTATCTGAAGTTACTCACACATCCCTGCTGGCAACATGTTGGCGTGTGCTGGGGAAGTCTGTATAGCAAATTGCCTGTACATTAAATTGTCTATGAAATTACATATTCCTCAGGGTTTTTACCCCCCTGCGATTACTACTGATGAACATTTTTTAATTGGGCACACACAGTCTGATTGACAAATTTCCCTGGTAGTTCTCCTCCCTGCAATAACACTGTGGAAGAATTTTAGACACAATTTGCAATGAGCTTTAACTGGTGCAAGAATCAATAGACTGGAGTTCAGAGGATTTTGTTGTTGTTGTTGCTTTATATAATATATGAAACTAACAGAGTGTAAGTGTCCATATTCCCCCCCCCCCCAATAATGTCTAGGCCGCAAGAGAACAGTACAGAACAAGTATTTGGGTGGCATTCAGCTAAGTTTTAGTCAGAGTGGACCTGTCAAAATCAATGAACGTGACTAAGTTAGGTCTATTAATTTCGGTGGCTCTGCTCTGAGTATAAAACTTAGCTGAGAGCTGCCTGAAATACACCAATCTGAAATAAAAGATGGAACCAAAATGGAAAGACTTATTATTGTTCAATATGAAGGAATGGCTGGAGACAAAGTTGATGTGTTTGAATATAGAAAAACAATATCACTGGCATTTATTAATAATTATTTATTTTTATTTATTATTATTAATAATAATAATTAGAGATCCCATTTTAGACTTCTAGTGTAAGAAGGAAAATGAAGTAACCTATTTGGGTAAGGAGGTTGGGAAAATATTGCCTTACAGAAAGTAGATCCACTGAGAGTCATTCTATAGCGATTATTTTGAATAATTTCTTTTATGTAACTGACGGAGGGAAAATGGGAAGTCCTTTTTACTTTTCTTCTCATTTATTAATTTTCTTTTCTTCTCTTTTTTGGTTTTTCTGGGGTGTTTTCTTTTCTCTTTGTTTTTGCTTAGATTGCTTTGTTTTGTTTTTACATTATTGTATTATGGGAAAGCTTTAATAAACTCCTATTTTTAAGAAAATGAAAATTGAAGTGATGAAATTTAGACAACATGCAGCACTCAGTGATTCCTAGACCAATGAGGCCCTGCACTGTCAAGCTCAGTCTGCCCCCAGTCATTCCCAACCAACTGCCTTCTTATTTTCAACCACTCCATGTGGCAGACTAAAGATAATACGTACCAGGAATTGTGGCTCCTTTTAAGTATGCAACGACGTTGGACATTGTTTTGTATGTTGGTTGTGTTTGAACTTCCAGTGTCACGGTTCTTCTTTCTGATAAGAGAGAAAGAACATATGTTTGAGATAATAACAACAACAACAACAACAACAACAACAACAACAACAACAATTTATTTATACCCCACCCATCTGGCTGGGCTTCCCCAGCCACTCTGGGCGGCATCCAGCCACAAAACACTTAGAAAAACCTTCACTTAAGTGGTTCCGTTTTGGCTACATAAGCGACACCACCACAGCCTGATTATGAGAAAAATGAGAAGGAGCAAAGGAACGCCTGCAACAAAACGTTGCCGTGTGAAGTGCTTCTTTTCGGGGTCCCAGTCACTCCCATCTGCTCCCCAGTCAATCAGCATTCTGAGTCCACTATGTATGTTCATTAGGCTCTGCAGTTTTTTGTTTTGGTTTTTTGTTGTTATCGTTGTGTTGAACATCCTGCTGCCCAGTCCAGGTATATTAAAATCTCGGATTTCCACATTGTTTTCTACGGCCTATTCTCCAAAAGCATCTTGTCACATGCGGCAGAGCTGCTACACTCACTTCCCGGTAGCTGGCTTGATGCTGCTTACTGGGAGGGAGAGGGTAAATAGTGATGCAATAGGGGGATCAGGGCAAGGCAAACACGCCAGCACAGCCAATCTGGGGCTCCTGCCAATGCATTTGCACCATGCTGACTTCCTCCCATGAACTAGCAGTGACCCACCAGCTAGGAAGATAGCATAGTGGCTCCGCCACACCCAGTATGATCCAGGAAGCAGCCTACCCATAGAATGAGGTTATCTCAAGGCCTTGTATATCTATATGTCTCTTCTTTCCAGCCAACCCAGTTTTTCCTCCCTGCTGCCTCAACAGTTAGTCCAGGCTTCCTCAAACTCAGCCCTCCAGATGCTTTTGGCCTACAACTCCCATGATCCCTAGCTAGCAGGAGCAGTTGTCAGGGGTGATGGAATTGTTGTCTCAAAACATCTGGAGGGCCGAGTTTGAGGAAGCCTGAGTTAGTCAATGTCCCATGGATACTGAGCATGCTCAGTCTGTGCTGGACTCTTCTGGGTTCCTCCTCCTTTGTTCTGTTCAAACAAGCAGCAATGTTTAATTAATACCCACTTTACTAGAAGAAAAGAGCCACAATGGGGCTTCTGGGAGGGGGGTTACTTCTTGAATTATAAATGTAGTTTCTCTTTCCCCTCCTGCTTTAACCAGTACTAACTGATGGTGTTAAGTAAAGTTCCATATTGCACTTTATAGTCATCTCTGTCTTCCTTGAGGTGAGACACAGAACCTTTTCTGCAACAAGCCCCCTGCTACTTTAAAACTCCCAAATTTAATGTTCCTCTACAAACCTCAGGGCTACCCCAGTCTGGTAATACCTCCCTCTTCGAACATCGCTGTCGCCTGTTTGGCAGTCGAGAGAAGAGAATGGGAATTGGAATGTAGGATGGTGTATGTATCAAAAGTCATGGAACCAATGGGAAGATGTGGGAAGAATCAGAGGCAATTATTTCGCTGGCTGTTCCTCCTCAACCAACCCTAGTCAGCTCATTTTCTGGTCTCGTTCCAGAAGAGCAACGGAAATGTTTCCACCGAGAGAATATTGCAACAAGGAAAATAACCCGTCCCTCTGTCTTTGTCAAAAGGGCTTTCAAGTTCATGTTCCCAGCATTTGACTAATGAGTTTGTTTTAAAAATTAATTAAAACTAATATCTTTTTTCTTTTCTTTTACCTCTCAGGCTGAGAAAACAAATGACCTCATTACGGGCTGAAAGGGGAGCAATAGCAAATAGACTTTTCCTCCCCCCACCTTCAGCAAAATGTTAATAATAATACAACACAGTGCAAGCCATGATACTGAAGTTCTTAGCATTAATACCAATAACGTGAGTGGGGATTTCGCCTGCGCATAGATTCACTAGGCACACAAATTCACTCCCACCAAGCCTGGGGTTTGGATGGGGTGAGACCAAGATCATCAATCTTGTGGTTCAGATTTGCCTGTGTGCCCAGCTGTGTATTTATTTATTTTTATTTATAAAATATACCGCCCTCTTACAAAACACCAGGGCAGTATGCAGCTATATAAAACCATTAAAAATGGTACAAGCACAGTATATGGTCCCATCTTCACTATACATTCAAAGCAGTATCGTACAACTTTGAGCAGTCATGGCTTGACCCAAACAATCCTGAAAAGTGTAGTTTGGTAAGGATGCTGAGAGTTGTCAGGAGGGCACTATTTCCCTCACAGAGCTACCTTTCAGACTGACGGAGCCTCCAAGTCTCCCTGTTTTCCTGGATTTACAGACGCTGTCCCAGTTTGTGTGGACAGGCGGAGTCCCCAGATCCCGCGCGGTCCCCCCGTCATGTGGAATAACGACTCAAGACAATGTGCTATGGGATTAAATTGGCCACAACTTTATTAAATTTCAAATGTGGGTAGACCTTGGCTCAGGCATTGGGCGTTCTCCCTCCCCAGTCCCCAGCCAGGGACCTAGGGAGCATCAGGGTTATCCAGTGTGTGGGGGGGGGATGGGCCGGCTCTGGAGAACATATGTTCAAGCAGAGATAGCTGCACCCGTAACGCCGCCGCCGCAGGGGAGAGCAATGATGACCTTTCGGCGTACGGTCAAAGCCTCCCTTCAGAAACCCCTTTAATGGGGAACCCTAGTATCGCCGCCGCAAAGAGGAAGATGGACAAAAGGATTCCGCCCAAGGCCTGATACCGCCAAAGTTGTGACGTTTTGCTACGGGAAAGGCGAAAGCTGCCAATGCAGGGAAATTCCTTTCCGGCCCTTTGACAGCGACCTTAACGTAGCAGCGCCCGCATACCTATGAAGAAAAGTTAACCTGCAAAACCTGTGAAGAAAAGTTAACCTGCAAAATAAGACATTAACTGAGGGTGGGTAGGGTGGGAGAAGCTCTGGAGCCAAGTGAGGATTCCCAGGTAAGATCCTCCCTCTATTGTGTGGGCAGGTAATCCCTCCCCTACCTGGCCTGGTCTCCTTGGCAACGCTTCCCCCAGGTGGGATTGGACAACTGACTGAGGTAGGCGGAGACCTCCAGGTATCCCACCTGAGGGAAGGCAAAGCCAAGCCTATGCTGTTGGAGCTGCTCCAGATCTAGGGGCTGCACGCGTCCACGCAAAGGGCGCCCCCCGTTTTAAGTGGGGAGCGGTCATTCTGATTTGATTCCTAAGGCTGTCCCTATTTTCATCAAAGAAATGTTGGAAGGTATGGTGGGATGTCCCTCTTTTCGTTGGAGAAATGTTGGAGGGTATGGAGTTAAGCAACCACCGAGCTAAAGAGAGAAGTAACTATACAACCTTTAGAAGACATCTAAAGGCAGCCCTGTATAGGGAATTTTTAAATGTTTAATTATGTGTTTATATATGTTTGAAGCCGCCAAAGTAGCTGGGGCAACCCAGTCAGATGGCTGGGGTATAAATAATAAAATTGCTGTTGTTGTTATTGAATAGGACATCCCTATTTTCATCAGAGAAATGTTAGACTCTAACAGAGGATAAGGAGTAATGGTTAAACCATGAGAACTGTAGTTCTGTGAGGGGAACAAAGGTCTTGATTAAGTGAAGCTCTGAACATTTCCATGTCAGTATTCAATTTTTTAAAGGAAAAAAAATCAAAATTCATCAGCAACATTTACACTAATATATACATTTTTAATGAAATTTTGCCTGGTTCACAAACTTTGCAAACAATTTCCCTAGTGCGTGCAATTCCCCCTGAGAGTGATGGGAACTGATGTTGCACTATCACTGTCCAGATGATTTTGCAGGGAGGGGGGAGGGGAATGGCTGCTCCCCATGGATCTAAGGGGCAGTGATTCCCCCCCAACAATACAATCATGGTATGGGTATATCAGCTGCATTTTAAACAGGCACAGCAATATGATATAGCTAAGTAGACCCACCAGAATTACTCATTTGGCCTGGAAAGCCATTGTGGTCAGGCCAGACCTATCTGCTCTGCACCTGGGGCAGGTAAAAATGTGGCTGGGCCAAAAGCGAGGTTGCAGCCTTACCTCATATCATAGCTGGGTGCACAACTCTTTGCAATCAGACAATTGCCATGGCTTGCAGAGAGCTGTACACAGAGCTTTGCAAGCACTGAAAATCAGTTGATTGACTAGCTGCACCAGGTAGTAGCTTTCTGTAAGAAGAACATATTTTTTTTGCATCCATCTCCAATCCACAGATTGGTTGGGATGTATACATGAGATGAATCCACTTTTGAAACTGAATTCCTCAAATTTCTCCCCCGTCCCTATTGCTGCAACAGTTACAGAAGAAGAGGGGAAATAGAACCCAATTTTGGTGGCCACACCGTGCCTTCTTCAATGGCCATTTCATCCTTAAATGCGTAGTAATGAAAGAGAATGTTCTCCACCGGCAAGCGGTATGTTCTGGAATCAGATAATAAAATGAATGGGCACATTGTACAGTAACATTGCTTGGTTTAAAGGCTTAGTGCGCCTAACAAAAGGCTCAAAGAGCTCTCAATGGAGTATGGAAAAGGAGTAAAATTTAATTTCCCTTAAACAGTTCTGACAACAAATCTCACTTTCCACTGTTAGACGTCCGATGAAAGACTTTAAAGGTCTTGACAACTTTATCTCTTCCTACTTTATGCTCTGGAAAGTGACAGGGAGACTTTAGCTTAATGCGGCTTGAAATATTCTCTAAACTTTATCTAAGCCATAAAGCTACTTCACGACTAAAAGAACAGAAAGGGATTACTCTTATCATTAACAGTTCCAGTTTGGCCCCATCTTCCTGAGCCCTTTTTACTTCGAAAACCATTAGCCGATACATAACGAACACACATGGCCTCATGTTCCTTTGTCACTGTTGTACACAGTGCATATCTGTGGCCGCACATGGATAGCACTGAGGGCCCAAATTGTATAGGAAATGTTTCATGTGATATGTCAGAGGTGGGTCTCCAAATGTTGGACTACAACTCCCATCATCCCTGATTATTGACATTTGCTCAGCTAATGGGAACGGACACTCAGAACAATGCCTGCTGATGTGGCATGTCCTTTATGTGCCTATATATGTTGTCCAGGATTGTAAAGACTTGCAGAGAGAATAACTGGGTGCACTCTTCCCACCTTGGATCAAATCTATGCTTCCAGGTGCCATAAGAAAGCTGCAGAGATAGTGTAGGATAGTGCGCACACCAGAAATGATCTCTTTCAGCTTCTGCCTTCTGGAAGAAGGTACAGGGTTATAAAGACTAGGACTAGCTGCCTGAGAAACAGTTTCTATTCAAATGCGATTTTGGTTTTAAACACAGTGTAAAATAGTCTCAATGGGAGTATATTGTATTTAATTATGGGGTATCAGAGTTTTTAGGGGTCTAACCAGACTGGGATAGCAGGCTTGTTGGTTTCTGAATGTCTGATGTAGATTTTCAATTTTGTTGTTCTGTATGGGACAATGACAATAAAGATTATCGTATCATATCATATTGTATGGTTCAAATTGTTCCAAACCATGTGGCTGTCTCATGCACACATCTTATCATGTAGTTGCTCCTATAAATGTGGTCTCTTACTGTGGGTTTGTGTGGGGTGGGGCAGTACAGTGGGGCAGTGCAGGCTGTAACCTGCAATAATAATAATAATAATAATAATAATAATAATAATAATAATAATAATAATAATAATTGCTATTTTTCTAGGGCGGTGGAACATGGTGGGAAATTAAATGTGTCATTAGATCTGCCTGCCCAGTGCCACCACAGCCAGAGAACCTACAGCTGGGACCCACTGATAGTGGAGGAATCCCACAAGACCAAATGATGCTCAGAACTACCTCAAACCAAGGCGCCGTTTACAGGTGATAAACAGACAAGCACCCCCAGTGCAAAACTCAATGCTTTGGTGAGATTCAACATAGCTTGACTGGGTGTCTTCTCATGCAGTGGGGGTTCTACCCCAGCAGCTACCATATGCCCCCAAAATATGCTCAGGAAGATTGGGGGACCATCTGGAGCAGATTGGGGGGGGGAATGCGAGTAGCTGATAAACCGGAAGTCTCATTGTGTGAATGGATTTCCGTTGCATAAGCCATTTATGACTGAGCAAGGATATGAATTAACATCCTTGCAAATCCGGAATTCTCCCCAGTACATCACTGGGAACCTCCTTCTCTCATAAAGATAGATAGATGCATAGATAATTTTTTTATTTATGTATGAAATTTTCCAATTTAATAAGTTTAAAGTGTATCAATTTCATATGCTTTTTAATAGTGGGGATTTCTTTTAGGGATAACTACAGTGGTACCTCGGGTTACAGACGCTTCAGGTAATGCGATTTCAGGTCGCACACCGCACCGAACCCAGAAGTACTGGAATGGGTTACATCAGGGTTTCAGCACTCGCACATGCACAGAAGCACTAAATCACACTTTGCGCATGCGCAGAAGCACCAAATTGCGACCCGTACGTGCACAGATGTGGCGCTGCGGGTTGCGAACGTGCCTCCCGCACGGATCACATTCGCAACCCGAGGTTCCACTGTAATGCTAATAATAAACAGTCTCTTACACTGTAGAAAGTACACAAACAACTTTACTTAATTAGTTTCCATTGCTTTATCCTGGTACCTTTTTCATCTCGGAAATTGATCCCTTCCACACTTTGACTCAAATCTGGAAAGAATTTGCAACCCGAGGTTTTGTAAAAGAGAAATGCGCACTCTAAAATGGATGCTATCTATGTAGCAGGCCAGCCTGATAGGGGAATATTCTACACTGCATCATTAATACAGTGCATTTATCTCTGCAAAATTAATTCTTGCTTAGCAGTGTATCAAATAGTCTATGAAGAAAGTTAATTGTGAATCAATGGCTGCAGACAGAATGCTGAATATACTGTAAACTTTCTCATGCAATGCCTTATTTAGCACAGCTGATGAACGACTGGAAGTTGCTGCAGTACGAACTTGCTCTTCTGTCACCTTTTACATGGAAGTGATTGATCCCTTGGACACTGTTTGTTTAATCTGATTTAACTGTTTTCCACCCTCCTCTAAATAAATCTGGATTGATTTTTAAGACCTTTTGCTGTTCAACAGCATAAGCTGGTGTGGTTTTCCTCATAAATATAATATACACTCCTTTCAGGCTGGACAGAAATTGATACCACATCCTCCCCCCGCCAAGAAACTATGTGATTACTGAAAGACACTAGAAACTATGTGATTACTGAAAGACATGAGGCTCTGCAATGGCTCTGCAAAACAGAACTGCACTTCCTCAGTCCCCAGCAGCAGGGATGGTAGAGACAAAATTCAAATTGGCTGGCTCTGGTTGTCATTGGCTGAGGCTCCACCAGTCATTGGCTTCACTGATTTCTACCCCACCAGTCCCAGTGGCCACCACCCACCCACTGGCAAACGGTACTTCTCCTTCCCCCAAACCTGTATCTTTCAGTTTCTTGCCTATCACTCCGGATATATCTGAAGCACATTGGTGGATAGATGTACCAGAAGGAATGTGACATCGCCATATATCCTCACTGAAAACCTTTCTGCCAGGCCAATAGCCTGGATAAATGGAGACTGAGAGGAGATATGAGAGCTGTCTTCAAATATCCAAAGATCTGACACATGAAGAATGGAGAAAGCTTGTTTTCTGCTGCTCTGGAGGGCAAGACCCAAACCAATGGTTTCAAGTAATAAGAAATGAAATTCTGACTAAACATCAGGACTAACAACAACAACAACAACAACAACAACAACAACAACAACAACAACAACATAATAATAATAATAATAATAATAATAATAATAATAATAATGTATTCATTTATACCCCGCCCATCTGGCTGGGTTTCCCAAGCCACTCTGGGCGGCTTCCAACAGAATATTAAAATACAATAGCTTATTAAACATTAAAGGCTTCCCTAAACAGGGCTGCCTTCAGATGTCTTCTAAAAGTCTGGGAGTTGTTGTTCTCTTTGACATCTGGTGGGAGGGGGTTCCACAGGGAGGGCGCCACTACCGAGAAGGCCCTCTGCCTGGTTCCCTGTAACTTGGCTTCTTGCAATGAGGGAACCACCAGAAGGGCCTTGGCGCTGGACCTCAGTGTCTGGGCAGAACGATGGGGGTGGAGACGCTCCTTCAGATATACTGAGCCAAGACCGTTTAGGGCTTTAAAGGTCAGCACCAACACTTTGAATTGTGCTCGGAAACGTACTGGGAGCCAGTGTGGGTCTTTCAAGACCGGTGTTATATGGTCTTGACGGCCGCTCCCAGTCACCAATCTAGCTGCCGCATTCTGGATTAGTTGTAGTTTCCGGTTCACCTTCAAAGGTAGCCCCACGTAGACCGCATTGCAGTAGTCCAAGCTGAAAATAAATAGAGCATGCACCACTCTGGCGAGACAGGCAGGTAGGGTCTCAGCCTGCATACCAGATGGAGCTGATAAACAGCTGCCCTGGACACAGAACTGACCTGCGCCTCCATGGACAGCTGTGACCGTAAGAGATGTTTAACAGTGGAACGGTCTCCCTCAGAAGGTTGTGGGCCCTCCTTCCTTGGAGACTGTATTCCTTGTATGATGCTTCCCAAAACATTCAGATGAGAACACCTTTCACCAAATTCTGCTCAGTGCATTTGCGCCTCTTTGTTGTCAGATTGATTTATTTTTACCCTAAGCGGAACATGCCCCCTTATGATACACAAACACACACTCAGAGGTGCAAACACAGCACTCTGTTTCCTGCAATGTGATACAAATGAAAGTGTACACAAACAGAGCTATTTGTAGAGAGCTTAGTAGATATGCTGGAGGCACACACTCAGGGGGAGAAAACGTGAGGAAAGCCAACTCTTTAATGCTCTCCTGGTGCCTTAAACGCTTCCCTGATATCGTATGTTGTCCAACAAGGCCTAACAAACGGCACTGCAGCTACAGAAGCCTCTCGGGTGAATCGGAGGGATATTCTCAGTCAATAGCATGAATTAGACTTTAATGCCATGTGCTGAGAGACGTGGTACTCCGGATATCTGATTTCCATCAGTTAGATCTTAGCAGATGCAACAAACAATGAGACAGGTATGTGTAAGCTTTGTGAATTTTAAACGAGTTTGTGAAATACTTTCTCTCCCCCCCCCCCATTAACTTCATTCTTCTTATCAGCGGCTCTTCAGAACGTTCTGAGCTCAATCTCAGCAAGCTCTTCAGAGTGTAATTGATATATATTTTCTCTCTCTCCTCGCCTCTTCTTAAAGTGCTGCTAAAGGAATGTACCTGCAATTGGTCAAAGCCCCCAATTATACACAATTATGCATAATGCAATTTCAAGGGCTTACAGAAGTTCTGAATTTAAAGAGGATCGTCATTCTGAGAGAGAGAGAGAGAGAGAGAGAGAGAGAGAGAGAGAGAGAGGAGAAAACTGTTACCTGCAGCCAGCAATTCCAGGGGTTCGCAATCTTCATTTCCACCAGCCTTCTCAGGGGAAGAGAACAGCTTCCTCACCAATGCCGCACAAATAGGCTGGACTAATAGAGAAGTGAGGTTCGATCGGTTCTGTTTATAGTTTCCATCTTCAAGGAGAGTTGAGGGGGTAAAGAGAACAACATAAGTATACGACAATAAAACCTTTCTCTAGATCAGTGCATTTGAA
This sequence comes from Podarcis gaigeae, assembly GCF_964106915.1. Taxonomy (NCBI): domain Eukaryota; kingdom Metazoa; phylum Chordata; class Lepidosauria; order Squamata; family Lacertidae; genus Podarcis; species Podarcis gaigeae. Next base: position 88,745,230 of record NC_139681.1, on the reverse strand, counting down.
GAGTTCGCGAACAGAACATGCCACTCTGATGCCATGACAGGCCTTCCATGACAGGCACTTTTGGATTTCTGAGAAACGTTTTCTGGCAGTAAGAGCTGTTTGACCGTGGAACGGTCTCCCTCAGGAGGTGGTGGGCTCTCGTTCCTTGGAGGTTTTTAAGCAGAGGTTGGGTGGATATCTTTCATGGGTGCTGTGACTGAACTGCATTGCAGGGGGCTGAACTGGAAGACCCTTGAGGTCCCTTCCAAGTTTACAATTCTTTGATTCTAATCATATGCCTGTAGGAAGCCTGTAAGCAGGATATATGCCCAGCAACTGGTAATCAGAAGCATGCAGCCTCCTACCGTGGAGGCAAAGCACAGCCATCATAGCTATTCATAGCCTTTACCTCCATGAATTTGTCCTATTCTCTGCTGTGTGAAGGCACACAGTCTTCAAAAAAAAAAAAAAAAAAAACCATCTTGGAGGTCCCGGGCCACAGGGAGGTTAGGCTGGCCTCAACCAGAGCCAGGGCTTTTTTGGCTGTGGCCCCGATCTGGTGGAACGCTCTGTCACAAGAGACTAGGGCCCTGCGGGACTTGACATCTTTCCGCAGGGCCTGCAAGACAGAGCTGTTCCGCCAGGCCTTTGGCCAAGGCACAGCCTGACCCCCTCCTCATAGAACGCTAGCCCAATGGTTGCTATTAATTTGATTCTGAATTGATTTTAGAATGATTTTAGAATGTATTTCAATTAATTGATTGTGATTTTATGTAAACTGTGTTACTTTGACTGTTGTTAGCTGCTCTGAGCCCAGCTTTGGCTGGGGAGGGCGGGATATAAATAAATTATTCTTATTCTTATTATTGCAAAAAAGAGGATGCCATGGCAGCCATTCAAAGCAAATAAATGCAATTTGTACCCCTGAGAAAGAGGATGTGTCCTGGAAAAAGTCTAGCCCCCTTGTGACCACGGAGCAGAAACGAAACTCCTCCTCCTTCTGAAACCAAATTCACACCATTATCAAATTCTACTGGGGGGCTGGGCACCAAACAAATGTCATGGTTGATGTTTCGCTAAAGGGTTCTAAGTGGATCTCTGTATTGCATGGTGGTCCTTGAACGAGTGTTGACCTTTATATGGTCCTTCCTCATCAACATTTAACCCAGATCTTTTACAGTTTGCTTTAAGGAAGGGTCGGAGCTCAGTAACAGAGCGTCTGTTTACATGCAGAAGTCCCATCCCTGGCATTTCCATGTAGAGCCAGAAAGGTCCTCACTGAAACCCAGGAATACTGCTGCCAGTCCGTGTAAGACATACTGAGCTAGATGGCTCACTGGTCTGATTCAGTATAAGACAACTTTCTGCATTCCTACTGGCAAACTACACCCAGCCAAATTATTGCACAGGAAAGTCATGTTTTGTCAGTTATGAATAAAGCCAAACATGTATCTAGACGTCTGAGGAAAAGTGTGTGTGTGTGTGTGTGTTCCTATTGTGCCCTAAAATAGCATTTTAATGATCTTCCTTTTTGTTTTCTTTCTTTAGAAAAGGGAAAGTTTGACTCGACACTGAACTGTAATTGTGCATACCACTTCTTTGACTTTCAGCTACAATGCTAATAGAATTGTATTAGTTTTGAAATAACTGAACTGAATGGTTCATTAATTTTTCACCTTAAGCTTAATGGGAATTTGACAGTTTTATGCTCTGAACAGACACTGCAAGGAGGGCCGTGTTGTCTTCCAGGAAATTATAAATTACAACAGAAAAGGGGGGGAAAAGCATGTTTGCCCTCAATCAAGATTTTGGCTTAGTCACCCTGGGTGCAAAACGAGCTCCGTATACAATCTAACAGAGTCAGGGATCCTGTGGCAAGATCCACTGGGAAGAGCAGCATAGGATGCAGCAGATCGCTGGCTCAGTCAGTTGATTCCCACTCAGTTGGCGAAACCAAAGACGGTTGAGCCAATAGCATTGTAAGTACCCCAAAAGGGGTGTTTCAGGGGCATGGCAAGGGTGCAGCCAGACTGGGGGGACGGGGGACGGGATGATTTAGGTTGGATTCTAGGCCCTTTCAGCTCAGTCACGGAACCTGGCAACCTGGCATAGAGCACCATTTCAAATGCTTCTTTCCCCTCTGCCAGGCTTAAGCAGAGCACCACCAGCAGTCCCGCTGCTGAACAGGATTTGAATCAGGTGTAATTTTATGCCACCTTAAATTACACTGGCTTGCTTTAGACCCCCTTAATGTGCACATGACTAAATAGTCTTCTTTGGATTTGTACACTGCAGGTACTCTACGTCACTGGTGCACTACCATAGGCATAGGGTATTTATATTTATTGAATTTATTTATTTACTAAATTTATTAAATTTCTACACCGCCCTTCATCCAAAGATCTCAGGGCATGTCGCAGCGTAAAAGTACAGAATAAAAACTCAAAATGCATAAAAAGCAAGAACAAGAATAAAACAAAGCAATAATCCCTCTCCCGCAAACACATTTAAAAGGACGTAAAATGCTAATCAGCCGAAGGTGTCGGAGGCTGGGCAGAGGAGAAGGAATGGTGGAGGCCACTTCACCATCCTGACACTCCCAGGGAGGAGGAAGAGGAAGACAGTATAGATTTACACCAGGGGTTTGAGGGAGGTCACAGCTGAGAGGCAGATGAGGGGGAAAGTTGGGAAATAATGGGAGAGGAGGAGCAATCAGAGCCGGAGCAGCAACTGGCTGACATGTTGTCCCTAGAAAGCATTCCAGTCCCACCATCTCCCAGAACCCGGCGAGCCTTAAAAGTAGGAGAGCAAAGAGCTCGAAGACAGAGGGCACTTAGCAGCACCTGTAGAGGAGGTGATGATGAATGAGGAAGTGGGAGAGACAGGGGGTGGCGATGAACTGGGGACAGCACTGTTATCCAAGAGGCTGAGTGCTATAGCCTCTCTCTTTCAAGTTTGAAATAAAAAAGGACTGTAAGAAACCTTTCCTTGTCTTTTTGTGGCAGTGTGTTGTAGTGGTCAAGAGCAGTAGACTCGTAATCTGGTGAACCGGGTTCGCGTCTCCGCTCCTCCACATGCATCTGTTGGGTGATCTTGGGCTAGTCACACTTCTCTGAAATCTCTCAGCCCCAGTCACCTCACAGAGTGTTTGTTGTGGGGGAGGAAGGGAAAGGAGAATGTTAGCCGCTTTGAGACTCCTTCGGGTAGTGATAAAGTGGGATATCAAATCCAAACTCTTCTTCTTTATACCTTCCTGGGCAATCAGCCGGTAGCCTCTCACAAAAGGCCCCTGTCTCTACAAACACAGCAGTCCTACTTCACCCCCAAAGGTACATATACTGATCTAGAGCCACTTTAACACGCCACTGTAAAACACTCCACATGACACCATTGGCGAAATAGTGAGCTATTAATTCCTCACTCCTTTGTCAAAGGGGCCTATGGTTTTGCAGAGATGGGATGGGGAAGATTAACTGGATCCAGCACGGGCAAGGCAGCTGTGGTCCTCAAAAGACTGTCAAAGGTTTCAGCTGAGAGAGAGGGAGAAGGTTTCAAGGAAAAGTTGACGGATAGCGAGTGGGTGGCACTTTCAGCAAAACAGAAGGAAGGCATGTAGGCGTGTGTAAATGGAAACACTTGAGTTTGCGTGGAGTAAAGAGCAAAATGGAGAAACATGCAAGTTAGGAAACGACAACATGGATAAAGTTAAACTCAAACATTCTGCTCTGTTGCCAAGGCACCCATGAGCAGAGGCATGGCCATCTGCCAGCTTGCTGCGTGTATCTTTAGGTAACGGGTGTCGTTAATAAGCAAATGTGAGAACATCCCTAGGTTTCAGTGTAAAAAGGGGAGGGGAGAGATGCAAATGAGATATGATGTAAATTTTAATCTAAAGCCAATCCCCCCATGGGCTGAAAGAAGGGACCTCCGTTTTGCAGCTGCCTTTCTAAATATACTTTCAAAGATGGTTCTCTTTTTTGTTTTTCCTGGAAGCTGAAACAAGCTGCTCTGCCCACTGTGACAGCACTGAGATGGGAGCTGGTACGACATGTGGTTTTAAAAAGGGCACATTTAAAAACCACATATTGATTTGAGGCATGGCAGAGAGTGAAATGGGCATCTTTCCTGGGGCGTTACCTGCTTTTGTGGCAGGCAGAGTGTTTAGTACACAGTTGGAAGACAAAGAAGCCCAAAAGATGTTTTTTTTTAAAAAAAAATATAAAAATAAACCCACTTTGTTTAAAAAGCATTCAATTCATTCATCCCTATTTTCCTTTGACATTTCCTTCACTTTAGTGAGACAAATGTCTATTAACAACAGGCAGGCCCCTTCTGTGTGCTGTTTTTGATGCCTGCTAATAACGTTTTAGTTCTGGCAAGGCTACCCAGACAGGAAATTTTATTATGTATATTTGTTCTTTTTTCTTCTTTTTCAAAAGGCTGCTGGTTTTACCTGTGTTTTGATGATCCTGTTATGTCTTCTGCTTTTAAAGCCTATGGATTTTATCAGTATTTGCTTGTGAATACTTTATATTCTTTCATGTAAACAGCTTAAAACGTGTGTGTTTTTAAAAAGTGGTGTATAAATTCTGTCAAGTAAATAAAATGAAGAGTTATGGCAGCATACTAGCTAAGCAGGTGAGCCGTGAATGAAAAAAGTTCACTATTCGAGCTTCTACCAAGAATTGATTATTTACTTATCTGCGCAATCCACAAGCGGTTTGGAACAAAATGAGTAAATAGGAATACATAAAAACCCATTGAAAACATGCAATCCATTGAACACACAGCAAGAAGTAACCACATGGCAGATACTAAGAGGCAGCAATCATGTCTCTTCTGAGATGCCCTCAGGCAAAATCGCTCCCCACATCAGTAAAACGGCCATGATAAGGTGATTTGAGCCTTATCAGGGATTCCTGAATTGCAGGAGTTTGCACTAGATGTTCTCCAGATTCTTTCCAACTCTACAATTCTATTCTTCCAAGGTTTGATCTACTACATACCCTCCAACATTCATCAGATTAAAACAGGGACATTTCTCACTCTTCCCAACTGACCTTCTTCAATGCTCCCCATCCCCATTTTTTTGTCCCTTGGCCTCCGCACTACAGAACATTTCTTATCAAAATAAGGGCAAGTCCAACCACCACGACAACAACGGAACACCACACACACCCCTCACTGTCCTGAGAAAACCCGTAACCCCAATTTTATTTTCTTCTTTGGTATAGTTACAAAAAGAAAAGCACACACTGGTAAATTTTAGAAAGGGGCAAGATTAGACATAAACACACAGTGTGTTTGAAAACAAAAGCAAAAACAAAACAAGACTTCTCACGCTCTGCTCCACTGACCTCTTTCTTCCCACCTAGGACAGTCCTGCCCTCTGCCTGTGCCTGAAAGCCAGTGCATCACACAGGGCTGGGCCTCAGCGGGCGTAACCTCTTCTCCTCCTTGCCCACTCTCCAGCAGCCACCTCAACCTGCCCAAGGAAGGAGGCTGCCCAAGAGAAGAGGCAACAGGATGTTCCCTCACTGCTGGCTGAGCCCTAGCTGGGCCAGATCTGCCTTATTCCAAACCTGCTCTTCCTTGCGGACCTTGGGTTTGGAATGTGTTGTAAGGTAGCATCAATGGCAGACAATCTAATAGAAGAGACTCACAAGGACATAAGGAAACCCTTGATGGATTGAGCCAAATGCCCATATAGTCCAGCAGCCGATTCTCAAAAGTGGCCAGTGAGATTTGTATGGAGAAACCACAAGCATCTCCTTGGCTCATCTCCTTGGCCCAGTAGCATTTGCTTTTTCAAGCAATCTCACCCTTCTTTTCCGTTGCCTCTGGTATAGCTTGCTTTATCTGCAATTAGACCACTGCCTAAAAGGACTCCCCCACCCCCCATTTCCCTTTACGCCTTGCATACGGTGACAAATTTGTCATTCACAGTTCCAGGATGGAATGCAATTAATTTCTCTAAGGAGATGCTCAGCAGATGGCAGTAAGAAGTGGAAGTAAAGGGATTGTTTTAGTAATCATTTGCAAGCTAAATGCTAACTAAATATCAAGGAGTTAGAAGCAAAGAGATGCAGGTTTGTTTTTATGATTTTTTTTAAAAAGACCCTGCATGGCAATTGTATAGAAAGTGAAACAAGAAGATTGATGCAAGCAAACAATTCAGACAATGATGCATCTCACTACAGATACAGGAGATAAGCATCATAACCTATGATTTCTACATATGCACCATGCAGTTAAAACAAGCGTAGGAGAAGAAAGGAGGGAATTGGCATCCTGTGAGTGCTGAGGTAGCAATCCTAAGAATAGGAAACCAGCATAAATTGTTGTTGTTGTTGTTGTTGTTGTTGTTTAGTCGTGTCCGACTCTTCATGACCCCATGGACCAGAGAACGCCAGGCACCTCTGTCCTCCACTGCCTCCCGCAGTTTGGTCAAACTCATGCTGGTAACCTCGAAAACACTATCCAACCATCTCGTCCTCTGTCGCCCCCTTCTCCTTGTGCCCTCCATCTTTCCCAACACCAGGGTCTTTTCCAGGGAGTCTTCTCTTCTCATGAGGTGGCCAAAGTACTGGAGCCTCAGCTTCACAATCTGTCCTCCCAGTGAGCACTCAGGGTTGATTTCCTTCAGTATGGAGAGGTTTGATCTTCTTGCAGTCCATGGGACTCTCAAGAGTCTCCTCCAGCACCATAATTCAAAAGCATCAATTCTTTGGTGATCAGCCTTCTTTATGGTCCAGCTCTCACTTCCATACATCACTACTGGGAAGCATAAATTATACTGTCTTAAATTAAGGCAGTGTAAAGCACCTCAGACCTAAAGTCTGCTAGGAAGCAAGGCTACTGCTGGCTAAGCCAGCCTAAGCCTGGAAGAAAACAAAGCTTGAAAATAGATTTTGAGTTGCAACACCCTTTTGCCAGCTTCATTTACCCCAGATTAACAGAACATGTGAATGGAATCAAGATCCAGCCTAATCCCACCTGGCGCTGGCTCTGCCACTCCACCCAAACAGTGCCAACCCACCCATGAGACAAGGTGAGGCAAGCACCCCAAGCAGCTTGATTCACTAAGGCAGCAGATCCAGAGGTTGATCTTTCTACGCACACACACACCATTCCTGATATAGATCTTCCCTGGCAGGGAAGTGGGGCACCATTTTGGGGTCTCATGCCAACATGTGTTAGGCCAGCCTTGCACTCTGGAGGGTATGCCACTGCAGCTTGCAGCAGATTGTTTTGGCTTGTGCTTGGCTACAGTAAATCACTGGGGGTGGGAGATTTCAGAGGAAAGCAGATTGCAGAATGAAGGATTAAGCACAATCTTAAACTGTTTCTCTACTGCAAAAGCCCACTCAGTTTGGACACCGGAGCCTCCTGAACAGGAAGTGGTTCTAGGGCCGTCTTTACCCAGGGGTGAAAGGGGTGTGGGGCACCCGGGCACCGAATTCTGGGGGGCGCTAGGCTCTCGCCACTGAAGCTCTTAACTACCTACCTGTTATAAAATAATAAATAATTTTGATCAAGCTAGAAAAACAAAATACATATATACCTACGTATTACCAAAATGTATACCTACTGTTTCACTAAAGGACTTTTGACTTTGTGTGCTCATTTACCAAAGATGTGCCACAGTGGCATAGCGTGGGGGGGTGCAGGGGGGGCCGGCCGCACCGGGCACAACATCTGGGGGTTAGGGTTAGGGGGCGCAAATCCATGGGTTAGGGGGCGCAAATTATTTGCCTTGCCCCGGGTGCTGACAACCCACGCTACGCCACTGATGTGCCACACCAGTGGCGGTGGCGCTTTCATTCACAACAGCGGCACTTGTCAGACTTGGGGGCTAAAGACTTCCCTGAGCGGTTCAGTTTCCTTTTGCTGTTGAACTAGATTTGAAGAACAAGGAATGCTTTGTCCTTCGTTCTTCTGGAGTCCTGAATTCTGGCTTGCTCCTTGAGCCTGCCTCCTGGGCTGTCCTTTGCTCCTGCCAATGGTTCCTAGTTCACCTCAGACTATGGCGCAGCCCTGACACCTAAACTGATGCCTGTGACAACATATTATACTGTTCCATTTTATTCCCATGAGACTGTTCAGGGTGAAGGAAAACTCCCTTACCCTGCAAAAACAAACAGCTCAGCTGGTCCAATATATAGCTTTTGAAACAGTATGAAATGTGGCTCTGAGTTTGCCCACAGACACATATGCAGATGGCATATGAAAAGTGGGTTGCTTAGATACTGCAGTTTCTGTTGAACCTTGTTTTTGCTTTCTATATGTCTAGTTTGGTTTATAAGAATCGCTGAAAAGGCTAGATCCAAAAGTTGCTTCTCTCTTTCTCTCTCTCTCAACTGCTGGAATTGTAAGTTTAGGGAAGACTGTGAAGTTTCTTTTCCTGCAGGCATATTAGAGCAGAAGAACAACATCTAGGGTGATGCTCAGGAAGGGGGACCATGTGGAAGAGGGAGACATCTTTAGAAGCACTGAAGAACAGGGGATTTCAGCAGCAGAATTCGGCATAACAAACTTCGCCTACTAAGGGTTGGGATGAATTTGGTTCAGGTTGCATTTTAATTTAAATCTACCTACTTTGCACTTTCTGAAAAGATACACAAATTGAAACAGCCATCCTTTGAAATTCACACATATCCAAATGGTTGTATTCAGCTAATGTTTACTCAGAGTAGACGCATGGAAATTAATGGGCCTCAGTTAGTCATGGCCATTAATTCCAACGGAGCTACTCGGAGACAAAGTTAGTTGGGTGCAAGCCTTAAATTTGCATTTTATTTTAATGTACCCACTTCTAAATGTGCTTTGCTTCAATATGCATACACACAATTTGGTAAGTTGTTTGAGTTGAGGATTGTACTGTAAAATTCAGCAAAGCGTGAAATCCAATGGATAATTACGTTCCAAGTAGAGGTGCAAATTAAGTTGGTTCACTTGAAATTGTAGGCAAAGCAAAATTCTCCTCTGCCCCTAGTGGGAAGGTGGTGTTGGAAAAGGAGAAAGCAGAGGCCCCATCCACAGAGGCAAACGTAAGACCGATTAAGGCTCCTTTATTTACAGGCTGCACTTTCATGATCTTTTAATGGTTTGTGCTAATTGTACACACAGCATTGTCTTCAGACAGTGCTTGAAAGGACTCAGCGGCACATTTTTGTGCTTTTTCTAGATTGTTCAGCTGCAGTTCCACTCATTACACTAGACTATTATAAATTTGTATATACGGGTTTTTAAGACTGTATAGATTCAGACAGTGCTTTTTTTTCTTTAAAAATGTTTAGGGGTACTCTCATTTTGACTCAAGAAAACCAGCATAAATACAGTAAATGGACAAAAGTACAAAGATTCACAAAATGTTTAGGGGTATGCGTACCCCTGAGTCCCCCAGAAAAAAGCACTGGGTCCAGAAATGTTTGTGTATGTATTGCCTGTAAATCAGCATGCTTAAATTATGTTGAGGGGAGGTTATACAGACATTTCTTTACAGGGAAATGTCATCAGAAACTGGAATTTCTCCCCACCCCCTTCTGTCATTACTTGAAATTATAAATTTACTTTTGGTGAAAAAGATGCTATTAATGGAAATTTTGGAATTGCAAACCTTCCCGTATTGCTGCAGAATTTCACTTCACAAAATTCAAGGCAGGTCCGAAGGCTCCTGCTCAGGCAAAATAAACCAGCAATTCCAAAGAAAAGCTGAGTTTCCATAAATAGTAGCAAAATGTCCCGAGTGATGATCTCACAATTCTGAGGTCAAAGTGGCAGTGATCCCTTCAAGTCAGCAACCTTAGCAACCTTCTCTCTCCCTCTTACATAAGAAAGTTTCTAGGAAATTTGTAATAGCTTGCAAACTGGGGCCACTGGGTAGAGATGTGTCAGGGAACTGACATTGGAGCCAGAAGTGGAGGCAGGGCTCCCAAGCGATGCCGGAGAAGGGCCAAGCAGGGAGAGAGGGGACTCAGCAGCTGGGGAAGGAATTCAGCGTAACACCAGGGATAAAGGGGGGCGGATGGGGGAATCGGAGAGAGGGCTCCAGGACTCTTCGCTGGAGACCAGCGGGGAGAGCACAGGTCCTCCGCTACCCACACCCACCCTGCGCAGAAGACTTCCATGCAGGGAAAGTAGGTGTAGACTTGGCGTCAAAGAACTTCTTTGCTGGAAGAAGTTCAAGAAACGCCCACTGACGGATTCTGCTAGCGACTGAACAGCCACGAAGTGAAGGGCTGTCCAGCCAGGAAAGGCAACTTACGCACGAGCAACCCCATATAACCATTACAAGATGCATGGTGACATTTACCCAAGGGCAAATAATAAATTGGTCGATGTGGTGCACAATGAGTAGGAAGCTTTGATAAGCCATTGGAAGCTGCTACACATTCCTGATGTGTACAGCTACAGAAACACGAAGCACCCTAAAAGTTCAGGTAGCAGCTGAAACCTATGACGTGTGCATCCTGACACCTCTAAAGCCAGCACTATGTTATGTACAAGCAGGCAATCTTACGTGCCCATAATAATGAGATTTATTATTATTAAAAATAATAAAAACCTTAGAATATATTGCAAGGAGATGAAATGGAAATAGAAAATCTCTAAGAAAACACTGATTGTGACAGCTTTAGGATAGCAATTATTTTGTTTATAGCATGCAGTAAACACTGCAGGGATTCAGAACATCACAAAGAGGGCACGGCTTGCAGCCAACACAGAAGGGAGTTGCAGGGGCTACCAATGCTACTCTGTCTGTATCCTGAAAAGAAAGTGGAAAATAATCACATGCCATGCATAATTTGTTTCTGCGGAAGCATATAAATTTTGGCTTATGATGTTCTTATGGCCATAAACTGACATTACACTTGTAATCGATTTCTCAGTGGCACCAGAACATGAGATTTATTTTGTCCCTCAGCCTTGACTGTGTCAGGAGAACATTATGGAAACTGTCCTGGGTTAAACCATTGATCCGGTTACAGTGATAGAGTTGGGAGAGATCTCAAGGATCATCTAGTCCAGCTGCCTGCTATGAGAAAGATCCCTTACAGATCAGACATTCAGATCATACAATTCAGTACAGTGGTACCTCGGGTTACAGACACTTCAGGTTACAGACGCTTCAGGTTACAGAGTCTGCTAACCCAGAAATAGTTCCTTGGGTTAAGAACTTTGCTTCAGCATGAGAACAGAAATCGTGCGGCAGCGGCGTGGCGGCAGCGGGAGACCCTATTAGCTAAAGTGGTGTCTCAGGTTAAGAACAGTTTCAGGTTAAGAATGGACCTCCAGAACGAATTAAGTTCTTAACCCAAGGTACCACGGTATTCTGTTCCTACAGTGGTCAACTAGATATCTCTAAGAAGCACACAAGCTGTCTGGTTGTGAGTGCAATAGCCTATTCCCATGGTTGTTCTCTAGCAACTGACAACCAGAGGTAGCTTTCTCCTCCATGATTTGGTATTTTGGTGGCTGTCACCATATTTGGGGGGTAGTGAATGCCATAGTTTATCTTCCTTTTTTCAGTCCTGACTCCCACCATACAGCTTCACTGAATGACCCCAGGTTGTTATAGAAGAAGAGAAAATAGGAATGGCCACAATAATACAGCACAAGTTGTACAGTGGTGGCTTTCAGACTTTTTGCATTCAGAGAACCCATTCCACAGTTATCCATTAAGCATGCCATGAAGCAAGGCCCAGTAAGTTACACAAGACTGAGGTGCAACTCGTTGCTGGGTCTTCCTATTGACCTGCATGACCTGAGACTGCAGACTAGGACACACCAAACACCTTTCTGCAACTGCACAACAAAATGAAATATTTGGGCTGTCTTTCAGGTACTTTGAATGCTCATCTCATTGAAGATCTGCAAATAAACCTCCATGGAACTCCAGGATTTCCCCAAAATACAATTTAAAGAACATTGGCATGAAGGAACTGTCATTCCAAATCACAAGGACTGTTTTGTTTTTTAAAAAAAAAATGGGAATGAACATATCTCAGTGGTGGGTCACAATTATTTGCAAACAGAAGGTCCCACATTCCATCTTGGTCTCCTGCAATAATAAGAATTAGGTGGCCATTATAAGGGTCAAGGTCCCCAAGACCTTTCACAGTTGCTTCCAGTTAGAGTAAACCGGGTGCAGCTAACATGGTACCCACCCAGTTGTCCCTGACCATTGGCCATGCCAACTGGGGCTCGTGGCAGTTGGGACCCATCTGCATCTAGAGCAAGGTTTGCCAACTAGGTCTCCAGCTGTTTTTGGACTACAACTTCCATCATCCCCTAGGGTTCAGGGATGATGGGGACTGTAGTCCAAAAACCCAAGTTTGGGAAACCCTGATCTAGAGCGAACCATGCTGGTTACCACTGGAGCAAACAGTTCAGGGATAGATATATTCTTCTCCTCATTGTGGTGTGCTAAGTGGCAGAACTGTAGGTTTTGTTTGGTTTTATAAAGTGACCAGCCACACACAAAGCACATCCATGCTGCTTCTATATCAGGGTTGGCTACCCAGATGCTTGTTAAATTCCAACACCCTTCAGTTCCATCCAGTACAGACAACAGATGCAGATAACTTGTGTTGTAGTCCAGTAACATCTGGAGGGCCACAGGTTTCCTGACCTTGTTTTATATCCTTCCATGAACAAGAACAAACATCTCAAGAAAATGTTATCTAAATTCAGTCATCACCACCTCCCCTTATATGCGTTCATGTGTGTGCGCACACTTGCGTGTGCATGTGTATGTAATTGTAAACATTTATTAGCTTATTAATGGAAGTTCTCGGGTGACAAACAGTTTCAAATAATTTTAAACCACGCACACACAAAAACCCAGTATGAAAATATATGCCTCACTGTGAACAGAATTTCCAGCAACATAAAAATAAATTACAGGAAAAGCATAACCTTCATTTCAGAACCATGCAATATTAAAGTCAAAGTAATTTTTACAAGAGATCAGGGTGACTCTAGTTACAACGCTGGTCTATTGGCGTTGCTTTACTGAAACAGTTCCCAGACTAATTTTAAATGGCTTGTGGAGTACCAATAAAAGCACATGTGACAACCACCTGTGAAATTAGTTACCAACGTGAATAATAAGCGATTCACTGAGAGAGCAGTTAAAATTTAAAGTATCCCCTGCCAATACTTATCTTTCCTCATCTTTGACTAATGCCAAGTTTGTTTATAGTAGTTCTGCCCTTAAGTTCAAAAGGATATAATTAATAAGAATTATTAATTTGATCGGGACAACTTCCCATCTAGTCCAGCATCCTGTTTTCACAGTGGCTGCCAGATGTCTGTGGGAAACGTGGAAGCAGGATTCAAGCCCTAGAATACTCTCCCCCTTCTGTGGTTTCCAGCAACTGGTATTTGAAAGCATCGCTGCCTCCAACTGTGAAGACAGAGCATGACCACCACGGTTTGTTGTTGTTTAGTCATTTAATCGTATCCAACTCTTCGTGACCCCATGGACCAGAGCACGCCAGGCACTCCTGTCTTCCACTGCCTCCCGCAGCTTGGTCAAACTCATGTTGGTAGCTTCGAGAACATTGTCCAATCATCTTGTCCTCTGTTGTCCCCTTCTCCTTGTGCCCTCAATCTTTCCCAACATCAGGGTCTTTTCCAGAGAGTCTTCTCTTCTCATGAGGTGACCAAAGTCTCATGAGGTGACCAAAGTCTCAGCTTCAGGATCTGTCCTTCCAGTGAGCACTCAGGGCTGATTTCCTTCAGAATGGATAGGTTTGATCTTCTTGCAGTCCATGGGGCTCTCAAGAGTCTCCTCCAGCACCATAATTCAAAAGCATCAATTCTTTGGTGATCAGCCTTCTTTATGGTCCAGCTCTCACTTCCATACATCACTACTGATAGGCATCAAAAGCCCTCTCTTGCATGAATTTTGTCTAATGCTCTTTTGAAGCCACCTAGGTTGGTGGCCCTCACTGTCCCCAGTGGAAGCGCGTTCCATAATTTCCCCGTACCTGTCCTGAATGTTCCGTCACTCAGCTTCATTGGTATGAACCTCCTTATCTCACTAGTTAGCTACCAAAACCTGACTTTTATCATCAGTCCCATTTTTCTAGAAAAAGAGATGCTGGAGCTCACTATCAACTTGTTATCTTAGAATGGCAATGGCGCCCACCTGAGAGGTGCCAGAGCTGAACTCTAGTGAGCGCCAGCTGAAAGAAAGCCCAGCTTATCATCATGTTTTATTGCCAGGGGAGAGGAGGCTTCAAGTCTGCATGAAGGAGAAATGCGGAGAACGGAATTTAAATTTGCAAAAATTAGAGACTGAGAGACAGGAAACAACAATGACATATTGTCCCATTCCTTTTAAAAAGGTGTCTTTTTTTTTAATTAGGAGGGCAGGGGAAAGAAAAAAAAAAAAAACTCCTCTAAAGCTATGATCTCACATTATGTATGGTTAGCATTCTGGCTCTTAGCTCCTCCACCCCTCTGCTTTCATGCCTTAGCCTACATTCTTTGAGCAGGTAATTTATTCACATAAAAGCTAATGTGTCCACTGGCAGAACCTGCTTAGTGGAGCTTTGTGATCCCAAACCCGTAAAAAGTGAACTGTGCTTGTAATAAATGGGAAAGACCACGCACGACAACAAAATTGAAGCAGCCAAGAATGACAGGATGAGAAAGGTAGCGCTGAAGCAAAAAAAGGAGGTGGGGGAATTCAAAATGTAAGGGAGTACAGGGCATTGCAAGTCTGAGTCAAAGAAACTGCTGTTATACAGCTAGTAGGCAGGGGAGGTACATTGGGACAAGGAAAGCAAGCAACTGTTCCCCATACTGTTCCATATCTCTACATTATAACAGAGATACCGCACTATTCTGTTTAGAAATATTGGAAATGTGTGTCCTTTTTATTCATATTTTTTACAGTGGAAACTGGTGGTGAAGAAGAGGTGAGCTGCACCAACTGATGGCAAAAGAGAATGATTTCTATTCAAGAACAGAAATGCAAAAACTGGATCCAAAATGAACCCCAAAACAAAAGAGAAAGCAAAAATTAAATTGAAAAGCAGCCTGCAGGCTGCTTTTTAAAATTTAAACCCTGAATAAAACTTTTAAACAAAACTGGGCTATTTGGAAAATAAAATCTGCATTTTATCAGCAGCTCAAGATACATTCTCTTTTGTTTTGTGTTGTTGTTGTTTTTTTGTAATCAAGAACAGAGGGGTTACAAGAATGCAAGGAAAAAACCCAGAGAAAGCGCTATAGATGTAGGAATAACCCCCTCTTCCCCTGGAACGCTCACTAAACTTACAGACACTTTCCCTCTTTCAAAATGCTGAAGTCGCTTGTTTGGAGTGTCCCTGGGAGTGAAAGTTCATTACAGTCACTAATGCCTCACCCGCCTTATGGGAGGGCCGGCCCTAATCAAACCATATAATTTGCTAAATGGTGAACAGAAGACTCAACAATATCCTGCAGCGGCCCTTCTGAAGCCTTGCTGTGTGCTCTTCCACTGATGTCACTCCCTTGCCCTTTTGCTTTACCCTATCTAGTAATTTTCTGTAGCCCACACCCAGTTTCTCAATGCCTAATATACTGGAGAGAGAGAGAAAATGTGACCTTCAAAATACACAGAACATCAATAATTTGAGGACAGAGAGAGGCAAGAAGAAAGGAAATGTTGGGGGAAATATTTCTAACAGGATTCACACACATATACATAAAGTCTTCTGATACATATCTAATAGCATCCTTGCCCTTGGCTTCAGGCAAGGTCTATAATATTTGCTGCAAGTTGTTTCTACAGCTAGAAATTGAAAGAAAAAAAAAACATTCTGGATTAAGCCTCACCTCCTGCATATCATTGGCCAACATTTATTTTACAGGGCTGGATTTGCCCAGCAGTAAGCAACAAAATATTTTCCACAGTGATTTGAGCTACCAGGAAGCATCTCATTGACTTGTTTGTTTATACTTCCTAGGGCGTGCAGGCACTATCCATTGGATGTGTTAATAAATATTCTGTTTCATTTTAAGAATGAGTCTTCTTGAATTGAGGAAGCTTTGCCTTTTCCTGGGGGGGCAGAGGGGGGTTTATTTTAGATTAACTTGATAGTTTGGGTTACAGATAGGTAGCCGTGTTGGTCTGCAATAGTCAAAACAAAAAAAAAATTCCTTCCAGTAGCACCTTAAAGACCAACTAAGTTAGTTCTTGGTATGAGCTTTCGTGTGCATGCACACTTCTTCAGATATGTATCTGAAGATATGTATCTGAAGAAGTGTGCATGCACACGAAAGCTCATACCAAGAACTAACTTAGTTGGTCTTTAAGGTGCTACTGGAAGGATTTTATTTTTTTTTTGATAGTTTGGGGTAAGTCAACGTTCCTCTGAAGGAGCACAGCTTGGTTCCAGCATTTGCTACTTATCACAAGGCTTTCTGGCTTCCAAACTCCATTTCAGAAGCGGTGATCTTTGCAGTAAAAGCAGAACCGCCTCTTGACTGATGTGCCTCTCTCCCATTCATCTGGTGGCATTACTCAATGAACCAAAGTACAGTGGTACCTCAGGTTACATACGCTTCAGGTTATATACGCTTCAGGTTACAGACACCTCTAACCCAGAAATAGTGCTTCAGGTTAAGAACTTTGCTTCAGGATGAGAAGAGAAATCGGGCTCCGGCGGCGGCAGCAGGAGGCCCCATTAGCTAAAGTGGTGCTTCAGGTTAAGAACAGTTTCAGGTTAAGTACAGACCTCCAGAACGAATTAAGTACTTAACCTGAGTACTTAATTACTGTACTTAATTACTGTACTTAGTTACTGAGTACTTAATTAATCACTGTACTGGGTCAGCCTTAATTCTTTCTCCCTATACGTCCTCTTCTTGTTCATTCTATGCAAATGGTAAAATTTAAATGGTAAATTTCAGGAGGGAGATTGGATAAAAATGCCACTGAAATGAGCAAGCAAAATGATCAAGGCACTGGAACATTTTTCCCATGAGGAAAGCCTAAGCAGTGGTGTGGGACCTTTTCCAGCCAAGGGCCACATTTCTTTCTAGGTAACCTTTCAGGGACCACATGCCATATTGCAAGAGGCAAAAGTGGGTAGAGCAAAATAATAATGAATGCCACCTTTTATGGAGTAGGTTAGCTTCTTCGCACCCACACTGCCCTCTCTATCCTCTATCGAGGCAAGCAAGAAGCATGATCAGAGGTCAGGGACAAATTCCAGCCAGGCAAAAACACCCAGGAAGAATGCAAAGCGGAACTGGTGAGAGCTATGGTTAGGAAGGGTGTGTGGTCTGGACAGTCAAGAGCCTGAGGGCTGCATTTGGCCCCCTCGTCTAAGTTTCCCAGACCCTGGCTTTCTGTCTCCCAAAAGAGGAACTCTCTCCCCAAGAGGCACATTTAGTGCACAGCTTTCACCATATGCTGAAACATAGGAGCCAACTCCTAGGGGCAGTGGGGGCTTCGGCCCTCACAATAAAATATTTGAGGGGGTCAGGCCCCCACAACGTTGATGGACATTCCCATTCAAATGGTGTGTGTGCACTGTCATGTGATCAATTATGCAGGGTGGGGCTTACCTGGGCCCCCACAATACTTTATTGGATGGATTTCCCCCAAATTGATTTTTGAATTTATTGTTATTCATGCTTTTATACTGTATTTTATGCTGTTTTTTGTTGTATCACAATTAAGTGTTTTAAATTTGTTGTTAGCCGCCCTGAGTATGGTTTTCTGAACCAGGAAAGGCTGGGTATAAATAAAAAAAAATATTTATTTATTATTTATTTATTCAAGTTTGCTGAAGACACACCTCTTCCCTGACCTTTTCATTCTCTTTTTACATAGCCATTTCCGACCTGGGAGGAGAGCGGGTTGTGGCCTAATCCCTCCCACACACGCAGGGGCTGGCCCTTTGCCCCCGCGTGAACAGGGAATCCCCAGGTGTGTCTTCGAGCCTGCCCACCAATCAGCGGGCTAGGGAGGCGGGGCCTAGCCTATTTAAGGCCAGGCATGCCCGGGGACCGCCCTCTTTCCCCTTTCCAGCCGAGCGGTTTTCCCATCCCACCCACCCTTTAGGCTTAGCTAGCTATGACCTTGCTATGGACTTCGGTTGGTCGCCGCAAGGGGCCTGGTAGGAATTTTTTCCAATTTGGCGCACTTCGAGCCTTTTGGTTTTTTCGCCTACCTCATAGCAAACACCACAACTTCCGCGGTATTGGCGGTTAGGCATTGGCAGGGGTTAATTGTTATGCAAATGAATGGGGGGAAGGAAGCGCCATCACCTTCCCCCAATGGAAAGGGTAGTCCAGTAGAGGACTCCGGGGGGCGTTGCCCTGTCCGAAACCTAGGGAAGTAAGGGCCTTCGGCACGCCCCCGAGCGGTGACACCAGTGGGATCCTAGTTGGCATACTTCAACAGGACTCCCACGGCTTGTGGATAGCCCTTCCCAGTCTCCATGCCGGGTAGTCGATAGGAGCCAATGCCTAAGGCCAATACCTTTCAATTCTGTAATCAATAAAGTTGTGGCCTTTTTATGCCCATTAACCTTAAATAATGTGTCCAGTGTCTTCATTTCACATGGGGGAGGGGACTTGCCACGCAACCCAAACTTTTTTATCTCATGTAACCCACGAGATGGGATGAACAATATAGCTGCCAGATGTTTTACAGCGGTCCAGTTTGGACATAACATTTCGCATTTATGTCCTGCTCACTCCCCCACTTGCCTCCTCTCCTCTGTGTGTTGATTTTGGCATGCTGACAGTGGTTAGCTTACATTTTCGTCCCCCATTATGTATGAAATACAAAACTTGGTTTAACACTGGCTTACTCGCCGCGATCTTTAGACACTGACACTGTTTTTGGGGCAGAACCTTTTGATCAGAATTACAGGCGAAGTCAAATCATACTATTTGATTCACCCACCTCCTGAAAGAGTAAACGGGTGCAGGAATTGCATTTTAACTAGCTATAGATCAGCCCCTAGGCTCAAATCTTTCTTCCTTTCTAAATAAATAGAGGATCTAGCCTACATTTCACTGGAACAAATAAAGTTATGAACCTATAGTCCTTTGCCACAATAAGATTGAGTTAGGGAATGCAGACCTGATTGTTAATGTAATTATTTTTCTCTGCAGCCTACTATCGAACAGAATAAGGTATTGTGTGAGATTAATTGGACTCATTACGGCCACTTCAAAGTTTGTTCAATAATATGCTGTCTCTCACTTCTAAGTAACTTTCTTGATATAATTAGTTTCTTAACCTCTTCTTAGCACACTTGACAGTATGGCAAAGTTGTAATAGGAGTGAGGCTTTCTTCTCAATATTATTCATGTTCCTTCTGGTTTTTTACCTGAGGTTGTGATGGACTGAAACTTGTCCAGTTTCTCAAAAAGTTTTATTCCTCTGTGAAAGGCTTCCGTTTTCTGACTGATTCACAGGGTGCTGCAGAATTCCTTTAAAAAGTCAGTGGGTGCAGGGATGAGCTCAGTGTATCATTGAGAGAAGGCTGAGAGTGATTTGTGTTCTCGTTTTCATTTCATATGTCTTCTGTGCTCTACAGTCTCCAGAAGGGCTGTAGCTCAGTGGCTGAACAGCTGCCCTGCATGCAGTGTGCCTCCCTCATTTTGTTTTTAAGGAAAGTTATTCCTTTTACCTTAAAAAAAATAGATCTTTCCACAATTCCTTTAACGGTAAAGAAGACTTTACATGTTTGAAGATAGCAATGGGCATCTCGTCACATTTACAGGGAAGTCCAGTTGTGATTGCCCTAAAGTTTTCAGGAAATACTGGCAGCACTAAGATGGCTGAAGAATATGGACTATCATAAAAATGACTTGTAGATTGAAAGAAGGGGCACTCACTGTTAGAATTCCTGCTCCATGATTGCAGTCATGGGATTCTTGTCTATCACATAACGGTATATGTTTTGACTCCAAAGAGTGGGAAGTGACGGAGACAGGATGTTTGTTTTACTGTGTTCCGTGAAGTGGGACTATTGTCCTTTGTTCTTTTTGTCCTTTGATGCTAGAGAGAGAGGGAGCCATGTTGCAGTGCTCCGTGTGTGTTTATATGTAAAGAAAGTAGATTAGCCAAAATGCTGAGTTGCTGTAGTTCTGTTATGCAAACCGCGAAGACTCTGTGGATTCTAAGTGTTCTGATGTCTGTTGGCATCGTTCGCTGTGATGTTTGGGCAGAAGAAAGGTTTTGAAGCTCCCAAACAATCAACCAGGAGGGAGGGAACATGCCAGTCGGGCATGTGTCTCTGCAGGGTCCTACTCGAGAGTAGGATATGCTCCTGACAATGGTTGTGGGCCCAGGGTTCAGGGCCACAGACCCAGTGCCAGCAGAGGAAGAACCAGGGGCTGTTCTTGTCCCTGTTGGGAGTCTCCTGGAACCGGCAGCGTGAGGCAAACCTCTTCAGAGATGGAAAGGAAAAAGCTGCAAGGAGACAGTGAGTAAAGCCTGTGCCTAAAAGTGAAAGTAAAGAAAGGCCAGCAGAAGAAGGCTTGATTTATAGCTGCCTGATACAGACGGCTCAAAACTAAGGCTCGCCAGCAATATTCCCTCCCCTTGGAATTCGATTCCATTTGTCCGTAAATGATGGAGAATACTTGAAAAAAATGCAGAGGAAACCTTTGGCATTGCACTATTTTGAAGCTGCTAGTGAGAGCTAAGGCTATCATTAGCTGTTATCCATGATGGCTATGCTTTGCCTCCATGGCAATAGGTAGGAATGTTTCTGAATACAACTGCAGTTTCTGGGAAGCCTGGTGGGAAGATAGTGCTCTTGAGAGTTTCCCACAGGCATCCGACTGGCCACAGTAAGAACAGGATGCTGGACTAGGTAGGGCATTATTCTGATCCAGTAGGTTTTCATATTATGTTCTCCTATTGCTAATTTTGTCAGGAGGAGAGGGTGAATACAAAGAACATTTGAATCATAAGAAAGAAGCTGTAGAAGTGATGTCCTTATTATCTGTTACTTTGCATGCCATCAATGGAGTCTTATCTCATAAGAATGGGCAGCCAGACCATAAGCTTTGCGGTGCCTGATATCAATGCCTTTTATACCTGCTATTCACTGTCATGAATCCCTGTGATGCAGCAATAACATAAAGAGGGGAGGGAATCCCTAAACAAAATTGCAGGGTGCAAAAAAAGAGAAAAGAATAGCCCGATTCATTTCCTTGAACAGATCTTCCTTATACCATTTCTCTCAATTCGTTGGAAAAATTCTCCATCAGACAGTTATGCTAACCATGGAAACATGCTATGGCACCAAAATCCCTCTGAGGGAAATATATAGCTTGAGATGGTCTTGAAAAACGTTCCTTCAAAATATGCCAATTATCCCAACAGGAGATTGGTTAATAATTGATTAATCACTCCTCTAATCATATACTGGAGCTGAAATCTTTATAGCAATTAAGTTGCTTTAATGCTTGATAATTATTACCCACAAGGATGAATGTGTACTAGTAGCAATGGAGGTGTAGCAAGGTACACTAGCATAAAATGGGATTATGGCTGAGTCTAGGAATGAAGACGCAAGGCACAAGTCCTGGATTTTAAATGAGTCACAGTTGTATTAACCAAAAGATCCTGCAACATGAAGTTTAAATTCTGCATAATCTGAGTATGGGTGGCTAATTTCTTGGGATGCTTTGGTAGCAACCACCCACTTCATCCCGCTGTTTGATTCAACATTATGGACTCAGCTGCATTAGTCAAAAATCAGTGTTTTAAAAGCGTTATAAACATGCAACACTGGATGGTGCTGTAAAGCACAAAACCTTTCTATGTAATTTTACATAGGGTTTTTTCTTGCATTATAAAAAATTAATTTATGACTAATAATAATAATAATTTGTACCCCACCCATCTGACTGGGTTGCCCCCGTCACCCTGGACGGCTTCCTACACACACACACACACACACACACACACACACACACACACATATATATATATATATATGCAGGTTTTCGTGTCCTCGGGTGTCTTCCCGTGTAAAAGTTGGGGTGTCTAGGCGACGTTTCGACGAGGTCTCACTCGTCATCTTCAGGCTGGTGCTTTCGGCTTCTTGTTACTGGAACAGAGCGGGATCTCAATGTTTGAGTTCCTATAAATACTGTAGAGGGGGTGTGGTGTCTAGCCTCCAATGTTCTGGGCAGAGAGGAAGTTCCCAGGCTAGTGTGCCTTTTCTTCTTTTGTTCCTTAATTACTTTAGAGATACCTTGAGTGATTTCTTGAGTGATATCCTGAGTACCACTTAGGTGGGTCATTAGGTGTGGATTAGTTGCTAAAGTCTTTGTGTCTTGACCTCTTGAACTTTGTGAAGAGTTTTCCTGAGAAGATGGCTGTATTGCACTTAGTTGTGCTTTGGCTTGGCTTCGTGTATAGGGGCGAGCTGTGGTTTTGTGGCTTGTGTCAGCCAGATCTGTGTAGGGATTGCAGGGGGGTGCAGCATCCGGAGGTGCCACCATGGATTGGCTACTGGATGGTGTCAGTAATTCATCTGTGGAGAGGGTCTGGGTTTGGGTCTGGTGTGGTTGATTGGTGTTGGCGTTCTGTGTGCCTCTGGATCTGGTGTCAGTTTTTGTGGGGAGGGCT
The DNA here is from genome assembly GCF_964106915.1 of Podarcis gaigeae. Taxonomy (NCBI): domain Eukaryota; kingdom Metazoa; phylum Chordata; class Lepidosauria; order Squamata; family Lacertidae; genus Podarcis; species Podarcis gaigeae. The sequence goes on along the minus strand of NC_139681.1, from coordinate 88,722,639 downwards.
AATTTCCAGATGTCTGGCAAGCGGGATGTGTCGTCACGCTTGTTCATGTTGTGAGGGTGTTTCTCTATCTCGATGGCTTCCATGATTATTCTCTTGTGGTGATGTTCCGTGTTAAAGAGCAATTTGGAATCTGCAAAATTAATTTCGTGTCCTGTTTCTTTCATGTGTTGGAAAAGAGAGGAAGTTTTTTCTTCTTTTTTGACGGCATTCTTGTGTTCTGCGATACGTGCATTTATTCGTCTGTTTGTTTGTCCAATGTACGTGGCTGGGCAGACTTTGCAGGGTATTTCATAGATCCCTTGGTTTTCCAACTGGATTTTATCCTTGGGGTTTCTGAGGATATTGGCTATTTTTTGGTTGGTGCAAAAGGCTGTTTTGATATTGTGTTTATGGAGGATTTTGCTAATTTTATCTGTAGTGCCCTTGATATAAGGAAGGAGGGCCATGCCATTGTTTTCTTCTGTGTCTTGGTTTTTGGGGGGTGTTTCCTTTTGGATTAGCTTCGTAATCCTGTTTTGCTGGTATCCATTGGCAATTAACACATTTGAGAGATTCTGTAACTCAGTTGTCAAGTGGTCTTTGTCAGCCAGGCGTTTGGTTCTGGAGATGAGAGTCTTGGCTACGGAGTTTATTTGTGCAGGGTGGTGGTGTGATTGTGCATGTAAGTAGCGGTTGGTGTGTGTTTTTTTCTGGTAGATAGTGTGTCCTAGGGAGCCATCAGGTTTTTTGTAGATTAGGACGTCAAGGAAGGGAAGTTGGTTGTTGGCTTCTATTTCCATAGTGAATTGTATTTTGGGGTGTAAGTTGTTGAGATGTGTGAGGAAGCTATCCAGTTTTTCCTTCCCGTGTGGCCAAATTACAAAGGTGTCGTCAACATATCTGAGCCAAAGTTTGGGTTTGTGTTCTGACTTGTCTAAAGCATTGGTTTCAAAGTGTTCCATGTACAGGTTTGCGATGACCGGTGAGAGGGGTGATCCCATAGGTGCTCCTTCTATCTGTTTGTATCTTTGTCCATTGTGGATGAAGTACGTGTTGGTTAGGCAGTGGTTGGTCAGGTCCAAGATGTATTCGGGGGGATTGTATTTGTTTTGAATAGCTGTCAAGGCTTCATTAATGGGCACTTGTGTGAAGAGAGATACAACATCGAAGCTCACAAGTAGGTCATTAGGATGTAGGTTTTGCTTCTTTATTGTTTCTATGAACTGGAAGAAGTTTGGTACGTGTGAAGAGATGGATTCTGCATAGGGCTGAAGTTGCTTGGCGAGAAATTTAGCGAGATTTTGTAGAGGTGAGCCTATGGAGCTGACTATTGGTCTGAGTGGTGTTCCTTCTTTGTGTATCTTGGGGAGGCCGTAGAGTTTGGGGCATCTGGATGATTTATATATATATATATATATATATATGCTATATATATATGCTTATATATATGCTTATATATATATGCTTTCGTAGATTTTCACGGGTACAGGAATGCAGGTTTTGGTGTCCTCGGGTGTCTTCCCGTGTAAAATTTTACACGGGAAGACACCCGAGGACACCAAAACCTGCATATATATATATATATATATATATATAAAATAAAACATTAAACCTTAAAAAAAAATCCCTATACAGTCGTACCTTGGAAGCTGAATGCCTTGCAAGTCAAATGTCAAATGTTTTGGCTCCCAAACACTGCAAACCTGGAAGTGAGTGTTCTGGTTTGCGAACGTTCTTTGGAAGCCGAACGTCCAAAGCGGCTTCTGCGGCTTCCGATTGTGTGCAGGAAGCTCCTGCAGCCAATTGGAAGCCATGCCTTGGGGATCGAATGTTTTGGAAGTCGAATGGACTTTGGAAGTCGAATGGACTTCGGCTTCCATGGTACAACTGTACAGGCAAGCTTTCCTTGCTTATTGAGTCATCTAGCTCAGCGTTGTGTGAACTGACAGGCAGCAGGCCTCCAGGGTGCTAAGACAGGGTTCTCTCCATGTCCTACTTGTAGATACTCGAGATTGAATCAGGGACCTTGTGCATGCAAAGGAGGAGATGCTCTACCACTGAGCTACACTCTTTCCTCATTGCTTACTCTACTCCTCTATACACACTTAGGTGCAATGAAATGCCATTAACAATTGACACAGGAGCCTGGATTGCACTTCTCAAGCCAGCCATTGGCACTAACTCATTCAGTTTCTTCTTTCAGAAGGGCAAAGAACCATTGCCTTCCCCATGGGGGAAGTGTAGAATTTCGAACTACTCAAAAGTCATAAAATACTTATTTATAGCGTGTGGGTTTTTTCCTCTTTGTGTAGATCCACCTTGACTCTGAATCCTGTAGGCATTTGACGAACCTTTCCTATCTCTTCATATTCCATACGCTCTCTCTCTCTCTGGTCATTTCCCCCCACCCCCCTAAAAAGAGGATATTGTAGAAAAAGGTTCAGATAAGGGCAACCAAAATGTTCAAGGGCTTGGAGCAACTCCACTATGGGGAAATGTCACCATATACATGACTTATTAGGGTTGTTGTTTTTTTTAAAAAAAGGCAAGTAAGATGAGACATTGGTGCTGGAGGAGACTCTTGAGAGTCCCATGGAATGCAAGAAGATCAAACCTATCCATTCAGAAGGAAATCAGCCCTGAGTGCTCACTGGAAGGACAGATCCTGAAGCTGAGGCTCCAATACTTTGGCCACCTCATGAGAAGAGAAGACTCCCTGGAAAAGACCCTTATGTTGGGAAAGATGGAGGGCACAAGGAGAAGGGGACGACAGAAGACGAGATGGTTGGATAGTGTTCTCGAAGCTACCGGCATGAGTTTGACCAAACGGTGGGAGGCAGTGGAAGACAGGAGTGCCTGGCGTGCTCTGGTCCAGGGGGTCACAAAGAGTCGGATACAACTAAATGACTAAACAAAAACAAACAAGATGAGATATGATAGAAATGTATAAAATGGTGCATGGTGTATAGAGAGTGAACAAGGAGATGGAGTTCCCCTCCTGCTTTTTTCATAATGCTAGAACTCAGGGACATCCGTTGAAACTGCTGCCAGATTCAGGACAGACAAAATAAAGTGCTTTTTCAGATTGTGCATTATAACTAACTAACTAACTAACTAACTATTTTTTTTTTAATTACTTGTACCCCACCCATATCACTGGGTTGACACACACACACACACTTCTGTATCTATTCAACAATGTCTCTTGAAAGTTGGAAAGAACTTAGTAAATTATGTCAATTAACCCATAACATCTTTAACCTAATTTTAGAATCAAGTGAAAAGGACTTTTGCGTCACTTTGTTAAGAAATTACCGTACTTCACTGAACAATGACTTGCAATGAATTTCAGACATCAAATCATTGCCATTAGCAAGCAGTACCCTCAAAAGCATGTTTGGGTTGTTGTTGTTTTTAGTATTTACGGATCCATTTTTACTCCGAAGTACTATCTCTAAACCAAAATGTGGCCCTTAGTCCTTCTCACCTTCTGTCTATTCCATCCCAGTTCTGCTGGTTATAGCATTGAAAACTGGCAGAACTGGAAGGAAAAGAGAAGCCCTAATGTATGCGTGCCATCTATAACCTCCCCTTGCAAATTGATACGTCTACACCTTTTGCCCACAAATTCACTAGGACTGTAGGTTTAAAATTAAACACTCTACATTAAAAGTTTATTAAAGTGTTAAAATTCTTGACTAAGATTTTTTTTTTTTAAGTGCAGCTAGAATTATTTGGGATGCATAAAATGAGTGCACAGCTCTGGGTTTCTTGGAAAAATTAACATGCTGATGGCCAAGTCAAGTGGTCGAATTAGCACAAAGAGAGCATGCAGAGGTTAGCAAGTGGTGAAGCCATGCTGTGAATATTTGCATCTCTCTTCTGACTTACTTTCTTCATACCTTTCAAAGTAATGACTTGATAGATCATTCCAGCGCTTGGAAAGTTTGTTTTTAACTGTTTTAGTTCAAGTTCATCCTCTCTAAAAAGGAACCAGTTCCAGTACACTTTTGTACTTTTAAATTACTGTGTAGTTCTTTCAGATTAATCCAAATGAATCCTTGGCAACTCCCCCCCCCCCCCCAATATTCAGGATGCTATAAGCTTCTGTGCTGAAGTAGAGGATGCAAAAGGAAATCAGAGGCCACACGAAAGTAGTAAGATATCTGACAGGCAAAATGTCCACTGGTGAAGCTTTCCTCAGAATTGTATTTCCATGCTAGAAGAGTTTACCATCTTTAATTTCTGCTAGCCACTGCGTTCTGTGTGTACTTCTCACTGAAAGCTGCTCTAGTCTGCTCTTTAGCTTAGAATATACAAGAAATGCCTCACATTCCTTCTTTCAGAAAATGACCTTAGCAGCACTTCCATACCTGCCTAATACGTTGCGGTCATATTTTGTTTTCTAATTTTCTTTACAGGCGTCCAGCTGACTGACTTTTTTCTTAATGAAAGCTAAGAGTCCGTGTCTCTTGTATGGGGATTGGAGAATGAATGTGAAGATGAACCAGAAAACATTCAAGATTCTACCCCCTAAATGAACTTAGTTCACCTTTAGTTCACCCAGCGATGATCAGGACCACATTCACATGTAGCTCAGAGATTTTTGAAGTAGTTCAGCGAACTTCATTCAACTGAGCTACTTTATTCCAAGCCGTGGATTAGACAAAGTCCACCAGTCTCAGAGAAATTTAATTGCATGCTCTGTAATAGCGTGTAATAAAAGAGACTTTAAAAGTGCTTGACTATGGCAGGATCATGTGGCTTATATTAACAAAAATCTGAGACGCTAAGTCTGAAAAAAGTGGCCAAAGAGTTTCATAAGGAGTATAGCATAATCCTATAGCCAAGGGACGCGGGTGGCACCGTGGGTAAAACCTCAGCGCCTAGGGCTTGCCGATCGCATGGTCAGCGGTTCAAATCCCCGCGGTGGGGTGCGCTCCCGTTGCTCGGTCCCAGCGCCTGCCAACCCAGCAGTTCGAAAGCACCCCCGGGTGCAAGTAGATAAATAGGGACCGCTTACTAGCAGGAAGGTAAACGGTGTTTCTGTGTGCTGCTTTGGCTCACCAGAGCAGCTTCGTCACGCTGGCCACATGACCCGGAAGTGTCTGCGGACAGCACTGGCTCCCAGCTTCTAGAGTGAGATGAGCGCACAACCCTAGAGTCTGTGAAGACTGGCCCGTACAGGCAGGGGTACATTTACCTTTACCTATAGCCAATTCTACTAGCAGAGCCAATCCAGTGATGATACGGACACCCTAGCAAGAATAAGCATGTAACCCTCATCATTAATGAAGCTTGCCATTGCTGTTTATTGAGAAAAGCAAGGTTATAACTTGGAGCCCAGCGAAAACGAGACACAGCATTAAAACAGTGGTTTTGGCAAACTTGCTCTTAATCATGTTCACATTCAACAAATGGAATCCTTACTGAACTTTCTTGTACCTGTGGACCTTTGGACATGTGGGAGATACCCATTTTCTATGCATGGCGTATTCTCAACACCAGAGAGAAAAAGGCAGTCCCTAGTGATGTGGAGATCTGTGTGTGCATCAGCAGCTAAGCACCACAGTATCTGGAACACAATAAGAAACTGTACAATTGCTCTGTTGAGACTAATTTAAAACAACTGCTGTATAATGACTGCATTTCAATATCTTCCAAAAATAATCATTTTTATGTAATCTACGGTGACAGGTTTACTGAATAAATTAGATGTGTTAAATTTTTACAATGCTCCGCATAGAGGCATCCTGATACAATCTGCATTAAATATAATTAACTTTCTTCCAGCAGAATCCTTAACAATCTAACATTAATCTAAAATTATAACAATACATTATTTCCCCCACATTTATTGACCTCATTATGTAGATATATTATTATAGGTACTTCATTGCATTATTTCACGTCTTCCAGAAGCAGAGTGACTGAAGAAGAAGGGAAAAAAACCATAGCCTAAAAATAAAATAAAATAAAACCACATTTAATTTTATACAGCTCATTCTCAACACAAGATGCCTGAAAATATGTTACAAAATAATGACTTCAAGCTACGGATAGTTTGCTGAACTTGACAGTTAGGCAGCTATTATCCATTTAATAATCAGCTCAAGAAGAGAGCACAGTACAATGGAACTATTTTTACTGTGACAAAGAAAAGCTTTTGAGGGTTCTATCCTTTGCCTCATCTAGGTATGACTCATATGACCTTTGGAAATGATAGTCATAGGCTAGCATAATGATAACATCCCACCAATGATTACTGGTACTACTAGGTTCAGAAATGAGAAGTGTGAGATGACTGTTTCAGTTTAGTTGGTATTATTACATTTCATGGTTGTTTGACCCAGCTGTTCTGTATCTGGGGTTCAAAAAATGTAGGAGTCACTGACCTTTATGAGCCAATGGGCACATCTGGAATTTTGAGAAAGTTTCATGAGTGCCAGTCACAAAATGGCAGTCATGGGGAGCGAAAAGGAAGAAAGGAGGAAAAGAGGTAAAGGTAAAGGGACCCCTGACCATTAGGTCCAGTCGTGACCGACTCTGGGGTTGCAGCGCTCATCTTGCTTTATTGGCCGAGGGAGCCGGCATACAGCTTCCTCCGGGTACAAACCAGTTTGGGCCTGCATCACGGAATGTTATGAAGGTGAATGCAATTCAGCTCAAACTGAAAAAGGCAGAATACAAATGCATCCATTAAATACATTTCTGAGTTCAGTGTACTGAATATGTGGTGGAGGAACTGGCCATGGTGCTGAAAGCAAATACGTCATAGAATGTTCGCATTGAAACTGTTTTATTGTGTTTCGATATTTTTGCAACTGTGCTGAGGGTGTTCAGTCATGGATGAGGAAAATGGCATTGGTTTTTCCCATTCACAGATTAAATTGCCCTCAAAGAAAATGCTGCATGTTAGTTTATCATTTTATCACTTCTTTATATGGTAAAGTAGTTTAGATGTGGTGAAGTGTTTATAACATTGCACAGTAGTTTTTTGTTTTTTAAAAAAAATGGTAGTGGTAGTAACATTGTCATCAAATCAAATTAGTCATCACACCTACTATATGTGTATAAAACATATATGTGCTATATATTGAAGGGATTATTACACAAGAACAGTGATTGGTCTGCTTGTAACCATGTATTAAAAACACACACAACCAGAAGACTTTTTTGTTGGGTGTAGTGGGTTAGAGGGGACGCAGGTGGCGCTGTGGGTTAAAGCCTCAGCGCCTAGGACTTGCCGATCGAAAGGTCGGCGGTTCGAATCCCTGCGGCGGGGTGCGCTCCCGCTGCTCGGTCCCAGCGCCTGCCAACCTAGCAGTTCGAAAGCACCTCCGGGTGCAAGTAGATAAATAGGGACCGCTTACCAGCGGGAAGGTAAACAGCGTTTCCGTGTGCGGCTCTGGCTCGCCAGAGCAGCGATGTCACGCTGGCCACGTGACCCGGAAGTGTCTCCAGACAGCGCTGGCCCCTGGCCTCTTGAGTGAGATGGGCGCACAACCCCAGAGTCTGTCAAGACTGGCCCGTACGGGCAGGGGTACCTTTACCTTTACCTTTACCTAGTGGGTTAGAGAGATACCGAGACAAGATTAAAAAAAAAATGTTCTTATAAGCAACAACTGCTGCAAGAATTTTGTTAGCCCAAAGATGGAAACAACAGGAGTTACCAACAAAAGAGTGGCAGATGAAAAGGATGAACTTTGCAGAACTGGCTAAACTGACAGAAAGAATCTGGAATCAGTGAGACCAATCATTCCGAAAGGACTGAAACAAATTTATATTATATTTGAAAAAGAGATGTAAGCAATTTAGGTCATTAGCAGGGTTATCTGAAGATCTGTAAAATGAAATTACTACCTATTCAGGTTGAGTAATATAATACTTTAGGTAATGGTATAACAAGAATAGGAAACGAAGCAAAATGTAAAGATGTAAAGTTTAATTTTGTAAACCATCAGAAGGGAGGGAGGGAAGTCTTTAGGTCAGTCGAGCCAAAGAGGTCAGTCGAACAAGAAGGTATGATGTTACGTAATGTGATTATATGTAAAACCAATAAAATTATTTATAAAAATAAAATAGTCATTCAGCAGAACTCAGTGGGAAGATCAGTTTACTTAAACCAGAGGGGGTGGGGTTAATAATAATAATAATAATAATAATAATAATAATAATAATATTTATATCCCACCCTCCCCAGCCGAAGCCGGGCTCAGAGCAGCTAGCATTAATAAAATAATACAACATTCTAAAATCATTTCATTATAAAATTAATTCAAATCAAATTGATGGCAACCATTGGGCTAGAGTTCTGTGAAGATTGCCAAAGGAGGGAGTCAGGCTGTGCCCTGGCCAAAGGCCTGGTGGAACAGCTCTGTCTTACAGCCCCTGCGGAAAGATGTCAAGTCCTGCAGGGCCCTAGTCTCTTGTGACAGTGTTCCACCAGATCGGAGCCACAGCCAAAAAAGCGCTGGCTCTAGTTGAGGTCAGCCTAACCTCTCTGTGGCCTGGGACCTTCAAGATGTTTTTGTTTGAAGACCATAAGTTACTCTGTGGGACATACCAGGAGAGGCGGTCCTGTAGGTACAAGGGTCCTAGGACCTTAAGAGAGGTGGGAAAGCACAGGATAGATAGATATCTTTATTGTCATTGTCCCATGCAGAACATTGTCCCATTGTCCCATTGTCCCATGCAGAACATTGTCTCCAACAAGGAAAGGAGATGATCAATGAAAGAAAGTATTAACATTTCATCAAATGGGTGTTTGAAGAGGATGCAATATCATAAAACAATGCCTCCTCTTCATTCTGTTGCCCAAGGTGAAATACAGAATGGGTACCTGACCCTGCTAAAATATTTATATAGGCTTCGATAGCACAATAAATGAATCAATTTAGTATGCTCATACAAACTGCCAATGTAAGTAATTTCACACATGCACATATGCACCTATATGGATGTTCTGGGGTCTATTTCTATAATTGCAAAGTACACTTTCATTAAAATATGGAGCAGGGTTGCTTCAGAAGTTCAGATTTCAATGGTGCATAATTTGGCTCAGCTTGATAGAAAATTTGTTGCCTACGAACGAAAGCTACAAAAAAACAAATCAATGCAGGCAAAGCTGTTCAACAGAAAGTCACAAATTCAAGTGGAGCAATGCATATGTATTCAATCACTGCTATCTCGTCCCTTAGTCTGCCCAGCATATAAAATAATCAATATGCCAACTTCATTTCCAGAATGGGCCTGTGGCAGCGGGGGGGGGGGGGTGGTTCAGGAAATCTGTTGGATGAATTGAGCATTAGAGAGGCAGTGACAAAGAGTATTAAAGCCTGATTAGTCAAATTATAGAACCTAATCAACTCCTGCAGGACCAGGAAAGTAGATCTCATAAATATAGAAAAGATGTCAAATTTGGTATGAAATCTCCCCCTTCAGTTTCAAGTCCTTGGTGAGTGTTTGCCCTTATTTCTCTTCAAAGCAATGACATAACAAATGCTTTAATCTCACAATCCTCCCATTAATATGTTAAAACACCATTGTTGCTTGCAGGTATAAAATGCTTGTGTCAAAAAGGCAGCAGAGAACAAACAAATGTAATCACAGAGCTGGATTTAGAGCTTCCCTGAAGCATGACAACATTTGCTCTGGGACTTAGGCGAGAAAGGCGGGGGGGGGGGTGGATAGAGAGAAAATTATTTTGGTGATGCGTAGTTCAATCTACGTGTTCTAATAACCATTGCTCCCAGTGGAATTTCATACAGAACAAATAATATCCCATAGAATGGAAAGTAATATGAGGTTAGTGATGTATTAGCCCTGCAATAATGAAGGAACTCCAACTTTTTCTCCCCTAAAATTGATAAGGAAACTTTATTGGACTTTTGGATAGAGGTTTGGGCATCAGAGGTCTGACATTGGGCCACATATACGTAAACCATAAAAAAGCTATATGAATCGGGGACTGTAGGTTGCCTGTGTACAAACCTAATTACAATATAGGAACATGTTCCATGAGATGTTCATAACTAGCTTCAAAAGGCAATAATGTTCTATCAACCTCCCAGATTTCTACTATAAAGGAACTTCGAAGGCTCTTTTTAAAAATGTTATTAGCTTCGCAGCAGAAAGATGCCTGAATTTCAGAGATAAATTGAACAGGTGAGTAACATCAAAGCAACAGCTCGTGGGACACTTCTGTTGATGTTTGGTGGTGGTTCACTAGGGATTGAGCCTTTAGTGCAGCAGGTGCTGCCCTGCGGAACTCACTTCCACTTGAGGTACAGCAGGAACCATCCCTCCATTCTTTGGGAAGTCTTTTGGAAACTATCCTGTACAGGCCTTTTGCTATGTGAATTTTATCGATGTGTACAGTGAGGGTTTTTTATTCATATTTTATTGAAAAATATTTCAATTAAACAAAATAAAAAATATGGAAACAAAAAGTGCATAAAAATATAACAAAAAATCAAAACAATCTAATTCTGTACATACTTGCCGAATACAAATGTATATGAGTAAATTTTTTCTTCTTCTAATACAGGCTTCCTCAACCTCGGCCCTCCAGATGTTTTTTGGCCTACAACTCCCATGATCCCTAGTTAGCAGGACCAGTGGTCAGGGATGATGGGAATTGTAGTCTCAAAACATTTGGAGGGCCGAGGTTGAGGAAACCTGCTCTAATACATACTTATTATGTTCTTATAAAACTTCTCATGGTTTTATTGCTGTATGTTGTATACCACCTGGATATATATTTAAATGAAGCAGCAGATTACACATATGTAAATAAATAAAATAAATAAAAGCTATAGAAACAATGGGCTAACAACCAGCAAACCCCAACACCTACTGAAATAAACAGGCCCCAAGTGAATGGTTAAGCATTAACAATTATATTCAATTGGTTCTACTTGGATGTAAGCCATCCCATGCGATGGTTTCTGCAGGAAATGATAGATTTATTTTCCTTCAGACACTCCAGCTCCCACTGAAGAAGAAAAAACCCAAATGTGCAAATTACACAGGCTATCCTGATCCTAGAATGATTTCTATTAGCCATGTGGTTTAGCAGCTACAATTTGTGGGTGTTCCCAGGGCTTTTTTTCAGCCGGAACTCACCAGAACTCAGTTTCTGCACCTCTCAGGTGGGTGGCATTGCCATTATAAGAGAACAAGGGAGGCGTTCATGGTGAGTTCTGGCAACTCTTTTCCTAGGAAAATAGCACTAGGCCTTCTCAGTATCACAAATGACCAGGTGTTCAGAAGTGATAGGGAATGACAATGAAAATAGGAAGGACACATGGAAGTAACCTCAAAAGTCTAGTAGGGGCAATGTAAACAAAGGAAGGATGACCCATGCAATGATGCTGTATAAGGCCAACACAGGCTCCTACACATCCAACATGTTCACAGAGTGCCAGCTATTTGGTTACCTTACTTTTTTTCTTGAGGACCTACCTGGTCCCCATTTTTTGTCATTCCAAGTAGGGGTCAACATCAGGAGGTTATTAAAACACTGGTGGGTCACCAAACTTGACTGCAGAATAAAAATATTCTGGAATAACATATATGAGGAATTGGGGGGGGGGGGATGTTTAAAATTTTGGTAAGAAACCAGAGGCATTTCTCTTAGGGATAGTCTCAAATGACATTCCAAAAGATAAAATTAGAATCTTTTTGTACACAACAGCCACCGCTAGATTATTGGTTGCTAAAAATTGGGAGTGTGCAGAAATACGTTCAGTGACAGATTGGCAACTCAATTTTTTTTAATTTATTGAATTAGCAAAAATGACAGCAATAATCAGGACCCAATCCAACCTGAATCTTAGAAAGGAATGGAAATGTGTTGATGACTACATGGTACAAAGATGTTCCAACAGTAATTTATTGATAAGCATAGATTGATCTCACAAAGATAAGATTTACGAAGTGAAAGAAGGAATGTGAATACACTAGATAATAAATATAAACACAATAGTAATATTAGAAAGTAGAATTAGAGATGCCATGTGCAGGGGGAAGTCACAAGGGAATATGGGGAAAGGGAAAGGTGTATAAATATGTGAGTATATAATTTGTAATGTTAAAGTTGAAGAATACATGATGTGTTTTATTTATAAAACCTACAGTATTTGAATATGTAACGTATATGTACAAATAAATAAAATAAAGTAAAAAAACAAACAAACAAACTGCAGCAGAAAAGGGTTTAAACCCCAATCTCATGGAATTAATCCAAGAACCCCACCACAAAACCATGGGATAGCCAATCACAAATATCCTGCCGCAGAAATGTGGAGTGATGGGAACGTACAGTCATATGTGGTGGGATTGTCCGTTAGTTAATGAATTCTGGAAGCAGACTGGTATAGAAATATCGGGAATTGTGGGTAGGAAGGTGGAAATATCTAAATTAATGGTTCTTATTAGCCTGAGTAGCACCGAGTTAGAAACAAAAAAGGAATGTAAATTGGTAAAATTGATGGTAATTGCAGCCAGACAGGTTATAGTGAGTAACTGGAAAAATGCAGAAGAGCTAGGGGTTGAACGAATGGAGGAAAAAACTGAAAAATATAATAATTTTAGAATATCTAACTGTGAAGATACATAAAATGAAAGGGTTTAAGGTCAGTGAGAAGGAGGAGGATTGGTTTGAGAAGATATTGAAATATTTGGGTAGGTTTGAACAATTTGGGGCAATAAAAATGTTAAAGATCATTACAGCTAGAAACCACTTAATTTCTAAACCAACATCGTTCTAACATAGTATAGTCCAATCTACTACCTTAATCTGAAGTGATCCAGCTCAGTCTACCTGTATTTCTACTACCTCAGTCCCACCTCATTGTGTTGGTCTTTCACACCAGCATTTATTTTTCGACAAGCTATTGTGTGAATTTGGCTGACTTTCCCCCCACAAAGTCCAGACATGGAGTGCATATCTATTACTTCACATTTAGATGGGGAAATGCAGCACTCTGCTTTAAAGGGACTCCATTTCATCTTTGATGGTATTCTCTCTTCTTCTTTCCCCATTTTGGAGTTGCAAGAAGTAATGATATACAGGTGACTCTCAGTCCTCCATTTTCCTTTTAATTTAGAACAGTCCTGCAGGACTCTGGTGCACTAGAGCAATTCTCTGTTCAACAACCTATTATACCAATGCTTGATTTGTCTTCTCGCTGAGATTGGTTTTACTGAGCTCAGCACATGAAATTGAAGAGCCTGTTTCTTCCCATCCAGATTTTGATTTGCTCAGTGGCCCCAGCGGCAGCAAAGGACCTGGCCTCAAGACCACACAGTTTCTGAATGTTGGCCTGCTAAACTATTTCAGGTTCTGTATGTGCACAATGTCATTAAGGGCTTTTCCCCCACTCCAAAGCAGTTCTTTTGCCCCATCTTTTAAAATATTTGGGAGAGTTTTTTTAAAAAACCCTTTCATTTCATATGACAAGACAAGCTACTATACACCATAGCTGTCAAGCGTCCCTTATTTGGTGGGACAGTCCCTTATCCCAGCGCCATGTCCCGCTGCTGTCCCTTATTGATGATGTCCCTTAAATTTCCTGGGTTTCAAAGGAAGCAGCTCCTCTCCCTCCCTCCCTGCCGGCCAGGGAGGAGGGAGGCTCCAACTGTGTTGCTTGGCTGCATTGCTCACCCAATAAGAAGTCTAAGAACAACTGTGGGGTGGAGCTTGCATGCCTGATCAAATCGGCTGTGCTGCCTGGGGACTCGCCTTTGCTCGGCGCTTCCCAGCGGAGAGGTGACAGTGGTTTTCCTTGAGGCTTGAGGCTTCCTTTGGCTGCTGGCTGGGCTTTCTGCCTTTGGCTCGGAGGGGCTCAGAAGTTGAACATACCTGTGCCCGGAAAATCCCTTATTTTGGCTGCCGATCCCTTATTTTTGAGGCTGCTGGTCCCTTATTTTCAAATCTGTAAGTTGACAGCTATGCTATACACAGCCGTATCACCCAATGTGTTACTGTTATGAGTTGTAACCTAATGAAACCAATGTGATAGGCCTATGCAGCTCACCTGATGGTGCCCAGAAAAGTGAGCAAGAATATAATCATCAGCAATGCCAAAAATGGTTATCAGCGGTAGGATAACAGTTCGGCAGCAACTGGAATTTAACCGACTAATTGAGGGCAGAGCAAGATGGAACTTGCACCTGGAAAAACTGCTGAAACAGAATATCTTTTTCATTAAACCGAATCCTAATGAAATATTGAAAGGGATTATTTCTTAACTTGTCAGATGTGCTTCTTTCACAGCCAGCTAAACCCATGTTGTTGCACCTTAGAAAACAAACAATAATTTCAAGCAGTGTAAATTGTGATTTGCAGCACTAGAACAACATTTTTCATCAGCTTCAGCTGAACACATGTGTGCCAAGCAGTTCAGCCCAGCCCAAACTCACTAGCAAGCTTTGAACATATGGAGAAGTTGTGGGCAGGGGGATTTCCATGATGTATATTAAAGCAGGATAGGTGTCAGTCACAAAATGGATGCCGTGGGGGGCAAAAAGAAAAACAGCAGAAAAGGGGAGAGGAGCACAAAACATTAAGGACATCTCCGCACACATATAAGATGCTCCAACAATGGAGGACAAAGCACCTGTAACAGCCACCACCCCACTTTCTCACAAAAAGAAGCTCTTGCACTTCTCATTCATTGAGAAAACCCTGCCAAGTTTTTGAAGAACCACCGGGTTCCCTAGAACCCATTCAGAAAACTACTGCCCTAATGGACTAGATCAGTATGTACTTATATCGGTATTTAATGGACCATATTTTCCTCTATTTTATTTCTGCATAACATCAGCATTCATAATGAGCACATTAAGGCAGTGATTATGAAGCTATAAAATTATAAAATTAATTTCCAGAGGGGACAGATTAGGAGCACTTCATATGAAGATCTTGTTGACCAGGTGATTCAGTTAGACATGCCAAACTGAAAATGTTTTCTGTTGCATGAAAATCTATAAAAGTCCCCCCCTCCCCCCAAAAAAAACCCTCCACTGATTGAATCAGAACAAGAAAAGGAAGGAAAAAGGCACACTGACCTTTACGGACGTTTTGTTCTATGCATTTACTTCAATGTCAAACCAGTTTGTTGTCGGAGTAAAGACTGATCAATTCACCTTTCACCTAGACATTTACACTCTTTCATGGCTCCAGCAGAGAAGTCTTTGATGCACAAGTTAAGAGAAATGATGGAAGACACAAAAATAAACTGAAGAAGTGGGAGTACCAGATTGCTCACCCATCTAGACCTCAGGAGACTGGGGCAATGGCTCAAGCTAAGGAAAATGTGTGAAGCTGGCACGTGATCTTATGTTTCCACCTCAAAGGAAATGGCTTTCTTCCATGGGATGAAGATGAAAGGCAGCAGAGAGACTCATAGTTGTGTCAGAGAGTAAAGAAAACATACCACTAAAGGAAGCCTGTCAATTAGTTTTTCCATAGGCCAGACATTTTGTCCAAGATCTTGTTAGTTTCTCTTCTCCCAGCCCTGGGAGCCTTGTTTTGTTTTGTTTTGTGGACATGTAGGATGAAAAGAAAGATTCTTTAAATAAATAGATAAATGGGTAAAATGGAAACTTTTTTGTCCCCATTCTGCTCCACTGGAGTAAAATGGGCCAATTAATATGGCCTACTTAGGCTTGGGGGTTCTGGCACACAATGAAATTACAAAATGCAACTAGGAAGCAAGCAGAGATGTGGGTATCCAACTGAGGTATCCAAGGAGGCCTATCTAAACCTACTTATGTGTGTATTTCCAGCTCAAGGGTATGTGGGATTGGTCTTTGCCAGTCCAGTTGACCTCAAAGCTTGTCAGCTGCTGACAATTACAGGGCATCCTTGGGAGAAGCTGGTAAAATGTGGACTAGATGATGTTACTGTTAGGTGAAATGGTAACTAGCTGGCTGACCAAACCAAAAGAGTGCTCACCAAGAATTCCTCATCATCCTGGGGAAAAAATTACAAGTGGGGAGCTGCAGGGTTCTGTCCTGGGCCCATTGTTGTTCAACATCTTTATAGATAACTTAGATGAAGGAACTGAGAGGATGCTAATCAAACTGGGAGCCATAGCTAATGCCACAGAAGATAGAATCTGTATTCAAGATGACCATAACAGTATAGAGAACTGGGCCCAAACTAACAAAATTCATTTCAAAAGCGACAAATTTAAGATTCTGCACTTAGGCAGGAAGAACCAGCTGCACAAATATTGGGGGGGGGGGTTTCACCTGGCTTGGCAGTAGTAAATATGAAAAGGATCTAAGGTTCTTTGTAGACCACAAGTTTAACATGAGTCCACAGTGTGATGCAGTAGCGAAACAAGAAAGACAGAAAAAAGCTCATGCTATTCTAGGCTGCATCAACAGAACTATAGAGTCCAAGTTCAGTGTTCAATAGACAGTACCACTCTATTCTGCCTTGGTCAGAACCCACAAAAAGACTGGGTAAATTTATGAAGCAAAAGACTGTCAGTGGCTACTAGTGGTAACAAAAAGACAGTCACATGAACTCATGACAAGGAAATATTTTTTTAAAAAACATAATGCACATTTATTGCTATTTAAACAGCAGCCCAGATTTCTTATGTTCTTAAGAAACACAACAGCGGGATGCGACATGGATAGTGTAGACAGGTGTGTGAGATCCAAGACTTTTGCTTCAGTGATGGAAATGTTTGCAGCAGCAGAAAAAGAAGCTCTGGCCCAGATTTATGCCATCAGTGTGGACTTTAATTTGTTGTACAACTTGAAAGAGAGGCAAAATAATATCTAATAACACAGGCTCCCAAAATAGCCACATTGTGTAAGCAAGCCAAACAAGCAGGAGCTGTAAGACGTGCGTGCTAAGCCTAAATACGATTATTTCTTCATTATGGGTTTATACTAATCACAGTTTATCTGATTCAGTAATAACTTGGCAGAGAGAGAGTGACCAAAAAGGAAAGGAAGAAGAAAGGAAAACGGTGTTGAGCTGCATGGCCAGACAATACAAAAACATCATTACCAGTTCAGCAAATCCTATTTTCAAAGTCTGATAAGAGAAGGGGGGGGGGGACCTGGCAAGCTATTAACACCAAAGGGCTAAAACTGAAGTCCACCCAGATTATCCACATAATTAAACCTGCATTATTCTTAAGAACAACAAAACATCTACAAGGGTGGCCAAGCACAGATTTATTGAAAGTAATTCTAAAAATGTCTAACAGGGCAGACAGAGATTATTCATAATGCAGTGAAATGCAGGAACACAATGGAGGTGTGACAGATTCCCCGATGTAGCACCCAAAGAAATGAGACGTGTGTGTGTGTGTGTGTGTGTGTGTGTGTGTAGATTTTTCCCTCACTGACGGATCAAAGCCCAGAATACTCCTTAGTTACTGTGGAGAAATCAACATTTAAAATGTGTTTACTGAGACTATTCATTTTATGTATAAAGTATAAGAGTTTACTGTGTACATGGTATTATGTGAAGAGTTAAATTTGATATCCTCAGAATCTGTTGGTGACTGAAAATTGACAGTTACTTAGTAGAATACCTTTGGCCTGGTTCCTTTCATACCGTATCAGAGGCTTGTGAATTTTCTCTTCTGATTGGCTGGTTTGGTAGCAATTCTTGGCTACTCATGGGGGTGGCGAATTCTATGCTGCTTAAATCTGATTGGTTGAAGGGTAGGCTGGCTAGAACATAAATAGTCACTTGTACCACTGGTAAAGGATAGTGAGATCGGTGGCAATCGCTGAAGAAAAAGAGGAAGCGAGAGAAAAGTCTTTAGTCTTGAGCTGAGTCTGGTAGAAAATGGGCAAGAGGTTATTGGAGAGGCTTCATATGTCTGGAAGTAGAGACTGTCCCTAAAACAGTTTCTGGTTTAAGCTGAGGATTGGCAGAGAGCCTGCCAAAGGGCTATGAGCAGTGCAGTGCAGTAGTATATTATTATTTCAATATATATAATCAAAACAATCATAATCCTTAATCAAAAGAAAAACAAGAACAACCCGAGGTTGTGTCAGGAGCTGCAGTTAGGTGGAGGTCAGCAACAAAACAATACCAAGAGTCACTGAAGCTAACACTTTAGTCAGAGAAACAAAACAGTCAATCCTGGTGGTCACAGCAACCCTTCCCTGTAGGTCTTGCCCCAATGAAGCAGTTGCCACAAGGAGGGACCTGCTATATAGCAATGCACTCTACGTGGGGCTACCTTTGAAGGTGACTCGAAAACTACAACTAATCCAGAATGCGGCAGCTAGACAGGTGACTGGGAGCGGCCGCCGAGACCATATAACACCGGTCTTGAAAGACCTACACTGGGTCCCAGTATATTTCCGAGCACAATTCAAAGTGTTGGTGCTGACCTTTAAAGCCCTAAACGGCCTCGGTCCAGTATACCTGAAGGAGCGTCTCCACCCCCATCATTCTGCCCGGACGCTGAGGTCCAGCGCCGAGGGCCTTCTGGTGGTTCCTTCATTGCGAGAAGCAAAGCTACAGGGAACAAGGCAGAGGGCCTTCTCGGTAGTGGCGCCCGCCCTGTGGAACGCCCTTCCAGCAGATGTCAAAGCGATAAACAACTACCTGACATTTAGAAGACATCTTAAGGCAGCCCTGTTCAGGGAAGTTTTTAACGTGTGATATTTTACTGTATTTTTGGTTTCTATGGAAGCCTCCCAGAGTGGCTGGGGAGGCCCAGCCAGATGGGCGGTGTATAAATAATAAATTATTATTATTATTATTATTATTATTATTATTATTATTATTATTATTATATGCATTTATATGAAAGCCCATGTGGTGCCTTTCACTAGTCCTATCAAAGCTACTTTGGCTTTTTCTTGAAGCTCCTTAAATGTGTTCTCTAGGGAAGCACACCCAAATTCTCTTCAAATTCTGCTTTAGTTGAAATTTCAATGGCAGCTCTATTGAAAATGTGCTCCAGAAGCCCTCTCTGAGCAACCAGGCCAGACATTGCCACTAGCCAGGTTATTTAAGCATTCCGAATGGGTTTCAAATTTGCCTAGGATGGTAATTGCAACGTTTGATTCCATGGCAAATGTTTTGACTGGTATTCTAGGTTGGGTTCCCTCCCCCTTCTGTGTGTGACTCTACAACTGGGAGATTTTACTGATTCTGCAGAATGATTTGCAGCGAAAAAATCTGAGTCTGATCAAATGTGTTTCTTGCCCCTGCTCCATACTTCATTCAATTCCCTGCCTCTGTCCAGAGTCACAATCAATTTACTTTTTTGGGAATGGAAAAGACAGTACTTGGCCTTAAAAAGGCCCTTGAGTCTACAAGCTTGTCAGTTGCTGCATGTCTAGAATACTGCAATATGTGCCAGCCCATCACTGGAAAAAATTGAAGTAGAAATTCAAGCTGTGATTCCCTTCTTTGTATGCATACATATGGTGGTGGGAGAAGAGGGAATGCAGTGGATACTGACTTATAAGAGCAAATAGGGTACAATCCCAACAACCTCAACCTGCCCTCAGTCAGACCCCACCTGCCTGCTTTCTTGTTTATAACCAGTCCAGGGGGTGGCACTGTGTGGCAGCTTCCTCCTCAGTCTCCATCATTTCATTTCATTTCATTTCATTTCAATGACAACTTGCACACCACCTAATAAAATGAAATCTCTAAGTGGTTCACACAGATTAGAGTAATAAAACCACAGGCAAAAAATAAATAAATCAGTACACAATATCAAAATGCAATTAACATCCACTGAAACATTAAGCAAAACATTAGAAGATAAACACTGAAATTATGCCTGTTATACAGTGGTACCTTGGTTTACGAACTTTATCCATTCTAGAAGTCTGTCCTTAAATCAAAGCATTCTTAAACCAAGGTGTGCTTTCCCATAGCAACGGGGGACTCAATTTACAAATGGAACACACTCAACAGGAAGCAGAACATGTTCTGCATCCAAGGTAAAGTTCACACACCAGAACAAATATTTCTGGGTTTGCAGCGTTCTTAATCCAAATTGTTAATAAACTCAGCTGTTCTTAAACCAAGGTACCACTGTAATGCTTTGAAGGAAATAAATACTGGCCCACAACCCTGAACAGATTGTGTCGAACTTGCACAACTTCAGCAAGGAGGAAGACGGGGATAAAATTGAATTGTTTGCTTCTGCATATCATTTGCTCTGGCTCCACCTAACATTAGTCTCCATGCCTTCCACCCCATCAGCCAGCCACCACGGCCAATTTGCAAGAAACATGTCTTCCTTGGCTTCCTGTTAGTGGTCAACAAAAGGAAAGCTTGGCTGCCAAAATGCTGAGTTTCAGAAGCAGCACTTCAAAGCATTCACTGCAACAACTCTTGTACTGAGTCCCTCCAACAAGCGAGATCAGAAAAAAAGAATCCAGTATGAGTACAAATGGGTACTTGGCAGAAAATATATTGGGGTGCTCCACATCAACCAACTGGCATACATTTTGCCCTTCAACCATTTCAGTCAGCGGGAGGGGGAAGAAGAAATAGCTTCATCCCACAAGGCTTCATAAAACATTTCTGAAGGACTCCCCAGGGATGGGATTATTTTTATCCCAGAGTCTTCCCTTGAACCATTTTCAGCTTTTACCAAAACAACATGTTTTTATCCTGGAGGGTGGAAAATATAGCAGCTTTTCAATCCTCTAAATTGCCCTCCTCCTGCGGCGCTGACATCCTAAATTAAAAAGGCTCTTCTGAAAGCGTTTTGAGATGCCACATCAGATGCAGGGCAAAGCACAGCGGTCGGATCAAGAGGAGGGCTTGGGAGCAATATGGTAGAAAGTGGGTTAATCGGAAAATGAGGGGAGCTGCAGGGAGCACATCAAAGCAGAGTAATCTGATCAAATAATAGACAGGTGGCAAGGGGATTTAGGGCACTGACAGCTGCTATTCTTGCAGGCCCTACACTCATGGCTGTTCTCAGAACTATGGCCAAACAATGGCATTATGCAGCACACAACATTCCCTTCTGCCAGAAGTGTCTGTGCAATGGGTAGATATAACCACGGCAATGCATTACATGATGTTCTGCCATTGGTATTAAAAGCTATATACAGAGGAAATACCACTGGTGTTGTTATAGCATTTATTGTTATTTTATTTTTTATTTCCTTGCAAAGAGTGCCACATTCATGTGCTATTCAATTCTTCAAGGATCTGTGCCCATATCAATTCCTCTGATGAAGATTAAAACATCAATAGATGGTCTGACTCACTATGCCAAGGCAGCCTCATATGTTTCAATCTGGGCTGAGTTCTGCTCGGATTTGGATTTGTCAAACCTACCTTTAGAGTGGCCAAAAGCTACATTCCCAGTAGTGATGTATGGAAGTGAGAGCTGGACCATCAAGAAGGCTGATCGCCAAATAATTGATGCTTTTGAATTATGGTGCTGGAGGAGACTCTTGAGAGTCCCATGGACTGCAAGAAGATCAAACCTATCCATTCAGAAGGAAATCAGCCCTGAGTGCTCACTGGAAGGACAGATCCTGAAGCTGAGGCTCCAATACTTTGGCCACCTCATGAGAAGAGAAGACTCCCTGGAAAAGACCCTGATGTTGGGAAAGATGGAGGGCACAAGGAGAAGGGGACGGCAGAGGACAAGATGGTTGGACAGTGTTCTCGAAGCTACAAACATGAGTTTGACCAAACTGCGGGAGGTAGTGGAAGACAGGAATGCCTGGCATGCTCTGGTCCATGGGGTCACAAAGAGTTGGACACTACTAAATAACAACAAAAGCTACATTCAGTCAGGGCAAGGTGGTAAATGCAGAGCCAGTTGAGTACAGACTAGAGCTGCGCCAAACGTTTTTCCTCCTTTTTTCTTAATAAAACACCCTTTGCAAAGTGGTTAGAAAAATCAATTGCATCTGAAAATTATAGAAAGGGAGAGGAAATTCTGGTGGGTAAGCTGAAGGGTTTTTCTTTGTTCTGCTTGCCTTGCTTTTGAGGTAGCCAATGAGTTTTGTGAGTGTCCTGTCCTTTCATTTAGGGAAGACTATAGCTTTGTTGTGGAGCATATAATTTGTATGCAGAAGGTCCTGGGCTCAGTTGCGGGCATCTCCAAGTAGGACTGGGAAACAGCCATGTCAGAAAGCTGCTACCAGTCAGTTTGGAAGAGACTGAGCAAGGTGGTCCGAGTAGGTATAATGCTGCTGAGTAAGTTTCTATTTGCAATTTCTCTCCCCAGTGGTCTACATACTGCAGCCTCCCCAGGTGCTTGGCCTTTCTGAAAACCCAATCCTTGACTGAGCATTCTGGAAGCATGGCAATAAAGGGTGGGTGTCCACCATGCTCCTCCTCCACTACTTCTACCTCTACCTCTACCTCTACCTCTACCTCTACCTCTACCTCTACCTCTCCTTCTTCTTCTTCTTCTTCTTCTTCTTCTTCTTCTTCTTCTTCTTCTTCTTCTTCTTCTTCTTCCAAAAAGGTGAAATCCATGAAGAGACCTCTTTTTAACAAGAAAGGCCCCCTCTAAAACTGAAGCCTCCAATCTCATGTGTCTGATAGCCAGCCTTCTCACCTTGCTATGCTTCAATTAAAGCTTTGGTGAAGTTTTCAAGAGATAACTCCTCCAAGATCAGGAAAGCACGGGCAGCCAACGAAGCTGCATGTAGGATGCAATTTTCCATTCCACCCTGAACTTGTCACATGCAGCACCGTTTGTGTTCCACTGCTGTTTGTCTTTTGCCAAAAACTGTTATTCATCCCACTGTCCACTGTGGTGAAATTATTTAACTTACATAGTTACATTATCATTATGCCTAATAATCAAACTCCATGAGAACTCAGCGGCTAGAATGAGATTCACCCCGGAGGGTGATCTCACCAATTCAATTCCCATTAACAGAGGTGTCCGACAGGGTTGTATATTGGCTCCATTCCTGTTCAATTTGTTCATAAGCGATATGAGGACTCCCCTAATAGAGGCTCAAGAAAGGATTCATGCACCCCGCCTAGCACTTTATCGCTGCCCTTTGTTACTATATGCGGATGACGCAGTCATCCTTTCCTTTTCTAGAGTAGGTCTCAGGGGGGCCTAAAAATTTTTTTGGATCATATTGTAATGCAAATTCCCTTACAATTAATTATGGAAAAGCTAAGATCCTAATTTTCTCAAAGAGCTGGAAACTCCATTATTGGAAAATTGATGGGAGAGGCATCGAACAAGTCTATAAATTCCAATATTTGGGAGTTTGGTTACAACATAACCTTAGATGGAAGGCCCATGTAGCCTATGTTACAAATAGAGCCAAAGCTATCTCCTTGGCGATCTTGCGATTCTTCTTCACCGATGGGGCCCTTCATATCCCATCAGCGTTGAAAGTCTTCAAGGCCAAGGTGATTCCGACAATTGCTTATGCCATCTCAATTTGGGGGACTTTTGTCAACCTATCTCACCTAGAGGTTATTCAAAATCAGTTTTTAAGAGGGATATTGAAACTGCCCAACTGGTTAGGTAATACAGCGTTACGCATGGAACTTAACACTGTATCCCTGGAAAACGCTCTGTGGAAGCACATAATTTGTCACTGGTTATCTCTATGGCACAACCTCCCAAACTTGTACTTGATACAATGTATGTGGAGAGATGATTTCCAGAGCCCATGGGTAAAAAATTTACAGCTGAAAATTACGGCAATGGGAATCTCCCCATCCAAATTACTAGAGCAGGACATAGTTCCAGCTAAAAGAACAGTAACCTGTAAACTAGAGGAGATGGACTTGCAGCAGAAAATGGTCTTGGGCAATGGTACCTGCTCACCTCTAAACTTTCGTTTATTACCCCTCTTAAGGCTCCCAAACTATTTGAATTCCTTAACTTCTTCGGCTCATAGATATGCCTTTGTAAAGGCAAGATTCTTCACCTTCCCATCGAACGTGCTGAGAAATAGATTCTCCAATGGACAGATATCGCTTTTATGTGATTGTAATTGTGGGGCACCGGAATCGTTGCATCACATAATTCTTGAATGTGCTTTTCACTTATCGGCCAGGAGTAAGTTCCTTGCTCAATATCTAAAGGGAATTGCCGATGATACGACTGAAGCCAAACTGAGATATCTATTAAATGATGATGACCCCCTAAGATCACTCATGGTTGCCAGATTCTTGATCAGCGTCCTATCCCTAAAGAAGAGAAACGGACTCCTGTGTGGCTTGGATAATCCCTTTAAACCATGATCTATGTTTTAGGATGTAATTAGGTGATATCACCATTGATGTCTTCTATTAATTTATGAGCAGAGGGCGATGTTTATGATACAAATTTATTGTAATGTATGATGTTGGACTTTTGTTTTTGTTTTGCTTTGGTTCTTGTCTGTTTTTTGTAAGTTTTGGCGGTTTTAAATTTGGAGGTTCAGGTACATTATGGTGGTATGGGAAACTGTCGTGTGACGGGCCAATGGCCGTAATAAAGATCAATCTAATCCAATCCAATTATCGTTATGCTATTCAACCACATTCATTAGAATGCAAAGTAATCTATACAATTGTGGGTGGGGGGTGTCATCAATTAGATATTGTCTGAGGAATGAAAGCAGCAAGAACAGTGAACACAAATCATTATCATCATCATCACCATCTATACTGTCCTTCATCACAGGGCAGTTTGCTGGGTTGGTTTCTGTTCCGGACGATGCAACAAAGAACCTCAGCAATTTTCACTCCCATTTCCAATTTCCTCAGAATATTCCAACATCCCTAGCACTGAATAAATGTTTAATAGACAGAAAGTGCACAAAAACACACCACCCTTGAACATGTTGCAACAAGGAGCTGAGTTCAACCCCTCACCGCCAAAAAATTATGAAGACGGTATAAAGAGACTATGGATGAGACAGAAAAATGGAATCTTCAGATTTGTAAACTCTGGTATGTCTTCATCTTCCCCAGAATGAAGACGCGAGGAATGATGCTTTTGCAGATTTCAGGACTTTCTTGTATTATTTGAGGAGGGTGGCTTTTGTGGCTTAATGGGATGAAGGCCTTTCAGGGAGCTTAAGTTCTCTAAAGTGACAGACAACCACTTTTAGAACAAATAAAGGAACAAAGAGCTTTAAAGGGAGTGTTTTTTAAAAGAAGAAGTATCTGGGATACTCCTCCCCATGAAAAGGGCAAATTCCTGATAGCTGTCATCTTCCAACACATGACAAATTGCTAAAGATGGAAATACCTGTGCATAAAATAAGATTCATGGAGATCATGACACAATCTTTCATAAATGCCTCCATCAAAATATATTGGAACAAAGAGGAGGCAGGTGCTATGACTAATATTAGCAGTGCAGCCACAGGCCAAAAAAGCTTTTTGCTTTCTTTTAAAATAGGCTGAACTGTTCAGCAGCTTGCAGATTTTGTCCCTACTGATCTGATTCCATAAAAAGAAAAAAATTCTTCTACACTGTGGATAGCGTCCCAGAGTTCCTATGCAAATGTCAGCATGCCAAAGATTGCCCCACTTCTCTAAAAAAAAGTGTGAAAAAATAACTCTGATTAGAACCTAAGACACAGTATTGTGTGATATTACTGAAAGGTACTGAAAGATGATCAAGGGTCTGGAAGCCAAGCCTTATGGGGAGCGGTTGAAGTACCTGGGACAACTGGCTCAACAGTAGTACATGTGAAAAAGATCTAGGGGGTCTTAGTAGGCCACAAGCTGAATATGTGTCAACAGTGTGACACAGCAGCAACAAAATCTCATAATATTCTAGGCTGCATTAACAGAAGTATAGTGTTCTGTTCAAGGTACCTAATAATACTGCTCTATTCTGCCTTGGCCAGACAACACCTGGAATATGATGTCGAATTCTGGGCACCACAATTTCAGAAGGATGTTGACAAGCTGGAATGTGTGCAGAGGAGGGTGTCCAAGATGTTGAAGGGTTTGGAAACCAAGCCTTATGAGGAACAATTGAGAGAGTTTGGTGTGTTTAGCCTGGAAAGGAGGAGACCGAGGAAAAAAATTATATATGTTGGCCATCTTTAACTATCTTAAGGGCTGTCACATGGAAGATGGAGCAAGCTTGTTTTCTCCTGCTCCGGAGAGTGGGACTTTAAGTTACAAGAAAGGAGATTCTGGTTAAACGGCAGGAAGAGATGTTTGTCAGTGGAACCTCCCTCAGGAGGTTGTGGACTCTCTTTCCTTGGAGGTTTTTAAGCAGAGGTTGGATGGCCATTGGTCATGGATGCTTTAACTCATATTCCTGCATTGCAGGGGGTTTGAGTAGATGACCCCTGGGGTCCCTTCCAACTCTACAATTCTATGATTCTAGGAAGGAGATGTCAGGAAGAAGTGTATGCCTTCTCCCGCAAATATGCAGCCAGTCAGGTAGGTACCTCTTGGTTTCCCATATGGTTTCCCATATGACACCCGCCTCTCCTTCCTGCTTGATGTCCCAGTCCCTGACAGCCCCAGATCATTTTGTGCCACCCAATGTATGCCACAGTGATTTGGGGCTGTCTCAACATGACTCAAATGATGCCTGGATCCAGTGCTCAGTTCCTGTTCGCAACCATCAGGCTGGCCACTCTGAGAACAGAATGCTGGATGAGATTGGCCTTGGTCTGATCCAGCTGCAAGTCCATCCAAACACCCAGCTAATTCTCAGTGACTAATAATAATAATAATAATAATAATAATAATAATTTATTATTTATACCCCGCCCATCTGGCTGGGTTTCCCCAGCCACTCTGGGCGGCTGCCAACAAAATATTAAAATGCAGTAATGCATCAAACATTAAAAGCTACCCTAAACAGGGCTGCCTTCAGATGTCTTCTAAAAGTCTGGCAGTTGTTCTTCTCTTTGACATCTGGTGGGAGGGCGTTCCACAGGGCGGGGGCCACTACCAAGAAGGCCCTCTGGCTGGTTCCCTGTAACTTGGCTTCTCACAGTGAGAGAACTGCCAGAAAGCCCTTGGCGCTGGACCTCAGTGTTTGGGTAGAACGATGGGGGTGGAGACGCTCCTTCAGATGTACTGGACCAAGACCGTTTAGGGCTTTAAAGGTCAGCACCAACACTTTGAATTGTGCTCGGAAATGTACTGGGAGCCAATGTAGGTCTTTCAAGACCGGGGTTATGTGGTCTCGGCGGCCACTCCCAGTCACCAGTCTAGCTGCCACATTCTGGATTAGTTGTAGTTTCCAGGTCTCCTTCAAAGGTAGCCCCACGTAGAGCGCATTGCAGTAGTCCAAGTGAAAGATAACCAGAGCATGCACCACTCTGGTGAGACAGTCCGCAGGCAGGTAGGGTCACAGCCTGCATACCAGATGGAGCTGGTAAACAGCTGCCCTGGACACAGAATTGACCTGCGCCTCCTAATGTTTTGAGCAAGCAAATAACTAAATAAATAATCTGAACAAGTCGTTTCATATTAAATTCAGTGAAAGAGCCCCAGTTTTAGGCTGTTTTATCTAGACCCTGTTCAGTCATCCTTAAGGATAACACTAACAAAGTGAATTGCATTGCTAATTTCATAGGCTCTACCAGGCCTCCCTGCCTGGATCCATCAGATATGCATAGCCATCCCTCCCTTGAAACAAACTGTGAAATGCCGTTGAGCAATTTTTTTGTGCACACTCAGTATTTTAAAGGTCACAGGGCTCTTCCAGGTATTGCAGAATATGGGGAGGATGAGGGATTTTTCAATCCAAGTCGTTATCTGATGAATTTTAAAGGGCGGCTGAGATACATTAACTGATCAGCTCCTACGCAAGCAGAAGAGCTAATATTGCTTTGGCATTTGGCTTCAGTCTTGTAACTTATATTCTCAAAGAATTATATTATTTTTCTTTGAAATTAAAGGGCAACTTTTTTCCCCAAAAAATAAAAAGGTCTCGTATGCTCTTTCTGAGTTGTCACTTGTGAAAAATCCTATGTAGAAAAAAACAAATACAGTTGTCACAATTTTGCCTTATCAAAATGTGCCACCGGAACAGTATAATGTGAGTTCCACACTGGAAAATTCCAGCCAGGCTGCATGCTAAATTATGTTAAGAAGGCACTAGAGGATGGTAGTGGTAGTGGGATGTGTGTCAAAAATTATTATTATTATTATTATTATTATTATTATTATTATTATTATTATTTACATACCGCCCGATACCCGGTAGTCTCAGGGCAGTTCACAGAAAAGAAAAAGAATTCATAGAATTCTCCATGCTGATCATCCAGTGTTCCAGGTCACATGTTAGCCAAAT
The DNA here is from genome assembly GCF_964106915.1 of Podarcis gaigeae. NCBI lineage: Eukaryota > Metazoa > Chordata > Lepidosauria > Squamata > Lacertidae > Podarcis > Podarcis gaigeae. The sequence continues at coordinate 88,694,428 of NC_139681.1, read as the reverse complement.
GCTCAAAAGTTCCTTCCTTCAGATCTTCCAATCATCATTCAGAGGTCTGGTGCAGCAGCCAGTGGAGTTTTAGGGGCAAAGCTATCACACATAACCCTCCTCCCACACATCCACACAGGGCTTATGTCTTCACTGAGAGCTAAACTACATTGCAGAGGCCACAATTTCCAAGCAATCTAGTCTGTTTTCCCAAGGCAGCATGCTATTTCCTCCAGGGAATGCGCTCATCCTTATATTGCTGTGTGGCAGGTAGTTGTGGAGAACTCATGAACACAGCTTTGAGCCAGAGTGATGGAATGGGATTAGCAGTTCAGTTCTGGGATCTTCCCTGTTCAGTCATGTCACCGACTTCCATTGCCATCACGTACACAAGTGACTGCCTGGCAGGATCTTTGAACACAGCAGCGAACAAGGGCAAAGCTATCCTCTTCCTCTGCAGCAAAATAGAACACAACCTTCCTACAGCTCTTACATCAGTGGCAAAGAACTGGGATAAAATATGCAGTGAAACATCGCTGCTGAATTTTTTGCCAAATGGGTAACAGCAGTTGGTGCAAACTTTGAGAGGCTGAGTCAAGAGTCCCTGAAATTTGACATTTCCTATGCATTCTACATTCAGTTGTAATACAAGGGCTTGCTACTGAGGAAAGTCTAAGAAATGACCTCCGTAAAACCAAAGAGCTTCCTTTAATGGAATCTGAGATTCTGGGTTAACCTGCAAAAATATAAAGGGTTCTGCTACATTTTGCAATGCCATGCAATCACGTCCCTGTAAATAATTTAAAAACGAAAGAAAATAGTATGAAGAAAGGAATCAATACTATGGGGTCGTACAACAATACCCCCCCTCCTTCTACTGTCATAATCTCTCTTTCTTGATCCTCAGACTGTGACAGGGGTCATCTCTCCCAGCATGGCTAGAATAGTGAATGAAAACAGCCATAAATCACAGGCATAGAACCATAAGGAATGCACTGGGCAGCACACAGGAATGGTGATATCTCAATGTGCCTGTTCACAAGAGATAATAGCTGCTTGGAAGCAGATTAAGGAAGCTTCGCTATAGGGCAACAAGAACGTATGCCTTGGTTACATCTGGTTTGGATTATCACAATGAGTTATACATGAAGAGACTTTGGGAAACTGCAGTTGGTCCAGAATGTGGCTGCAAGGATGCTAATGGCACCCATCCTGCACCAGACACACCAATTGCCAATTTGTTTCCAGGCACAATTAAAAGTGTTGAATTTAAGCCCTTAAATGGCATAGGTACAGATGGAGAGACCCTTCTCTGTGTCCTGGCTATGTTGGACGTATGGTTGGCAGTGACAAGACTTAAAGCTTCATCAAAGTAGTGGCCAAACTCCAGCATACATTCTCATTTTATCTGAAGTTTGCATACACATATAGACACACACACACATATAAGAGAAGGGAAGGCCTTTTTTTTGATGCTGCAGAGGATTTCTCAATAATACACTGGGTAATTTTATTTTATCTGAAAACCATGAAAATCTGGAACAGCATTAGCTCCAGCTGTGTGTTTTGTAGGTTCCCAAAAAGTAAGTATTGCCATGGAATATTACCTAGGCAAATCATATTTAAATGCAAGAAAGCTGGATTTGCTACTGAAATGCTACGTGGAGCCTCTTAGTTGTTCTTGAAAAGACCCCTACACTTTGCGACAGACTGCTTGCTTCATTCTACCAGAGAGAAAATAGATTACCTGTGAATGAAATACAGCTATTAAAATAAATCAGGTGGATTTGGTGGGGGTGGGGGAATAGCATGGGGAGGATATAAAAATGTTTAAAGGCTGAATCTCCACAGGGAACAAAGTGGATCCATCACTCAACAATAGCGAGCGAAAGAATGATTGACTAATGTAGACCTAAGAACTGGAAATATTTCAAGAACACGACACACCTATCAGAGTACCTAACATTAAATATATGGCATTCCTCTGGGAGTCCTTTTTTGCAGCACATCTAAAATAGGTGATATTTACTATACTTTGAAGAACATCTATTAAATACCATGTTGAAAACCACTTGTGTCTCATTCAAAAAGAAAAAAAGAAAGAGCTTTAGCATCTAAGGTAGAACTAAGGGACACTTCTAGGAGCTAACAGAATTTAACAGAGGAAGAAATTTGAAGATTAAAAATCTGGAATACGTGATTTAGTAGAAAAGCAAAGAAACTAGGAAAAGGGTGGAAGGGGAGTCACTAGGTATTTAGTTGTATGTCATGATTAGTATGAAAGTTGCATAACTGGTGAGTGGAGGGAATGGGATGGGATGTGTGTTTTTTGTTTCTGTATTAAAAATGCAAATCAAAATATATATTTTTTAAAAACAACAACAACTAAGGGATACTTCATCAATTTAAAACTTTTCCACAAGAGCTCTCTTCCTTCCATTATCCCCTCTACAACTGACGCTGGATTTATTTTAAAAAAAATCTCCCCAGACAATAATGCCCACTTACACCACAAAGAACTCATAACCCACCTACTTTCAGCAGCCAGAAACATCATAACCAGACATTGGAGAGACCTGTCAGGAGTAAGGAGGGACCAATGGTACCAAATAGTATGGGAAACAGCCTTACTAGAAAAATTAACCAATAAACTGAAACTGACATGGGGACAAATAGAAGAAGATGCCTTTACCCCGGTATGGCTCCCCTTTATCACATACACAGCCCAACAAGACAATGACAAAAATCCACCAACAGCATACAAATCAATATGGCTAACCTGAACCAAAACACCCACCTACCCCACTCACACATGAAAACAAAGACCACCACAGCCAACCACAAATGAACAGCCACACCCTAGGCCAACCCCAACCTCTCTCACCACCAAAGGAACACAAGTGAACAGCAGAGAACCTGCACAAACGACTCTGACACCAAACCCTACATATATTAATGAAAATAGAAACATTGTCACCCAACCCCACCCATCTTCCCCCCCTCCACCCCTTTTCCCCTTTTCTTCCTAACATCTCAACAAATAAATCTGATTTATAAAACTGTTGCATGGAAAAAATACGAGAGACATTGCACATACTTTTGTAAATCAAGAAAATCTTTAATAAAAATACATTTTTAAAAATCTGAGATTAATTTGGAGAGGTGTGAGCTCAGAAGAAACCTGATTTATTTTAGGTCATTGGCTTAAGTCAAATTTCAAGCAAATGAAATATTAGCTGTGTTCAGAAATCCAACTAGATCAGCAGCTACATTTGCACTTTCTCAATGCCATGCAGAGTGTAGTAAGCCTCTATCATAACTCTGCCCCCACAACCTCACTGGCTTCCACTGGAGTGAAATGGACTAAATCAAAATCAGAATCTGTTTGTAATCTGGTTAGTCCATTTCCCCAGATGGGAAATTGATTTCCATGAGACCAGGAGGGAGCTTTGAGCAAAAAACAGCAAAATACAGCTTTCCACCCAGAGAGGCTTTCCCTTCCCTTCTACTCCTATCATACACATCTGGTGAGCAAGATAATGACTAGTGGAGTGGCAAAAGAGTAGGCTCTCTCATTAGCCCAAGCATCACTTGTTCAGAATTATTCGTGTGGAACCAAGAAAGCTTGATAAATTTGTATATCGGGGTGAGGGGAACCCTCAAAATTCATCTGCTTTTTGTCAGGTCTGTAGGTCTACAAACACATGAAAGATGTCAAGACGCTGAGTGGGATTGTGTACATGGGCTCTTCCCTCTTCTTTTTTCATTCATGATAACTTGTGAAACACCTTATAGAATGAACAAACTGTAGGCAAGTGACCTGCATATACATGATGAGAACACTGTCTTGCGTGGCAAGGCATCCTCCCTACTCTTTGGTCCTCCTCAATACCAAGAATAAGAGGCATGGCAACCAATATTTGCCCCTAGTTCACTGCTTCCCACAACTCTTTCATCCTCTTCTATTCAGTGAACGTGATAACAAGGAAGTGGGTTGTTGTTTTTTTTACCCAGTGGCACTAATATTGCGGAATACCCTCCCTACTGAAATATGAGAGGCCCCATCAGTATTGGCATTCTGCCGGCTGCTGAAGACATTCGTGTTTAGGTGAACATTCCTCTGAACTGAATTTCTGATTTCATTGTTTTAACTGGGTGGATTTTTAAAAAGTGTTTTAATTGTCATGCTTTTAAATTGATAGATTTATATTTTAATGAAGGATGTTTTAGTGCCCCGATGGAGCTGTTACTGTGCATTTTACATTTGTATTGATTTTATAGTTGTAAACCATTTACAAGCCATTTTGGCATACAAGCAATATATAAATTTATTAGTTAATAAATACATTTCAAGTTGCCGCGTCTTATCCTTGAGTAGCTTTGGATTAAATTTGCAGCCTACTCTAGTTACAAGAAAGGCATTTATTTGGGTGTGTGCAAGTCGCATTAGCAAAGATTCTCTTAGCATTTTCATAGCAAATAACAGTGAAAGAATGGATCACTGGAAGATCAACTTCAGCATAACAGCCACATTCTGAAGCTGCAGTTTGATTTCATGCAATGAACTTCAACGTACCCAGGCCCATCCATTCTCTCGTTTCCTTCTGTAGTCATGCTAGCAGGGCTGTCCTATTTAACAAGTGCAGCTTCTGGAAGCACCTCATTTGGATGAAGCTCAGCATCCCGGAATCAACAATACAATCATCACGCAAAGCATACACAATAGCTAAGGACACATTATTGTGTCCCAGAAAATCAATGGTGGAAGCAATTGTAACATTAGCATGTTTAAAGTCATTAGCAGTTAAATGCATATTATCAATTCTTAATGAATGTTGGTCTAATACCGGGGCACTAATTCCTCTTCTTGCCTTAATTACTCTTTCAGCCCCATTAATGAAAACATTGATCCATAGTGTCATCCTCAGACATCAGCTGTGTTCCAGACATGCAAGTCAAATCACACACCACTCCTTCTCTGTTGCACTGCCCCCAAATGACTTTTTATCCGTTGTTGTTTTTAATGTACCAGACCAGTAGTCCAGAGAAGGCCTTCAGATCCAGCTGTTACAATAGATCTCTTCCCAAAATTTGTGCAGTTATGCTTAATGGAAGGGATTTAGCTTAGTGGTAGAGCATATTTGCATGCAGAAGGTCCCTCTGGTTAAATCCCAGCCATCTCCAGATAGGGCTGAGAGTGTCCTTATCTGAAACCTGGAGAAACACTGCCAATTGGCATAGACAGCATTGAATCCAGTGGTCTGGCTCAGTATAGGGCATCTTTGTATATTCCTATAATCTTCATTTCTTACCAGGTGAATACTTCTAATGCCTGCCTAGTCAATGATTCAAGGTCCTTCTAAATATCCACACATGGAACAGAATATTTGAATGGTCCACCTACCATGACATCTAAGCACCAAAATGATTTGGTAGCACAACTCTCCCATGATGGGAGAGTTTCCATTCCATTTCTCCTCCCAAAATCTCCACCCAGCAATAGTCAGCATTCTAGGCCTGGTGAGCATGATCAATCTCTACTGAGCAATTGCTGGGATTCTCAATCCTCCATGTTTTCCTTATTATTATTTTCTGCCTGCCTTGGAGTTCCCCTGAGCCTAACACCTCCCTCTTGAGTGTGCATGGTGAAGCTTGGGCTGTATCCACACCAGAAGAATCCATTTGCCATTAGTCTGTTGGATATGTGTCTTTTAGTCTGTTGGATATGTGTCTACTGATCCCAGACCCTACTGTTTATGAGTGGCACTTTATGGCTTCTCTGCAGAAGCTACAATGGATGAAAGATTGTTTGCTCTTTCTGCTCAGCTGCAGTCCGACACTGAAACCCCAACCCTGAATATGCTTTCATTTCATTGATGCCAGGATTGGACATCCACCCTCCCTTCCACATTGAACTGAGAAGTGCAAAATTCTTCTCTCTGTCAGCAAACTGATGCAAGCACCCTTTCCTCCATTGATGGTTCATGTGGGGGTGCTTACACTATTTTGTGGTCATGTCAGACCCTCCAAGTGTCCGTTTTCCAGGGACCTTCCCAGTTTTACAGAAGCTGTATCACTTTCTGATTTGATCCTGGAATGTCCCACTTTTCCTTAGGATGTCCCTATTTTCATCAGAGAAATGTTGGGAGGGTATGGCAGGAAGCCCCTATTTTCATTGGAGAAGTGTTGAAGGGTATGGAATAGGACACCCCCATTTTCATTGGAGAAATGTTAGTGGGTATGCATGTCTCTTTTTCTGGTCCTTTAGATGTGGCAGCCATTTTGTGTTAGGCCACACCATAGCATCTGCCATTTTATGACTAGCACCCACGGCACCTCTTCAAAACTGAAACTGTCACCAAAAGGTTTGCAGGCCCTGACACAGAGGCAGCTGTCCTCCCAGATTTCCATAAACACGTTATCCATCTTGCCTACAGGCAGGTCTACAAATTACTCTACAAGACAACTTCTTGTTGTTGTTTCCTAGTTACCTGAAAGTAGAGCTCAAATACCACTTACACTTCTTGCTTCTGTTAATGTTCCCTAGAGGGGCTGGAGCCTGAGTGGTACAAGGAGTTTTGAGTCATTATCCATTTTGCTCCCCTACCCCATTTCCCAAATTTGTCATTGTTACAACAAAGGTAAAAATAGCTTTTACATAATACCTTAACAGCATGCAAAAATTACAGCTGCCTCTCTCCTAACCATTAATAGCCTTTCAATATTGCTTCCGTTATAGTTAAGTGGACAGAATATTATTAAAATCTCTTGCTGGAAAAAAAGAAGGAGAATTGGGAAATCACTTCCAAAGCAAATTTTAAACTGGCATGGCCTCTGTACGTTCAATACCAACAGGAGGCACTTCGAATTTCTTAAAAATTGATCCCCTTCCTACCAGTATTACATCAGGAGAGAATGGGAAATGGGCCCTTTTGCCGACACCTATTAGGAGGGGGAAATCTCAACTGAGAGCACAAACATTCGTTTTGAGCTGTGTGGTCTCTGCAGCACACAGGTTTCAATAAATATGCAAATCCTTACTTTGCTATTACTCTGAAACACTAGTGACTTCAATGATTTTTTTTTTTTTTTTACAGAACCCAAGGGGGTTTGGGAGGGTATTTTTTTTTTTCTAAATACACTGAACCTGTCAATGCCACCATCAACATGGAAGAAGCATTTGAGGCAAAACTTGTTTCCCTAATAGAGAATAAAACAGCAACCTTAGCTCACTCCAGAGGTACAGAATCACTATATTCAAACAAACATGGTGGTCTAGATTCACACACACAACCCAATAGGCTAGGAAACAAAGACATTTGGCAAGATTTGGGGAAGGGTCATTGCTCAGCGGTAGACAGTCTGCCTTGTAAGCAAAAAGTCCCAGAATTAATCCCTGGCATCTCCAGGTAAGGTTGAGAACAGGGGTGGTGTGTTCCATTTTGTCCCCTGAGGCACTGACAACAGTGGGTTCCAGTAAGATCCCTCAAGATGTCACCGAAATCTCATGAGATCTCATGCACTCCACAAGACCTCCCAATATTTTGGTGAGATCTCAGCGGAAGCAAGCACTATTCCCAGAGCTACTTTTCCAGCAGTGGTGGAGACTAGTGAGAGGATGTTGTTATTTTTTCATTCTGTAAAATGTTGTCGATGCAATAATATTGCATTTATTGTTGTTTAGTTGTTTAGTTGTGTCCGACTCTTTGTGACCGCATGGACCAGAGCATGCCAGGCACTCCTGTCTTCCACTGCCTCCTGCAGTTTGGTCAAACTCATGTTCATAGCTTCCAGAACACTGTCCAAGCATCTCGTCCTCTGTCGTCCCCTTCTCCTTGTGCCCTCCATCTTTCCCAACATCAGGGTCTTTTCCAGGGAGTCTTCTCTTCTCATGAGGTGGCCAAAGTATTGGCGCCTCAGCTTCAGGATCTGTCCTTCCAGTGAGCACTGATTTCCTTAAGAATGGATAGATTTGATCTTCTTGCAGTCCATGGGACTCTCAAGAGTCTCATCCAGCACCATAATTCAAAAGCATCAATTCTTCGGCGATCAGCCTTCTTGATGGTCCAGCTCTCACTTCCATACATCACTACTGGGAAAACCATAGCTTTAACTATATGGACCTTTGTCGGCAAGGTGATGTCTCTGCTTTTTAAGATGCTATCTAGGATTGTCATCAATTTTCTCCCAAGAAGCTGGCGTCTTTTAATTTCGTGGCTGCTATCACCATCTGCAGTGCATTAGTGGTGCATTTATACTGGATCATCCATATGCCTTTTCGCTTTATCAGTTGTTCTGTGACACTTTCCAAACATCATTGGCTTCTTACCATGGGGAGGGGATGCTCTTGCAACTAGGGCACAGCCAAAGCAGTAGGGAGGGAAAAAAGAAACCAAAACATTTGTGCCTTTAAAAGTGACAGGACATTGGCAGGAAGCTACAGGACATGCCCTGATTTGGAGAGGCTAACGGTATCGAAAGCAGTATCATGTATAACTGCCCTGATGCCACTGGGAAGACAAATCATTATGAATGTGCAGTAAAAAATGACAACTGGGGTGTGGGGATCTCTTCAATCCTATGCTCAGTGTTCAGACACTGCAGATACTCCTTCCCTCCCTCTGGCAGGAAATTTCAGTAATCTTTATCAGGTTCCTTCCCTGGAAGCTCTTCCTGAGCAGACCTTCCAGATTCACTTCAAATTCCACTTAGGACACCATTCAGTGGCAATTCTAGCTGTCAGCACTTTGTGAAGATATATAAAAAGTAGCTGCAGTCACAGGAGTGGCGGTGCCAGCTGGTGAGAAACAGGCCACTTACTCGAATGGAACTGCCACAGGGAAAGCGATCTGTATGATTCACTCAATCAACCCCGAGATGCTGCTCTGTGCCAAGACCAAACAAGCTTCCATTTCTCCACACTGCCCTTCTCATCCACCTTTAGGATAGAGGCAATACTTTTGCAGTAAATAAAATAAACTGAATGGTGATTGTGCCCATTCCACTGTGAAGCAGTGGGTGACATGCCAACATCTCTCCCACAGAACAGGTGAAAAAAGAACAGCCCAGGGATTTCATTGCCAGAAGGGGAGCAACAATTGCCATGACTTCCATGCTAAAGGTAGTGGTGCTTACTGCACCATTCAACAATGCCAGATCCAGATCTTGGAAGGCCCTTTAGGAGGGTTAGATGAATTGGTCAATTTCCATTTCTTTTTTTTCCCTTCTTCAATCATATGTTCGGTTCTCCAGATTTCCGCATCAGTTTGTGATTTAAGAGGGTGAAAGTCCTCATGAAAACTCTTTAGTGTGAATTTCTCCTAATGTATGCATTTTTGCAAGCAGCTTTAGCTAATATACACATTTTTACATGCAAGCATATATATGCAATTTCCCACTGCCTTGTCGTGGTGAAGGGGCTTGAATAACTCCAAGAAGCGATGAGCTATGCCGTGCAATGCCGTGCAGGGCCACCCAAGACGGACAGGTCATAGCCGAGACTTTAGACTAAATGTGATCTACCTGGATGAAGAACTGGCAAACCACTCCAATATCTTGCCAAGAAAACTCCATGGACATAAAAAAGGAGAAGCTTTGAGAAGAAAGTGAGAGTTTCCAAGGCATGCTCTGGTTCATGGGGTCACGGAGAGTCGAACATGACTAAGACAACTAAACAACAAAATGCATTTTTTCTTAAATATATGCATTTCTGTACACATTACATGGCAGGAGAACTACATTGCAAAATTCAAAGAGTAAAGATTTTGAATGATGCCTCTCTCTCTCTCTCTCCCTCCTTCCCTCCCACCCACTTGACCATCAGTCGTTTTGGTCAGGTGCCCATTTCTTAACACAGTAAAGTTCTAGTGCTCATACTTCAAGTCGATAAAACTCTGGTACTAAGGGATGATGGGCAAGGAAGCGGCTCAGACACATCTGCTTTGTATGCAGAATGCCCCAGTTTTGATGCCTGGCATCTCCAGGCAGAGTTGGGAGAAACATCTGTCTAAACCCTCAAGGGATCATGGCCAGGCAGTGTAGATAAGACTTGACTAGACAGACAAATGATCTTACTCAAAATAAGGCACCTTCCTATATAATGATGTCAGGTGCCTTACTCGTATACAAGTTAACATGGACACATTTAGAGCAGAAATAGAACCCCAAAGCAAGCAGAAATTGAGGATCTGGAGAGAGTCACCTTAATGGGTGCTTAGCCTGGATGCTACACAGGAAAGGCAAATACAGGTGAAACTCGGAAAATAAGAATATTGTGGAAAAGTTCATTTATTTCAGTAATTCAACTTAAAAGGTGAAACTAATATATTAGATAGACTCATGACATGCAAAGTGAGATATATCAAGCCTTTATTTGTTATAATTGTGATGATCATGGCGTACAGCTGATGAAAACCCCAAATTAACAATCTCAGAAAATTAGAATATTAAATGAAATCAGCAAAACAAGGATTGCAAATAGAGCAATATTGGACCTCTGAGAAGTAGAAGCATGCATATGTACTCAGTACTTGGTTTGGGCTGCTTTTCATCAATTACTGCCTCAATGCGGCATGGCGTGGCACTGCTGAGGTGTTATGGAAGACCAGGATGCTTCAATAGCAGCAATCAGCTCTTCTGCATTGCTCGGTCTCATGTCTCTCATCTTTCTCTTGGCAATACCCCATAGATTCTCTATGGGATTCAGGTCAGGCGAGTTTGCTGGCCAATCAAGCACAGTAATCCCATGGGCAATGAACCAGTTTTTGGTACTTTTGGCAGTGTGGGCAGGTGCCAAAGTCCTGCTGGAAAATGAAGTCAGCATCTCCATAAAGCTTGTCTGCGGAAGGAAGCATGAAGTGCTCCAAAATCTCCTGGTAGACGGCTGTGTTGACCCTGGACTTAAAGAAGCACAGTGGACCAACACCAGCTGATGTCATGAGTCTATCTCATATATTAGTTTCACCTTTTAAGTTGAATTACTGAAATAAATGAACTTTTCCATGATATTCTAATTTTCCGAGTTTCACCTGTATCTGTTCCCCCCTATCTAATCAGCCTGCATGGCCTTTTAAAAAAAAAGAAACTGGGGAGGATGTCCTTGCTGTCTTAATAAATGGCAAATCTAAGACTCAGTTCCTAAAAACACAGCAGTAAACAAATGAGAACAATGGTCCCGTTTTCTTCTGAGCTCCCCTTCGTATGGTTACTGACAAAGATCATTATGCAACAGTTTTTATCTCAAATCCACTCAGAAACGAATTGCTTTCAAGAATATGTAGTTGGGAAGTTATTTTATTTACAGATTTAATACCTTCTTGTTTTCTTTTACAAGTATCCTATAGAGAGACTTGCAAAAAGAATCCATTTTAATAATAACTTATCCAAATAAGGAGGAGAAGGGAGAGGGAAACAGTTGCGATTGTAGCAGGCAAAATGGCAATATAAGTAGCACGGTAAAAATAGCTGCAAAGAAGTCTTCATTGCTATGAAAAGCCTAAGATGGTGGGACCACAAAATGTGTGCCTGCATATAAATAAAACCTGAGGCTTATCCCCCTACCCCCACTAGCCAAATGCATATATCCCCTAAGCCTGGCTAGCAATGAGCTTGAACAGATATCAAGCTGGGCTAAAGACTGGTGGGTTTATCCTTGTTTGCCAGATTCAGAATACACGCCAGGCAAAAGTTCAATTATAAACCTAATTACACCTTTAATTGCTTAAACAATCAGCCATCTGACTTTGCGGCGCTTGCTTCCAAACGCTGCCTGCTGATTTGCATGCAGGTGCACACGCAGGTGTTCGCGTGGCAGCTTTTCAGAACCACGTTGTGCAGTCCCAGCCTCCTAGCACTACATGCCTCAGGATCTACACAATTCCATATCAGGTTAAACCAGATACTGAACTTTATCACAAGTCAGGTTTTTTTAAAAAAAAGAAAAAAGGAAAAAAAAACACAGAACGAAAGATTAAAAACGGAAGCACATAAAGATACTATATAATTTACAGGGAGAATCCACACATCAGCTGTTCCAAAACTTTATCTGCAGTTACAGCGAGAGTGTTAGATGTTTGCTAGAGGTGGGTGAGCTTCCTAAAGCTGCTCTCAGATTCACCTGCAGAGACCTGCAGAGCCAGGAGAATAAATTTTGGGAAGCTTGCAGGTGGGCAGGCTTTGCAAGCTCCCAGCATTTGCCTCTCATAAACACCAGCTCTGATGAATTTGAACAGCCTTGTTGTCATTTTAAATATACCCCAAGCATCTCGGCTCCAAAAATGCCTGGGACAGTGTGCAAAGCAGAAACTTAAGCCTAGGCACTTCAAGGTTACAGTTTGTATCTGTCAGTCTTGGTTTATATTGATCAATGAGAAAAATCCCCACTACAGTGGTACCTCAGAAGTCAATTGGAATACATTCCAGAAGGCCGTTTGACTTCCAAAACGTTCGGAGACCAAGGCATGGCTTCCGATTGGCTGCAGGAAGGTCCAGCAGCCAATCGGAAGCTGCATAAGCCATGTTGGACTTTTGAGTTCAAAAGAACATTCGCAAACTGGAACACTCACAGCCGAAATGTTTGAGTCACAAGGCATTCGTCAACCAAGGTACGACTGTATTTATATGCATGCCCACATGAGACCTCCAGGACATGCAGATACCTTTATCTTTCTACCAAATAAAGCAATCCCCAGCACATCCTGTTTTGATCCACTTAGGCAGCAATCCTGAGCGCATTAAAGTGGCATAAAGCAAGCCAGTGTCTATTAAGTCATCATAGAGTTAACCCAGGTCCAAGCCCTGTTCAGCAACAGAGGGAAAAGAAGACCTTAAAACAGTATTCTATGCTGGATTGAGCTGTATGTGTTTAGGATTCAGCCTAAGTTGTTCCTTCTTCTACCCCTGTCATGCTCCAGAAATGGCCCTTTTTGAGGACTCACACCAGCCTTGGCTTTAATAATAATAATAATAATAATAATAATAATAATAAACCATAATAATCACAATAGCTTCCAGAATCTGCAAGGGTCTACAGTTCCCTAATCTCCCATCAACAGACCACTCTGGCAGCCTTGCACCTGAGATGATCATTCTGCATGCCCGAGAAGAATCTGTTCTCCTCTTCACTCTATGCAAGGCAACGCATGCACTCTGACTTCCTTTTTCGTATTCTGTGTCCGTCTTTCCACCTCGCTGATTCTTCAAGCAAGTTAAGCCATGCTGTCCCTGACCAGGGCTGTTTATATTCTAGTCTTCTGACAAGCACTGGATGGAGCAGACCAGCAGCAATGCTGATCAGGGGCCTCTGGGCTGCTCACGCATTCCCCAACTCCCCATTGCCTCATTAGGAACTGGACCTGAATAATAAAGTCAGCAGAGAGTTTGCAGGTGACATCCACTACCATCATCACCATCACCATGGGTGGGCAATCAGCCAGTTGGTTGCATCAATGGCAAGATGACAAATAGCAGTGATGGGTCTTGGAATAGTGGGACTGGGCACTTCTGGATGCTACCCCACCTCTGTATTCCCTTGTGAAAAAGGTTACAACATTTGGAGCTTTTAAGTTTAGAGAAAAGTTGAGTAAGAGGCAACATTGTACAAGTTTATAAAATTAAGCATGGCATGAAGAAAGTAGATAGAACAAAGTTTTTCTACCTCTCTCCTGAAGCCACATCTTGCTGACATCCATTGCAGCTGAATGTTGGAAGATTGACAGATAAGTACTCCTTCATGCAGTGCATAGTTCATCTCACTCCTCCAGGAGGCAGTGTTAGCCTCCTACCTAAGGTAAAGCTAAAGCTAAATGGACCCCTGACCATTAGGTCGGGTCGTAACCGACTCTAGGGTTGCGGCGCTCATCTCGCTTTACTGGCTGAGGGAGCCGGCGTACAGCTTCCAAGTCATGTGGCCAGCATAACTAAGCCACTTCTGGCGAACCAGAGGAGCGCACGGAAACGCTGTATACCTTCCCGCCTGAGCGGTACCTATTTATCTACTTGCACTTTGACGTGATTTTGAACTGCTAGGTTGGCAGGAGCAGGGACCGAGCAACGGGAGCTCACTCCGTCACGGGGATTTGAACTGCCGACCTTCTGATTGGCAAGCCCTAGGCTCTGTGGTTTAACCCAGAGCGCCACCCGTGTCCATCCTCCTATCTAGACGGTTTTAAAAGAGGGTTAGACACATCCATGGAGGAGCTGGCCATCAATGGCTACTAGTCATGACAGCTATGCTCTGCCTCCACAGCTGGAGACAGCAATGCTTCTGAATAGCAGTTGCTGGCAACTACAGAAGGGGAAGAGTGCTCTTGGACTTGAATCCTGTTTGTGAGTTCCCACAAGCATCTGGTTGGCCACTGTGAGGATGCTGGAGTAGATGGACCATTGGCCTGATGCAGTGGGCTCTTCTGATGTCCTGACATTCTTATGTATGTTACACACTGCCTCCATGAATCTATCTCATCCCCTTTTCATGCCATTTATTCCTACCCATAGCTTCCTGTTATTTAGTGAACTAGCATTCCCCTCAAGTGTCCTGATTCCACCGGGATACCTAGGACAAAGGTCCGTATAGTTAAAGCTATGGTTTTCCCAGCAGTGATGTATGGAAGTGAGAGCTGGACCATAAAGAAAGCTGATCGCCGAAGGATTGATGCTTTTGAATTATGGTGCTGGAGGAGACTCTTGAGAGTCCCATGGACTCCAAGAAGATCAAACCTATCCATTCTGAAGGAAATCAGCCCTGAGTGCTCACCGGAAGGACAGATCCTGAAGCTGAGACTCCAATACTTTGGCCACCTCATAAGAAGAGAAGACTCCTTGGAAAAGAACCTGATGTTGGGAAAGATGGAGGGCACAAGGAGAAGGGGACGACAGAGGACGAGATAGTTGGATGGTGTTCTCGAAGCTACCAGCATGAGTTTGACCAAACTGTGGGAGGCAGTGGAAGACAGGAGTGCCTGGCGTGCTCTGGTCCATGGGGTCACGAAGAGTCGGACACGACTAAACGACTAAACAACAACAATCTAGGATTGAGCAACCCCTGCTTCTGATCTCGATCTTGGATGCCCCACTTTCGCTCCTCTGCTCTGGCATGGGACCAAAAGACAAGAGATTTTAGGTTCCAGCAGGCCACTTTGGGCCACATGGCATCTACTGAGGCTGCACAGGCTGGGGCGACCTTCCCCAGGCTACTCTGGACCATGTAGCAATTTCCAAGGCTGTGGAGCAGGAGGCGAAGGCAGCAGACAAAGGTAAGAGGGGGAGAGAGGAGGCAAGTGAGTGAGTGGGTTGCTGAGTGAGGAAGAGGTCAGCAGCAGTGAGGGGGAGAGCGATGGGGTCGCCAGGATGGTGCCCCACATTTTCCTCTAAAAATGTTGGGTGTTAGGTGCTAGTCTTATTCCATGACTCCCAGCAGGATTTCCCAGCATGAGCCTGATCTTCTGAGCCAAATCACCAGCTCCCTCCCAACCACCCTCAATCCTGATCTTCATCACGAAAGGAAAAAAAGTCTGCCCTGATTAGCTCATTACACAGCATTAATAAGCAAGCGCTCTAATAACAGAGATGATCAGCTTGTAATTTCTAGACGTGAGATGGGTGGAAGGGAAAGGGGGGGGGGTGATCAACAGCCTGGTTCCAGGGAAATTCTTATAATCCCCCTCAAAAGCAGACATAGAGAAGCATGAACAAAATTTATTTGACTTTCAGGCGACAACTTTGCATGGACTAAAGAAACCAAACAGAATGCTATAGGAAAGAAAGAATCAGAAAAGAACAAGCAGGTGTGCTTTTGCTTTTCCCTCCCCCCACTGTGTTCCATGCCCCTCCCCTTCCATCTTTTTTTTTTTTTTTTACTTTTTGGAGTGTTATTTTCCCTCATGCATGAATGGCACTGATATCTCATTGCTTCATGCAGGCCGGTGGAAGCTCAGGGGGGATATCAGTTTAATTGGGTTTTAGACAGGTAAAATGAGAAAATATAGTATGGGTGTCTGGAGGGTAGGCGAGGGAGGGCATGGAAAGGTGGAGGAAGCTGATTGACAGAAGCCCAACAAAAGTACAGCTGGGGAATTGGTTTCCAACGCAGAGCCCCCAACCCAGCCCACACTATGTGTGCAAATCACTGTGGAATTTGTTCTGCTGCCCTGGGAGGCAAACCATTATGGATGCACATCTCCCTATGTGGTAAACAAAGGCCACCTGTGATACGATTAAAAGCAGCTTTGTGCTGCAGCCGTAACGATCACATTGGCCATAAATCAGAAATGTTGCAAGCTGTCAATCTGCAGGCACCTTTTGCCAAAATTAAAGAGGAGCTGCTGCTATTTGACTGCTGAAGCTCCTGTCCTTAACCTGGTCTTCTGATCTACATAAGACATAGCTCCTCTTCCTCTTCAAAGATCAAACAGAATATCAGAACTGAGTTTCCTCAGCAATAACACCACAACCTTTCTGCCTGAAGACCAGGGGAAATTTCAGCATGACAAGGTTTAAGGTTCTATCTGGGTCAAAAGTTATGCACAAAACTTTTTGGGTGGGCATAACACCTGCAAATATTTTGAGTAGAGGTGGTCTAAATACACTAATCCCACCCTGCTTTTGTTTCACTTGCACATAATCATTGACAAGCAGCACTTGAAAGCACCCCACATCTTTCTAAGGTGCAAAGCTTGCCTTTTCCTCCTTCTGTTTCTATCCTGTCCTACTTGCAGAAATTCCTCACTGCTGTGTTTGGATTATGCGTCTGCTCTATGGCTAAGCAGTGCAGGAAGTGGAATCTCATCATCTTAACAACATGCAAATACTATTACTTCGATTTTGATCACACATACTGGGAGAGTGATCTCTGCAGCTATGTATATGAAATGGTTTTGAGAGTTTGTTATGAAAGGATTCAATATAAATAAGGAACAAAAACAAACCAAAACCAGAGGGTTTTTTACCAGATTGCTCTCACAGCTGCAAAGGCAAATATGCAAGGAGGGTGGGTGGAAATTATGTGGCTATTTAAATTCCAAGTTCTATGCTATATATCTCCTTGAAGGACCCATGCAAGTAAGGGCTATAGAAATCCTGTGAAAGTTGAGATGATTTACAAGGAAACACCTTATGCCACGATGCATATGCTTGATTGAAACTACTAGACAATGCAGATTTTTCCAGTTATTTTTGCCTGTTCAGCTCCATGTCTCCAAGGGAATGAAATATCAGAAAAGCAGAGGAAGGCAAGAAGAAACCTCAGATTAAAAAACAACAGCCAACTAAGAGTATGGGATTCTTGTTCTCACTACAAATAAATTGGCATAAATTTCAATCACAGTCTGTGTGCTTATGCATATTCTAAATGATCCTCTGTAAATACTGCAGAATAATTGACTATGCTCAATTAAACAATGCCACACTACTAAAGCAGTAAGTGTCAAGGGCTTTTCATGAATCCTTCTTGAGCGTTCTGCTGGCTTTTGCTACAGTTTCACCAAGTTGGCTGTTTTTGCCCCAAATTTTTGTTTTTGAAAAAAAGGAAACAAACAGGAGAGAGAGAGAGAACAGTGTGTGACTTGATCAAACTATATATTCATCCATCCATCCATATATGCAGAGGAGGGTGACCAGATGATCAAGAGTGTGGAAACCAAGCCTTATGAGGAGTTGGGTATGTTTAGTCTGGGAACAAGAAGACTGAGAGAACATATGATAGCCACCTTCAAATACCTGAAGGACTGTCACTTGGAAGATGGAGGAAGCTTGTTTTCTCCTGCTCCAGATGGTAGGACCTGGACCAATGGCTTCAAGTAACAAGAAAGGAACACCAGGAAGAGCTTTCTGAAGGTAAGAGCTGTTCAGCAGTAGAACTGTCTCTCATGAGAGGTGATGGACTCTTCTTCCTTGGTGGTTTTTAAGCAGAGGTTGGATGACCAACTGCCATGGATGCTTTAGTTGAGATTCTATATCCCACCTTCTTTTCAAAGGAGCTCAAGGTGGCATAGATGGTTCTTCCCCTCCTCCTTTAATCCCCACAAGAACCTCTGTGAGAAAGGTTAGGTTCAGAGACAGTGGCTGGCCCAAGGTCACCAAATGAGCTTGGAGATTTCAACCCTGGTCTCCTAGCTCCTAGTCTTACACTCTAACCACTGTATACTACAAAAGCTGTGTGTAACACACACACACACACACACACACACACACACAATGTTTGGGACATCATAATGTAAACCAACAAGCTGTGGTTCTCAAATAAATGATGTGACAGCTCAGTGCAATGCATGCTGTCATAGAGTAACACGTATATAAAGCATGGTTTTGCTACTGCTATAACTTGCCCGATTAATTTTTTAGAAGGGCATTTCTCTAGAAACTTCTGTCAAGAGTGTAAGGTATTTACTGAACTAAGCTGTTGTATTTCAGCATTTCAGAAACAGATAGCAGCCATCTCAGCGCTGATGCTTTCTCAGCACTTCCTTATGATATTTTGTTTGTTTATTTCGCTCCCTCCACCCAAAGGCAGAGATAGAAATCCCATTACCGAGTGGCTTATCTCAGGAATGGGGTTCTTACTCCTTGTAGTAGTGATGTCTTGCTATTTACACAGGAAGCCTGGTAAATAGCTTTTCTCCATATCTTCATTTACTGAGCTATTTTTTTATATATACCTGATGAGAGATTTCAGCTTAGGAGAATGCTCTGAATTACAGCACTCGGATAAAACCGAACAGTTCCTTGCCAACAACAGCCCAAGTGACTGAAAGCAGTGCAGGAAAGAAAAACCCACATAGAAAAGACTCACCCTACTGATATTCCTATCATTATTCATATTCAGATGGGCCACTCTTGGACCTTGAATGGGGCCCCCCTTGCTTATTGTTCCACATCCTCCAACATTTCTCCAATGAAAATAGGGACATCCTATTTTTTTTTTTTTTTTATTATTATTATTATTATTATTATTATTATTATTATTATTTTATGCCCTGGCACTCTGGGCAGCTTCCAACATATATAAAAACATACGAAAACATTAAACATTAAAAATATTCCCTGTACAGAGCTGCCTTCAGATGGCTCTGGGGTCAGATAACTCCAAACCTTCCAACATTACTCTGATGAAAATAGAGACATCCTAACAACAAGCAGGACATTCTGGGATCAAATCAGAAACTGGGATGGTTTTTATAAATCTGGAAAATAGGGACACTTGGAGGGTCTCTACTGCATTGCTGAGTCTGAAGAAGGCCTCATAGCCAGCCATTTTCTCTTCTGGGCCTCATCTTTTCTCCCTCCTCATCCCATACACTAGGGTTGGGGAACCCTTTTCAGTCCAAGGTATTCATTCCCCCAAAGGCCACCTTCTGGGGGCTGCATGTCACACTGGTGGGTGTGGTAAAGATGATACTGAACTATAGATGAACCAATGGTCTGACACAGTAAAAGGAAGCTTCCTATGTTCCTTTCAGTCTAGCAACATTTCTCAAACAGGAGGCAGTGGGCTGATCCCTGTATCAAATCTTAGTCGTAGCATTTCCCTAAACCAAGCATTTGGCTGGGAAAATATAAAGGGAAGGATTCTTAATGTCCCTTTTTATTCAGTAATTTCAGAGAAAGGCTATAGAACCCAGCCTCTTGGATAATGGCATTGTCCCAAGTGAATCTCCACACACACACACAC
This sequence comes from Podarcis gaigeae, assembly GCF_964106915.1. Lineage (NCBI taxonomy): Eukaryota > Metazoa > Chordata > Lepidosauria > Squamata > Lacertidae > Podarcis > Podarcis gaigeae. The sequence continues at coordinate 88,674,786 of NC_139681.1, read as the reverse complement.
CCCAGTCTCTTCCACTTCCTCATTCATCACTTCTATGGGTGCTACTACCTGCCCTCTGTCTTTGAGCTCTTTGCTCTCCTACTTTCAAGGCACCCCAAGTTCTGGGAGGTGGAGGGGGGGTCTGGAATGCTTTCTAACAACATGTCAGCCAGGTGTTGCTCTGGCTTTCCCATGATTTCCCAACTTTCCCCCTCATCTGCCTCTGAGTTGCGACCTCCCTCAAACCCCTGGTGTAAATCTATACTGTCTTCCTCTTCCTGGGAGGGTCAGGATGGGGAGGCGGTCTCCACCATTCCTCCTCTGCCCTGTCTCTGACACATTTAAAGGCAAGTTTGCTCATTAGAAAGAACTGTGGGATTTCAGCAAAAACTGAGCTTCCGTGTGGTAGGGTTGCCATATTTCAAAACGTGAAAATCCAGACACAAAAGCAAATTTATTGAGCTATTTTCCAATGAAAATTGGCAGAACTGACACTGCTGACATGGCTTGCCATATGTCCAGACTTCCCCAGACATTTTATTGATTTCCAACCAGACACTGCTTCCAACTACAGTATTCTGGGTATGTCCGGGATATGGCAACCCTACCATAAGGAATTCCTACAGGGCCAGGGATGTACATAAGAAGAACTCAATTGGATCAGACCAGAGGCCCATCTAATCCACCATCCCTTTCTTCCAGGGGCCACGGACAACCCACAATAAGCATATGAGTGTTTATTTGTTCTGCATTTCCCTGTACAGTCATACCTTGAGTTGAATGTGTTTCAGGTTGAGCGCTTTCAGGTTGCGCTCCATGGCAACCCAGAAGTAATGGAGTGCGTTACCTCCGGGTTTCACTGCTCGCGCATGCGCAGACACTCAAAATGATATCACACACATGCGCGGAAGTGGCAAAACGCGACCCACGCAAGCGCAGACACGCCGTTGCGTCTTACATTCCATTCAGGATGCAAACGGGGCTCCGGAACAGATCCCGTTCGCATCCCGAGGTACCACTGTAGCTGAATCCTGATAAGTCCACCCTTTTATTAAGAATACGAACAGATTTGGCATTTTTTCCCTTTCTGTTTTTATTCTGGCAGCCTTCACTGAGGGACGAACGCCACTAAACCTCCACTGGCAACATATTGCATAGGAAGGTGGAATATAAATACAAGAAATAAAGGATAAATGCATCCAATGAGCAGAGTGATCTCCACTGTTCTTGGGACAAACTTTTAACAAGCAGCCAGGAAGGCAAAAAATAATTCCCTGCTGTGTTTCTGGATGCGGTGAAAAAAAGACTTTGACTTTAAGAGCCAAGAGCTCATATTTACAGACTTGTAAAGATGTGCAAACAATGTTAAAGGCTTGACATAAACCATCCATTTCATTCATACACACAGAAAACACACATATGCACACACACACACACACACACACACACAAACACACATGCCTATGCAGTTTTCCCTCCTGCAAAATCTCTGGTTGTATTCTATGACCCCCCCCCCCCAAAGAGCATTTACTGCATCCATCAAAGAAATCAGTGCGTATGGTCTAGACCCTTACTCCTTAGCCCTAGAGGTGGTGTAACCGTTTCAATTAACTTTACTTTTCATGGCGGCTACATAAAACGTTGTGGGGTCAAGTGAACAGATAAACAGCAAGCCATTCCTCAAACGTTCCTCGTGAAATGAACAAGAGTAAAAGCTGGAGGCTGCTACATTTACTTCTGTCACTCCCCAGGGCAGTGCTTAAGAACACTAGGTCAGGTAGGCTGAGATGCCGAGAAATTGCTCAATGCCTTCCCACTGAGATGTCATAGCATTTCATGCTGCGAATAGCTAACACCCTTCGATGACGAGGAGGCAAATATTTCTCTTTCCCCTTCCCCCTCAACACACACACATCTTTCTTTGCCATTCCAGTCATGCAGTGTTACAGCATTGTTGCTTCAGCTGATTTAGTGCCAATTCAAGTCAGATCTCCGGTGTCTGAACAAGTAACCACACCAAATATGCTTGATGGAACCTTGTTACAATTTCACAGTGGGGTTTGTAATGGTCCCTCCCTCCCCCTGCCACTGCCACCAAACAGTGAGAGAAAAACATTGAGAAAAGAGCAAGACGGCGAAACACATCCCACTGTGTAACAGGTACCTTGAGTCTCAAACCGGCTCACAGAGCAGGGATGGGGACAAAGTCTCAAGCTTCTGCTGCAGCTACAGCAGGGTTAGAAATACAGATGGATGAACCTACCTCTGGCCTGCATTAACTTCAACACTTTTTTGATTCTGTTGCATTATAGGTAAAGGACGCCTGACCATTAGGTCCAGTTGTGACCAACTCTGGGGTTGCGGCATTCATCTCGCTTTATTGGCCGAGGGAGCCAGTGTACAGCTTCCAGGTCATCTGGCCAGCATGACTAAACCGCTTCTGGCGAACCAGAACAGCGCCTGGAAATGCTGTTTACATTCCCGCCGGAGCAGTACCTATTTATCTACTTGCACTTTGACGTACTTTCAAACTGTTAGGTTGGCAGGAGCTGACAGGGTCACCTTTGGCCAACCACCAGCTCTCAGCCTAGCCATGGAATCCTGCCTTGGGCTCAAGAGAGGAGAGGTGTGATACAGAGGGACATGTCACACACACTTACATACCTATACCTAGCCAGAACTCATCAGAACTCAGTTCCAGCACGTCTCAGGTGGGCGCCATTGCCATTAAACATACTGAAACTCAGGACAGATAATGCCAATTTGATTTCACTATGTTAAGAGTCCCACAATCCTGGTGCCTCCACACTAAATGCACAATCTGAGGGCAGTCTGGAACTGCCAGGCACAAACATCCATATTCAGAGACACATATAAATACATGGTTTGATATGATTCACCTGCTGAGAGCTGGACTGCAACATTTAAAATATAGTTGTGTTCTAAACATTAGTCCAAGAGGTGCAGAGAAGTTGAATTTTGTATAGGAAACTGTGAAGACTGGAATGATCAAGCTCCCCTAATCCATAGATCTTGAAATTTGAGCAGACAAGAGTGCCTATGAATAGAAGTTGGAACAGGAAGACAATATACCCAAGTAGACCAGGTATCTTCAACCTTTTTGGGTCCCACTTTAACCCAAACGTGCACCTGGAGACCCATTCCTTGATCTACTGCCATATATTTGCACAGCGGTAGTTGCGACCCACCTTGGACCAAGTGGGTCTTGACCTATCAGTTGAAGAACAACAACAAGAAGAGCTTGGACTTGATATCCCACCTTTCACTCCTCTTAAGGAGTCTCAAAGCAGCTCACAATCTCCTTTCCTCCCCCACAACAAACACTCTGTGAGGTGAATGGGGCTGAGAGACTTCAGAGAAGTGTGACTAGCCCAAGGTCACCCAGCAGCTGCATTTGGAGGAGTGGAGAAGCAAACCCGGTTCACCAGATTACGAGTCCACTGCTCTTAACCACTACACCACGCTGGCTCTCTGAAGACAAACAGACGATCTCACACTAAGGTCAAGTTCTCTGAAGTTGGTTGCCCACTTAGCCCAGCATGAATTTAAGCTACTGTGAAATAATTCCCTATTTTGAGGATCCAGGTGCTTGACTCATAATAGGAACAAGGGAAGCAGCAGTTTGAAGCTTTTCTCCAACCAGGGCTTTTGCCAATATTCTATCAGAACAGGAGCATTCACCAGCTGCCAATACTCAGTGGTAGGTGCTGGCATAATTCACTATCAACTACACTTCGCTTTTCTCTCTGCAAAAAAGCTGACGTGTCACTTGCTCCCTGACCCCTCCCAATTAGCCACAGATTGCTGCTTTTTTTTTTTTTTTAAGGCGGCCACCTGCCTCTCCAGTCTGAGTCCAGGGATAATCAGTGCTGGGCATTTTCCATGTTGTTAAATGCAATGGCAACTCTGGATTCCAGGTGCTGCTGCTGCTGTTTTTGCAAGGTTCAAAGTGATCTCTTTCACTGAACCACCATGAAACTCCTAGGCACATGCGATAAAAAAGGCATCACACAAAAGGAAAGCTTTGTAGGATTCTGACAACATGGGTGGGAGATGGTCTCACTTAATTTGAATTGCAGGAGAACAAAACTTTATTTTTTATTACACCTAGAAAGTGAGACAGATTGAGGCAGATTGAGGCAGAGAGAATTTCTAAGCCACTTGTTTCAGCTGGTAACACTGAGCAGCCGTACATATTCAGGACTTCAGGACTTTCTCATTCCCTGGAGAAGATTCACTATGTTACATAAATTCATCCCATGCGGTAAAAGCCCTATGTGTATCTACCCAGAGGTAAGACCCATTCAGCTAAAATTAGCACTCAGAATTCTCTCCCAGGTGTGCATGAACAATCATGCAGTCTTGGTAACATCCAGACAGGGCTGGTCTGCCCCTGAGGCAGCTGCCTTGGGTGGCATCCTCTTCCTGCCCCACTGTCTCTGTTGCTGGTGGAGAAGTGGTGGCAGCAGCTTCCAGCAACATCTCAGGAATCTGCAGAGCCGGCCCACAGATGAGGCAAGGTAAAGCAGCCGCCTCAGGTGGCAGAAGCACAAGAGCCTCAGGTGGTGAAATGGGCTGGGCTGCCCCTGTCGGCCTGGGGTGCACATACCAAATGGGGGCAAAATATTTAAGCAAGCAGCAGGGCCTACGAGCCACCATTACCCCATGTTTCTAATGCACCAGTTTTCAATCAACAGTTAACAAAACAGCGGTATGCAATGGGAAAATAACCCTTGTAATACTCACCAATACTTGGGTACCCTGGTGTAGAAGGATCACCTCCACCGTTCAAGGACACCATAAATGCTTTCTCGCTCAGGTTCTGAGTCTTTGGTAAATCGCAAGGATCGACATAAAGAAGGGCACCTCCAAAACCTGCCTCTTCCAGCAGAGAAAGCTGGGAAGACAAACAAGTAAAAGGAGAATATCAGCATTAGGTCGTTAATATTGTTTTCCACTCTTCTCACATTTATATTCCATCTTCCTTCCATCTTGGAATCCAAGGCAGGATATACATGTGGTTCTTAGGTGGTCACCCCTCCAGAACCAAACCTGCTTAGCTTCGGCAAGGTTGGTGACTTCATGAGCTTTCAGACCATACCCTGGGACAAGTGTAAGCAGTATTTTTCATCTCAGGGGTCCCATTCCCTTGTGGGCAGTTCATTGTTAATCAATGAAGTATTGTTTTTGTTGTTATTAAGGCTTGAATTGCCTTGTAAATTAGTCTTAAGATGATTTGCAAAAATCTTGTGGAGACAGCGAAATGTAGTTTCAAAAACAGAACTACAACAACTAAAGCTAGGAAGATGGTTGGAACAAATGTGGAGCGAATTTTCAAAAGAGAATTAATTGATTAAGATCCTAGTGTTGAACACAAATTCAGTGCACTCCTTTCTAAATTATCACTGGGGATGTTCTTATGCAGCCTACCGAAGAGCTAAATCACAACATAAATTGTTTGTGGTTTGACTTTGGGCACATGTACACCATTTAAACATTTAAAGCACTAAACATTAAAATAACAAAACAAAAAAAGCCATTAAACTAGCAACTCTAGTTTGTGAAGGGTGCTGAGAGTTGTTAAGATACTCCCTGCCAACAGCCAGTTACAATCTTTAGAACCCTCAGAGAGAAGCAACTGATTCTTAAACAATTCTGGGAATTGTAGCTCTGTGAGAGGTCTCCTAACTCAGAACTCTTCTAAGTGTAATATGTTTTATTAGTTTTCAATTACAATAACCCAATAAAAGCCTCATTGTCAATACCAAATTATAATACAATTAATAATGCCAATTGTTCAGATGCCAAATTATATTATTTTCCTTGGTCCCCACATGCTAGAATTGATGATTTGATTAATTTACTTTAACTCTGCATTCCCAAAACTTATAAATTCCAATTACACACTAGTCAGAATAACAAACCCTTATACCACAGCTGCAGTTTTAACGACTTCCATTTGCATTAACACATCAAATAATTTACAGTCCTACAAGTGAAGCCTTCAAACTCTCCCTTTGTTCTTCTTGTGTGTGGCTATTATTCTGTCCGTGATGTTTCTTCCTGTCCTTGTACTGTATTATGTCTATCTTCTGTCAGTTGTTGCTGTTCTCCATCATACCTTGGGCAGAGCTAGTATCCCATTACTGTTTCATAAGTTCTCCATACTCAGCACTCTTTTCAAACTAGAGTTCTCAGGAGGAACCCATGCCCATTGAAAATTGTATGATACTGCTTTACATGTATAGAGCAGATGTGGTCTTAATCAACACAAACCAGAACGTCTTTCTGTTGCTGATTACTTGTTCAGTTATCTTGGGTATCAATTCCCTCCCTCAAATCTCTTTTCCCCCATCACTTCTCTGCCCCAAAGCTGCTTTGTTCTAATAATGTGGTAATGCACATTAGAAATCGGAAAGAACAAACGCAATGCATTTTATTTTTCCCCCACCAAAAAAAAGAAAAGAAAATATATTTTCCTCTGTTGTTTTATTTTGATAGGCTTCAGGGAACTTAGATACAGAATACAGCAAGCGCCTGGTCCTGCTGCCATGGTTACGCAAGCCATTCAGGGGAGAAGGTGTACAATTGCTAAAACATGTAGCATGGCCTAAAACACAATCCCTGTTTCTTGGGAACCAATATGTCAGCATTCCTCCCAACAAACACCCCAGTCAAATAACTTGTCCCGGATTTTGCATTTATAAATGCAGTTTCCCAACCGCTAGAAATGACTCCAGGCCAATCAGTGGAAACTCATTATGAGCAGGAACTGGGAGCCAAATTTCCAGGAAGGGTAAAGCTACACTCCCCAGGTGGAACAGTCGTCGCTTGCTAGAAGACACACCATGTTTTCTCTATAAGCTCATTATTTCTAGGCTCAGGATTGACAAAAGGAGTGACTTCTCCACACAGAGCATTATTAATGTAGGGAGTGCAATCCCACAAGAAGTGCTCATGGCATTGTTCAGAAAATTAACGGTGCAAGCCATCTACCCGCACAGTGTTTTTCCTTCCCTGAGATGTGCTCCTTACTAGGTTTGTGGTTGAATGAAAGCTGTCCCGGTCTTTATCCAAAATGCGTAAGGCAGGAGGGGGCAGGGTGACTCGGGAACTTCCTTGTTCAGAATTTAAACGCGTCCTGAAATTTGTAAGTAATATTCCTTGCAAAAGTATGGTCACATGTGCCATAAAGGCACCATAGACATTGTCTGCAGAGTGCAGGCAGCTCGCCAGCGGAGTGTGCAATTGAATCTAGGACATTGTTTGTAGGAGAAATACACCAGGCGGTTCAGTAAGGTCAGCAACTGTATAATTTACTGACAGGTAGAAGAACAACTATGTACGAGTATAAAGTGATGCTACTTCTGACTGCCTCTCATTCGAGGCAGACAGCTTACAGAATAGACAGTCTTTCCAGTAAAGCACTTTTCCAGCAGAGATGCAACACAGGAAAGCTAAGTTCAAGCCAGCAGCACATCTGGCTCTGACTGACTTATACCTCATGGGATGCTTGAGCTCATGACCTTGAGCTCGTGACCTTAGTTAACCATGACTTGGCTTTTTTTCTGCAAGCATAAACTTACATACTCCAACGTATTCTGCTTGCACTCTGCTAATGACAGAGGACATTGCATATGATGGATAAGGCAAAATCCACTACTGAGATATAGAGATGGAGGTGAAATTTAATTTACATTGTATTTGATTCACAGCGAACTTACTTAATTCAAACTCTCTGAAACAGGTAAACCCACTTAAATTGGAAGGACAAACTGTACCTTGACTCTCTGGTTGTTGATACTTGAATGAACATCTCCCCCCCCCGCCCCCAATCTCTCTTCCTACTCCTTTCATTAGCTATTACAAATTGATGGTCAGAGGCTGATCAGACTATTTCTGGTCAGTGTCAGTTTTCCATGCATTCGTTCACACAACTCCATTCCATCTTGGTTCTACATTAATCTGTGATTTATTAATTTATTTAATAATCTGTACAACAATTTGCACTTCGTTACACATTTAAATAGTGCTTGGATCACAAAACAGTATGTATTTATTTATTTAAACTGTTATTACCTACTCATCACTGGTTTGCTTAAAAATTGTGGACAAAATGAAAAATTCCTATCCATCCTTAGATGTGTACTGCAGAGAACATCTCGCTGGAGACCGTGTCATTCTGAAACCTGTCTTCAGATTAACATTTCCTTCTTCCAGGATTGCCCAAGACATCTGTCTTGTGATCCACCATCTGGGAATCAGTGTGCTCTCAACTGTCTGTCCCATTACACACACATGGGATGCTACTTCCCTGTGGTGCTAATGTGGTTGTGGTACATATGCAAATGCAGCAGCCACATGGAAAGGCCAGCAAGGTTGTGATGATGCCACACAGTGTACAGGTTTTTTTAAATTGATTTAATGTAAATCCTTTCTTCCATTTTGAATTTTGTTAGCCACCTTGAATGTGCCAATCAAAAGGCAGGCTATAATTTAATACAAAACCACAACCATGTGGGACAGTAACATGGAGAAGCAACTCCCACAGATTTGCATGAATGCATGAAGAAGGCCTCTCTCTTTCCTGCTCTCTTCCCCCGTCTCTCAAAAGATACTGATTACCATTTTATCCCATCAATCAACCCACAGAGTTGTTTCATGATTACAATCTTGGATTAGTTTCAAATGCAAGATTTGGTTCCACTTCCATCATTCCAGAGCAACGGTCTTTCCCTAAATCTCTAAAGACTCCTTGTTCCAATTTAATCACAGGCAGTTTGATTTAGTTTTCCCGAATTTCATGTAAAGCCTGAAAGGGCTGGGTATATAATTCTCAGAGTGCTGACTTCAATGACAAAGCCACAGCATGTAGAAACTAATGGCTGCAATGCTCATTTGTATGGTGGTCAGTTCTTATCTCTCTAGCTGCTCCTTGGGGTCTTGAAATAAAAATACATACAATATGCACATCTACACTGACCTGCAGGTACACTCCGAGTCTAAGAGACAGTGTGATTCAGAGTCCAATGTCCTCTAATTGGTATATTCACAGCTGGGCACATTATTGTATTAAAAATGCAGTGCGAAAGGACAACATACTTCTAATCTGAATGTGCGGTGCAGAAACATTTCTTGTACTGTGAAGCTCTCTCACTCAGATCATGTTAGCATCTGGCCATTAGGAGTGGTGCCAAACTTCTAGAACTTGGGGGGATTTGAAAATAAACTTCCACAGTTCAAGAAAGCCCCACCAATTATGAGCTGAGTTGAAACTCCCCTTGAAAGTTTGCCTTCGCTCATAATTAGCTCACATCAGTGCAAACTGCTCCTAGTCATCTTAGCCATCAGTTTCACTGCTCTCCCTCCTTTCCTTTCCAATCTCACCATGCAAGGCGGAGCGGTAAGGGACGTGGGGAATCTTGCATTAGTTTTATTGATTGTAATGTTAGTATGGAAGTGAGAACTGGACCATAAAGAAGGCTGATCACTGAAGAATTGATGCTTTTGAATTATGGTGCTGGAGGAGACTCTTGAGAGTCCCGTGGACTGCAAGAAGATCAAACCTATCCATTCTTAAGGAAATCAGCCCTGAGTGCTCACTGGAAGGACAGATCCTGAAGCTGAGGCTCCAATACTTTGGCCACCTCATGAGAAGAGAAGACCCCCTGGAAAAGACCCTGATGTTGGGAAAGATGGAGGGCACAAGGAGAAGGGGACAACAGAGGACGAGATGGTTGGACAGTGTTCTCGAAGCTACAAACATGAGTCTGACCAAACTTTGGGAGACAGTGGAAGACAAGAGTGCCTGGCGTGCTCTGATTCATGGGGTCACGAAGAGTCGGAGACGACTAAACGACTAAACAACGACAACAATGTTAGTACTTCTGGCCTATTTTATAATGTTCATTTCAAGCTATAGTACCTGTTGAGCTATGGACCTGTAGCTTTTTCAAAAACTGATATTGCAGCATATTGTGTTAAATTTCATTCACACCAGTAGGCATGGTGCAACAAAACACGAGGCTTTGTCCAATCACTACTCCCTGATTCATTCAGCACGTGCATGTTTCTGTTCCCCCATGATTCCACCCCCCCACCACCCTGGAAATGGAAGGAAATAACTATATGCTGGTATACCACGCCACAGTTTGTCACTATACTCCCTCAATTTTCTGGATTAACGGGGTTGCAAATGATTTTATTTTTCCTAGAAGCAATGAGCATGGAAATGAGTGCTGAAGCTTTTGCTAGGTTCCGCTAGATTTCTGGAAATGGCTAGAACACAGTATGGAGGCTCAAATATAATGGAGAAATGAGCAATTAGTGAAATGTCAGGGGAACGGAATAAATTGCTGTGTGAATGCAGCCTAAGTTCCTGCTCTGTTTCCAAAAGCAATGGCTTTGAGGGCACACGTTGCTGTGCCAGGGACTTAGCATGAGGGAGGGGTTGGTTGGTCAAGAGGCAGGTATTCTAACACCTTAGCAAAAGGGGAGAACTGAGTATCAGTCCCTACTATAAGGCTCACTGTGGTGCAACTTGCAATGTTGTGGAAATAAATGGAACCAAATAAATTCATACTTGGCATGGGATAAATGGGTTAACCTTCAGAGATGCAAGCCTGATGTCCTGGGAGAAAATATGAGATGTGAGCGTAACAGTGTAAGCTGGCCCTCCTCTTCAAAGGTATTCTCATTTTCCAGTGTTGACATTTCTGAATGTTATATTAATTCAGCATGCATTAAAATGAACTGCATGTATGAAAATTATTGCAGGATTAGGAACAATGCCAATTAACCCCCACACTAGGTAATCCTACAGAGTATGGACTGAAAGCTCTTCTAAGTTCACAGTGCAAGGTATGGCAGTTGAATGGCCCATACTAATGAACCAGAGCCCTATCTGTTCTTAGCCGGACAAAGGATGAGTTACTGGATATTTATTCTGATGGGCCTTTCATGCTGAAGTCCCAATTAGAGTCATAAGGATCTGTGAGCAATCCCTTTTTTTCAGTGTACTAATTGGCAATGCATAAAATCACTGACGGGAAGCAAAGTGCCATTTAAACTATTGGCAAAAAAAGAAGAAGAAGAGGAATAACTACTTTGCATTGCAAGAATTTAATTAGATGTTACCCTCCTCTTGTTCCTTTGCTACAAGACAGCGTGTGTGAGAGCTTTTATATCAACAGAGCTAGAATGAGAGCAAAGCAGTGTACACTTCTCTCTCTCTCTCTCTCTCTGTATATATATATATATATGCAAACAAGGCAGCAAAGGCCCTACATTAAATACTTAATAATGCTGCTACTTTCGCCATTATGGATGTCAAAAGGACATAGTTCAATAGGAGCTTCTTTTGTTGCAGAAAATAAGACTGAGGCATTTAATGATCTCTCTATCTAACCCAAAGGTAACAGGATGCATGCATTAAAATGTTTAAGTGCTGCAGGATAATAGAATCACAAAATCATAGAATTGTAGAGTTAGAAGAGATCTCGAGGGTCACATACCTACACTCAATCCCACAAATAATTCCTTTTCCCACCACCATCCACCACCCCTCACCCCACCTTTGTGTTAGACTTCCAATCTACTCAATCACAATTTCTTTCCACTTCTATTACTTTCTTTCACACACCTTTAACCTATTTTCATGCTTCTTTTTCTATTACACATTGTTATCCATCTTATTTAGTATTTCAGTATTTAAAACAGAACTTGTTTATTCCAATAGGAGTTCTGATTTTTCAATATGGTTTTGCAAGTATCCTTTAAACACCTTCCAGTCCCTGTCTATCTTCTCTTTTGAGATCCTTCCAATTTCTCCCATTGTTTTGGATATATTGTAATACTCCAATAATTTGGCAAGCCACTCTGGGTTTTTTTGGCTATCATATCTCCTCTCTCTTTCCCAGGCTAAACATACCCAGCTCCGTCAACCATTCCTCATAAGGCTTGGTTTCCAGACCCTTGGTCATCTTGGACGCCCTCGTCAGACCATGTTCCAGCTTGTCAATATCCTTCTTAAATTGTGGCACCCAGAATTGGACACAGGACTCCAGGTGTGGTCTGACACCTGTGATGTGAATGGATTCACATTTGCCATCCTACTCTCATCTTGCAACTAAAAAAGGATGCTGTAGCATCAAATCAAAATTTATTTACGGCCGTAGGCCCATACAATTAAAACAACACATAAATAACAACTTGTGCACGTGGGAAAAACAGCCGCTAAAACACCACTATAACAATAAAATACAATATGATAGAATGGCATACTACGCCTTAGTTAGCTTGTAGTGCTCCTTGGCGTCTCTTTTGGGTAAGGACAGCGACCAGGAACCTTGCCACTTTCAGGGTCGTATGAGTATCCTTATCCTGCAAGATTTGGGCAAGGTGGAATTTTGGTGGGGTACCCTCTAGTTTCTGTATGATTGGTCCCAACAAATTTGCCCGTGGCACATTGAACAGGGGGCAAGTGAACATAATGTGCTGGAGCGACTCCAGTGTCTCCTTATCACATTCGCACGTGGCGGGGGCTTGGCCCTTTGAGAATCTATGTCTCAGGACGTTGGAGGGAAAAACGTTGAACCTCGCTTTGGTGAAGGCCAGTCTATGGGCAACAGACGAAAGGGAGGAGAAGTATGATGGAACGCAGTAAGTTAAAGTGATCCCGATGTTCTGGGGCGAACAAACACCTCCCCCCAGCATATAATTTCGCTGTAGATCGATGTCATCCAGTCTTTGGCGGATCAGTCTTTGAGCAGTAATTTGGTCTAGTTTTAGGGAATCTGAAGGAGAAATTCCGTAACTCAGGAGTTTGGCATGAATTCTACTAGTCCAAAGGCTAGAGAATTCATCTCGCCATAAGCATTGGACAAGGTAGTGGTTTGGTAATCTATGCCACAATGATAACCAATAATTGAAGACTTGCTTCCACAGGCAAGTTTCTAAGGATGCGATCTTCAATTCTAGTCGCATGGCTGCATTGCTTACGCACAGGGGGAGCATTAGGAGCCGGCGTAGGAATTGATTTTGCAGCGTCTCAAGAGGAGCAAGATCTGTCATCACAGCCCAAAGCGGGGCAGCGTAAGCAAGCACGGCAACCACTTTTGCCTTGAACACCTTTAGGGCCGAGGGAACATGCAAAGCTCCATCCGAAAAAAAGAATCGGAGGAGCGCATATGACAGAGTTTTGGCCTTGTTAAGTAGGTGTTGAATTTGAGCTTTCCACCCCAAATTGTATTGCTGTAGCATCATGATATTAAGCAACAGAAACTCGAAAGAAATCAGGAGCCATGTGTAAAAAAACAACCCAGAAACATAGATGGAATCAAGCACAGAAGGCAATCTTGTGAAATGATAGGCTGTTTCTATAAAAACTTAACAAGGTAGAAGATGCACTTAGTCTGAATGGAACAGAAATTATCTTCTGCATTAATTGAAATAGTTCTCTAGCTTTCTTTTCAGGATGGCAAGCTCTACCAAAAACCTGCTACTGCTGCAGCTTATGTAAATAAAGAAGCATAATAAAGTTTTCAGCTCTGTATAGATACACTCTCATCAGATGATATTTAATTTAATCACTAAGATTAAATAAAATCTTTCCTTGAAAGTTCCTTGCCATGCTTTTTTCTCCAAATGAGAAAAATGGGCCATTGCCACAATAAAAAGGGTGCTTTCTTCGCTCTCCCTCTTGGGGGCGGGGAGTGGGGAACTACCTTAATTATCTTTAAGTGTACTTCATGTTATCTTCCTAATACTCATAATAAACTAATGTCAGGGTCTTTTCACCGACTTGCTTATGAAATGTGTGTGCCCCCCCACTCTGGCTGTATCCAGTGCTTTCCCCCCTAAAATAAATAAATAAATGTTTAGGGGGTACTCTCATTTTCCTACTCATATTGAAATGCTGCCCCTCAATTAGGCCAAACTTAGATTCACAAAATGTTTAGGGGTATGTGTCTCCCTGCGTCCCCCCAGAAAAAAAGCACTGGCTGTATCTCACTGGTTTGTAGTAATAATAATAATAACAATAACAACATGGCAGGCTGTTTCCTGCTAAGTATATCCTGTCTCATTTTAAAGCTATGTTTTATGTGTGGGATCTGTCTTCCTTAAATTTTTACTATATAGTTTATAGTAGCAGTATTCTTTAATGCTACTTTGTCAATGCATTGTTATTGTTTTATATGATACTTTGACTTTAAATTGGTGTAATTTGCCCTGAGTTCTGCAGAGGCGGTGAAAATATTTGTTATAAACAAACAAACAAATCACACCAAATTGCAAATGAGAAGACGGTGAAGCTTGCTATAGGCTAATATGTGATCTGAACTAGGAGTTTTCTACAGCTTTCATTCTAAGCCACGAGAGTTTCCTGCTTCACTCAGCCTATAGATAAATTGGCTTGCAAATCATAAATATCAACTTTCCATCTAACACGCTCTGGGGCTTTTTTTTATCTAACTGTGTGGGTCACAATGGCCTAATTTTTTCCTTAATTAGAAACCGGATATCAAAAAGCTTGCTTGCATTTTAAGATTCTGAAAATGCTTGCATATCATGCTTTTGATAGCATACATTTTTTCCCCTACGATTTCTGTGGTTAGAAGTTTCAAAGCTAATATGTCAGCATTTATTTGGCAGGTTACGCAGTGCACCCCCCCTGAAAAAAAGAAAGCCTAGGAGAGACCGTGAGCAATCCTACAGCAATCCTATGGCATATATGTTAAGCCATAATGAAGTACAGCAGATTAAAAATCCATTCAGATGTGGGGCTACTGTGGGCTGAAACCAGAGGTTCCCAAACTTATTTGGCCCACTGCTCCCTTTTCAGGAGCAAAAAATACTCATCCCCTCCCTCGAAATATACCTTCTTTTAACGAACAAACAGAAAGGTGCTACAACCCACCTGCCATTGACCAAATAGGCAGGCAAGCTCCGATCTACTTCCTGAGCTTGGGCGAAGCCAAAAAGGATTCACTCAAACCTGAGGAAACCCCTCACCTCCAGCATGAGAGCAGTGGCGTAGCTAGCTGCTCGGGTGCCCGGGGCAGCCAGTGCGTCCTGCAGCTGGGGGCAGGGTGAGCTGCCTATGGGGGCGGGGTAAGCCAAAGCAGGGTGTGCTGCGTGGAGCCTCTCCACAGCCTCCCCCCCCCCAGCTGTAGGGAGGTTGAGGCGGTGGGCAGACACAAGCCCTGCACTGCTCAAAAAAGCAGCGTGGAGGTTGCAGGCAGTCCGCCCGCTGCCTCCCCCTCAGGAGAGACTTGTGGCTCAGGCACGCTGCAGGCCCCACAGTGTGCCCTTCCCTCCTCACCTAGCTACCAGTGGCGTAGGAAGGGGAGTGCAGTCGGTGCGGGTGTTTTCCCTCCAGTAATAATAATAATAATTTATTATTTACACCCCGCCCATCTGGCTGGGTTTCCCCAGCCACTCTGGGCGACTTCCAACAAAGTATTAAAATACAGTAGTCTGTTAAACATTAAAAGCTTCCCTAAAGAGGGCTGCCTTCAGATGTCTTCTAAAAGTCTGGTAGTTATTTTTCTCTTTGACATCTGGTGGGAGGGCGTTCCACAGGGCGGGTGCCACTACCGAGAAGCCCCTCTGCCTGGCTCCCTGTAACTTGGCTTCTCGCAGGGAGGGTACCTTTAGAAGGCCCTCAGAGCTGGACCTCAGGTAGAACGATGGGGGTGGAGACACTCCTTCAGGTATACTGGGCCAAGGCTGTTTAGGGCTTTAAAGGTCAGCACCAGCACTTTGAATTGTGGTCAGAAATGTACTGGGAGCTAATTTAGGTCTTTCAAGACCGGTGTTATGTGGTCTCGGGGGCCACTCCCAGTCACTAGTCTAGCTGCCGCATTCTGGATTAGTTGTAGTTTCTGGGTCACCTTCATCGGCAGCTCCACGTAGAGCACATTGCAGTAGTCCAAGCGGGAGATAACTAGAGCATGCACCACTCTGGCAAGACAGTATGTGGGCAGGTAGGGTCTCAGTCTGCGTACCAGATTGAGCTGGTAAACAGCTGCCCTGGACACAGAATTGACCTGTGCCTCCATAGACAGCTGTGAGTCCAAAATGACTCCCAGGCTGCGCACCTGGTCCTTCAGGGGCACAGTTACCCCATTCAGGACCAGGGAGTCCTCCACACCTGCCCGCCTCCTGTCCCCAAAAAAACAGTACTTCTGTCTTGTCAGGATTCAACCTCAATTTAGCCGCCATCCATCCTCCAACCGCCTCCAGACACTCACACAGGACCTTAACTGCCTTCATTGGTTCTGATTTGAAAGAGAGGTAGAGCTGGGTATCACCCATTTCAAAAAGTGTCATGAGCCCAATTTTATACACACACACATATTTTTGCCATTTTGCCACCCCCCCTCAATGATGACACCCAGGACGACTTCCGGGTCGGCGCCATCGCCGAATGGCGGGCTCCCTCCGAGCTCCGGAGGGAGCCGGCTTGGCAGGGGCTGGGTCCTACCGCACCGGCGATGCGGGGACCCTTAAAAACCACAGCCAGATTGAGGCCGTGGACATGGAGACTCAGCTGGCACCGTTAGCGCTCTCCCGACTCGTGAAGGAGCCTTTTTAAAGGCTACGGATCGGGTGCCGGGGAGAAGCGTGGTGCTTTGAGTTCTCTGCTATCCCTGCCGAGCGCAGCCGCATGCCATCCGGCGGAGAGCGCTGACTTCTTCTATTGAAAATTCGGCTCTAAAGAAGAACCCGTGAGTAATTGGAATATGGACTAAAAAAAAAAGGGGGATAAATTTTTAAAATTCGGAGCGAACGGGGGAGGTGGAAAAAAGGAAGTCAGCCCACCCCTAAATTGTAGAAGAGCCAAAACAAAGGACTGGACAACTAAGATCGAGTGTAACCTTATCTTGCCGAATCAGCAACTTCGCGAGGGAAAATTATAAGATTGAGCTGGAGGAGAAAAGTGGAATTGTTTTTAAAAAAGCAACCCCCCCGGAATCCCTGGAGCGATTCGTGAAACTGCCTGGAGAAAAGTGATGGAGGTTTTGACAGCTGTCAAAGAGCTGTCAAAAAGGAAGATTAAAATAGAGACTTTGTTATGAGGACTTTGCCGGTTATATTTGTTACAAATTGAATACAAACTGTTTTAAATATCGGTCAACAAGCTACTTGGTCTGGTGGATGTGATTCTGGAAGGGAACTTTGTTACTGCAATCCACCTAGAGGAACCGAGGGACATTGCATGTGTTTTTCACAGGAAATCTGAACAGCTGAATGGAACTTTCAATCTCCTGGGAAACTGCAGGAATGGAACAATATTTTGTCTACAGAGGTCTACACACTACAGGAAACAATGGAACTATTTGTTGGAAAATGAAAGGAACATGATGCAATGCTTTGCTCCATGAATAACAAACCTCTGCAGAGACACTAGAAACTTTTGGAAAAAGAACATTTCTGTGGGAGAACAGAGAAATAAAAAGGAGGAGAATGATTGATAAGAACAAGGAAATAACAAGAACTGGACAGAACTGGGGGAACATTTGGGATATTCAGGTTTGACAAGCTTATGGATACAAAATTGGAGTTTTTACTCCTGGATATAAAAACCTGGATAGAAGAAATGGGCCCTTATTTGATAGACTCCTTCTACGATTGGACATCCGTAATTAAAGACTGGCAAAGAACCGGAGGGACATAGTGTAATGTGGGAACTCCAGGAAGATATTAGAAGCGGAGGGATAGGTGAAACGCAAAGGGGAAAGAGGGGAGGGAAAATTGGAATCCAAAGGCTGTAAAATTATTATTCATATTTATCTTATTTCCATCTGTACTATGTTTGAAAGGGGGAAACTCGTGGAAGTGTATAGATCGATCTTAGGGGATGAGAATTTGGATAAATTGGGTTATTGATGAAGAGTGTAACTTGGGGATAAGAATTTGTTGAATTTAATTGCTTATTTGGAAGATTTGGAACACAAGAGAGGGTAGGGAGGGGAAGTCCTAGTTATTGGCAATAGATTGGATTTAATTTGTTTTGATTTGTTTTAATTTGGAAAACCTTAATAAAAATTATTATATATATAAAAAAATGATGACACCCAGGACGGCCCGCACCCCCTTCCTATGCCACTGCATGAACAGCAGATCCAGGGGAGGCACTGTAGCCATTCCACAATGGTGCCCGACATGGTGGTGTCATTACACAACAGATGTAACAGATGTATGAAAGGTTTTTCAAAATTCTCTTCTCTTCTCTTCTTTTCTCTTCACTCTTTATGTTTTCAATGCCCCCCATTGCACCTGAGGCTACTATCGCCCCCCCCTGGATCATTCCAGTGCCCCCCTACAGGGGGCGCATTATCACCCCCTTTGTAAAACACTGAGCTATCCAATCCTACAGTCTCACCCATTATAAGGCAGCTTCCCAAGTCTGCTTTTGAGTTTTGAAACTCTTTCCTTGGAAAGGATGAAGGCACGTTTTGCACCTTTCTTGCTGGCAACTTGTATCAAAGTAATGGATTGCACTTCTGCCTTGTGCTCCAGCGGCAGGTTAGAATTGCTGTCTGGCTCACATTGCTAAAGCTTTTTCAGGAGAAAGCTCTTTGAGTAGGTGACCAGCGTTTCGCCACTCCGGGAGACAATTCAAGTTACAGGTTGCCAGCAAGGCAGATGAAAAGCCCCTTCAGCCACAAATTGTTGGGGGTCACATTTTTCATCTTCACATTGCCCGTTTCCACCCCCACCAATTTATTGTCCATTCTCAAAGTCTCATACAAGAACCTAAGTCTCATACAAGAAAAAGCAATTTGTAACACAACTGCAGCTTTCTAAAAATGGTTTGTTATTGTTTTTCCTACAGATTTCATGGATATTTTTATTTAAAGCAGATATACTGCTAGCTCCCTCTACTAGATTTCATGAACTTTTATTATAAATTGGAGAGCTTATTTTATTGCCAGATCTTGCTTACCAGTGCTAAGAAGTCCGCAACGTTCAATTCCAATTAAAAATGAAATTGAACTACAACTCCCTGGAAAGAGAAGTAGATTGGACTCAATACGCTTTACTTAATTTATTTCAGCAACAAAATAATTGAATTGCTTACAGTCCAGGAAAAAACCCCAAAAAACTTTGCATTATTTTATCAGTACATAACACCATATCTTTTACATAGCTATTGCTTCATGAAATACTATATATTTTAAAATAACCAGGCAATGGAGCATTCTGCGTGTAATTACCATTTAACGCTGAAACAAACCTAGTAACATGCCACTTTGGACATTAATGATATGCATAAATATAGCAAATGTGAGCTTCTTGCACTGCTTGTATTCACATACATCATATTTGTCTGAAGTGAGAATTTGTGTTTCTTTTAGACCGGAGGATAGTGCGCTCTGCCTTATTCATCACTCTCAAAATGGAGGGGGGGGGATCTCCACTTTGGACCTTTATAATACAGTGGTACCTCGGGTTACAGACACTTCAGGTTACAGACGCTTCAGGGTACAGACTCCGCTAACCCAGAAATAGTACCTTGGGTTAAGAACTTTGCTTCAGGATGAGAACAGAGATCGTGCGGCGGCGGCAGTGGGAGGCCCCATTAGCTAAAGTGGTACCTCAGGTTAAGAACAGCTTCAGGTTAAGAACGGACCTCCAGAACAAATTAAGTTCTTAACCCGAGGTACCACTGTAATAACTTATTATTTATACCCTGCCCATCTTGCTGGCTTTCCCTAGCCACACTGGGCGGCTTTATGGTGTATCAACACAGAGAGGAGGTGATTTTGGATTAAACCACACTGCCATTTTTAGTTAGCTATCTATAAAATGAGAATGATGACTAGCATGTCTCTTTTTTTACCAGTGTTCATAAAGAGTATAAAGCAGGGGTCAGCAAACCTTTTCAGCAGGGAGCTGGTCCACTGTCCCTCAGACCTTGTGGGGGGCCGAACTGTATTTTGACAAAAAAATACATTAACAAATTCCTATGCCCCACAAATAACCCAGAGATGCCTTTCAAATAAAAGGACACATTCTACTCATATAAAAACATGCTGATTCCTGGACCATCCGTGGGCCGGATTTAGAAGATGATTGGGCTGGATCCGTCCCCCGAGCTTTAGTTTGCCTACCCATGGTATAAAGTATGGCAGCAAAATTTAGGGGGACTCCTATGGCTAGATCCAATGGGATGGATATTCCACTATTTGCAGGAACCCTCTGTTTGAAGGGCTGTCTAAGATCCACTTAAAGTGTTAAGAGATTTTTATTAATGGTCACTGAAAATTGAGGGGCTCAGGAAGGTTCAGAGTCCCCAAGTTCCCAGCCGTCTCTCCAAATATGCAGGCCTTGAGGCATTGCCAGTTCAGGCTCAGATAAGACACAGAGATAATTCTTGTTGTTTATTTACCCATTCTTTCTTTCACAAAATCGTAAAGCACTTGCCTGTATAAACAGCAACAACCATCTCAAAGCGGTTTACGAAAGTTCTAAAGCAATGAATTTATCAGTAAAAACAGTTAAATCATTCAAAAATTAATTAAAATCCACGATAAGCTAAAAACCAGATTAAAACACGTGTCCACATTCTACACATCTTGGTAAGCTTGACTAATGAAAAATGCGCTTAGCAGACATCAAAAAGAGTACTGTGAGGACACCTGTCTGAGGCCAATGATGATGGAGTTGTTATCAATAAATGCAGGGCCAGCCCAAGACATCTTGTCGCTTCCCTGTCAGGGAAGACAGGGAGACTGAAGGTCAATGTCAGGAACAAGGGGGATTGAGTTGTTACAGAGGTTTTTTTTATATATACTTGTAATCTGCTTATTATTGTTGGTCAAAAACTGGGCATAGAAACATGATTGAAATGATTTTAAAATTAAATTAAGAGATACCTTTCCCCCAATTATTTTTTCTTCATTCTCTTAACTGTTGTTTGCCAAGCAACTGTTTTCACAGCCATATACACAGAACATCTTGTCAGGAACTGCCATCGGAAGGGCAGGTGGTGGAAGGGCTCACGGAGGCTAGGAGAGACTTAGCAGCAGAGGAGGGAACCAGCAGGGGGAGAGAAGGAGCTCCGAGGGAGAGTGAGTCGGAGGGATGGCTCAGGGACACTTCCAGCGAAAACAGTGGGGAAGTTTCAGGACCTCCTATAGGGACACCCACCCCTTGCCGGAAACTGTCGCGCCGAGAATCCCAAAGACGCGTTTCCGTTAAGGAGCTTTTATGTTGGAAGAGATTCCGCAAACGCCCACTGTCGGTTTCTGCCAGCGATTGAGGGAGTCATGCTTAAGGGGCTCCGCTATAGACAGAGCTTTGATAATCAGGCCAAACTCTGAGGGACTAAGCTTTATGCACAAGCAGCTCATCATCCCATCACAGCAATCCGACAGTCCCTGAAAGCCGCTTGTGCAAGGAGAGGCATCATGAGCAACCCAACCGGAGCCGGAGACGCAGGAGGAGCTGGAGCGGGTCCAAGCCTGGAAGAAAGGTACAGGGTGTTGGAAGTCCAGCTAGCGCTGCAAACGGCGAGGCTCGAGGAGAGGCGGGCTCAGGATGCAGAAAAGGGAAAAACCACCCCACTCGCAAGGAAGGTGCCAGGATTGGTGCAAAAGTTTGGGGGTGATCCCAGGAACTATCAAGCCTTTAGGACAGAGATGCAATATGCCCTCAATCTGCATTTCGATGACTTTCCCGATGAGGAATCGAGGGTAGCATTTGTGATTGGGCATCTCGAAGGGGGGGCGAAAGACTGGGTGAGGCCCCTGATGGCAGCGAATAATGACGCCCTAAAGGACTCGAGGAAGTTTTTTCGCGCCATAGATCTGATGTTTTCCAGCGAGATTGAGCAGGGAGTGGTGCGCAGACAGTTAATGGCGTGTAAACAGGGGAACCGATCTGTCCGTGAGTACTGGACTGAGTTCACCATGTTGATCCATAAATTGGGGTGGGACCTGTCGGCGGAACCGATACAAATGCTGTTCGAAGAAGGGCTATCTTCGGCGGTGAAGGACGAACTTTCCCGGGCGCCCAGGGCGGAGTCTATGGACCAGCTGACTAAATCTGCGCTGGCCATAGGAGCATGCCAGGAGGCGAGAGCTTTGGAGAAGCGGGAAGGGAAAGGGGAACGTTGGAGGGATTTTCGCATTCCAGAGATTCCAGAGCAGCATTCCCCGCCAGTAGAGCCAATGGAAATTGGAACAGCGCGCGCGCGCGCGCAGTTTCAAACCCCAATGAAGGGCGGAAGAAGGAGGGAAAGAGCGCCAAGAAATGTTTTCTCTGCCAACAGCCAGGTCACTTTGCCAGAGTCTGCCCACAAAGAAAGGAATGGCAAGGGATGGCGGGAGCTGTTGGGGGGGAGGAGGAGGGAGTTAAGGAGCAAGTAAAAGCCAACGCCTGGCTGCCACCATTGGGGCACAGCAGCCAGGCCAAAGAGCAGTGAATGTGCCCACGCCGGAACCCCCAAGACCAGCGCTTGTAATAGAGGTGTTGCTAGAGCTGCCAAACGGACACCCACTAAAGATAAAGGCGCTATTGGACTCAGGCAGCTCCTGTAATTTTATGAGTAAGGAGTACCAGATACAGACTATCCCTTTAAGTAACCCTTTGCAGGTGACCACGATTGATGGGAGGGAGCTGTTGGAGGGAGAAGTTAACCAACAGACTGTCCCAATGACAATGAAGGTGGCAAGACACACAGAACTGATAGCGTTTAATGTGGCCACCTTGGGAGGAGCGCCTATTATTTTGGGGATGAGCTGGCTAGTGCTGCATGATCCGCTAGTGGGATGGCACCAGCGGGTAGTTTCCTTTGGGTCAGCACATTGCCTAGAACACTGCAAGGAGGGGAAGGCTCAGGAAGGAGCCAAGGCCACTCTAGCAGGGACGAAAGTAACTGATAAAGGGAAGGTGCCCCGACAATACGCCGACCTGGGTAACATCTTCAGCGAAAGAGAACACTTGTAGGTTGATTTGACACTTTGACTGTCAAATCAACCTACTCCCTGGGGCCCAGCTGCCAGTGGGCAAGCTGTACACCATGTCCGATAGGTAGATGCAGGAGTTAAGGGAGTTCATTGACAAAAACCTGAAACAGGGTTTCATCAGAGAGTCAAGAGCGGTGGGGGGCAGCCCAGTGTTTTTTGTGGACAAAAAAAACACGGATAAACCCAGGCTTGTAGTGAATTACAGGGCCCTGAATGCCGTGTCGGAACCAGTGGCTTTCCCCATGCCCAGAATTGATGACATTTTGACCCGAGTGAGGAAGGGAAATATTTTTACCAAACTGGACCTGAGGGGGGCGTATAACCTGATACGGATGAGGAAGGGGGATGAATGGAAAACCACCATGTTCACCCCTTTAGGGGCTTTTGAGTATCTCGTTATGCCCTTCGGTCTACAAGCAGGCTCAGCCTGTTTTCAATCATTCATGAACCACGTCCTGGGACCTTTGCTTTACAAGAATTGCATGGCCTTCTTAGATGACGTGTTGGTATACTCAGAGAACGAGGAGCAGCATGTACGGGACGTCCGGGAAGTACTGGGCAAGCTGCAAGCAAACCAGCTGTGGGTGAAACTGGAGAAGTGTCAGTTTCATACCAAGGAGGTGGAATTCCTGGGGTACCGCTTGTCAGACAAGGGATTGGCCATGGATCCCGGCAAGGTTCAGGCGGTACTAGAATGGAAGACCCCGAAAACGAAGAAGGACGTGCAAAGGTTCCTAGGGTTTGGAAACTTATATCAGAAGTTCATCAAGAACTTTGCCCACTTGACGGCTCCCATCACTGATTGTCTCAGCAGCAAGAAGAAATTTGTTTGGACGGTAGAGGCGCAGCGAGCATTCGAAGAGCTAAAGAAAGCGTTCGCGTCTGAAGAACAGCTCCTGCATGTGGATCTACAAAAACCGATGAGAGTAGAAACTGATGCATCAGACCGGGCGGTAGGGGCGGTGCTTCTGCAGCCGGGGAAGAGTGAGTCGGAGTGGAGACCGTGTGCCTTCTTCTCGCGAAAGTTGAATAAATCCGAGAGGAACTACACCGTGTATGACCGAGAACTACTCGCCATTCATGAAGCATTCCGAAGATGGCGGCACTTACTAATTGGTGCACAACACAAAGTCCAAGTGTGCACTGACCACAAGAATCTAGAGTATTGGAGAACGGCACGAGTACTCAACCAACGACAAGTGAGATGGGCCCAGGAGTTCTCCAAATTCCACTTTGAAATTTGCTACCTGCCAGGACCGGAAAACGTCAGGGCGGACGCTCTCTCCCGAAAACCAGAATATTTGGAGGGGGAGGGAGCGCCAGAAGAGAGACATATCATCCCAGAGGACCACTGGGTGTGTGGGGCGGCATTGGTGGGGCAAAGAGAACTGGTAGAGGGAACTGAGAATGATGAATACGCCCAGGATAAGCTCAGAGGACTCCGGAGGGAGGGAGAGAACCCAGGAGGTTTTGAGGAAAGGAACAGGGCATTGTATTACAAAGGGGCACTGTATATACCCGAAGGAGAATTGAGGGGGAGGGTACTCAAACAGTTGCACGACAGCCCCACAGCGGGGCACTTCGGGCAACACAAAACCATGTGGTTGGTGACCAGGGAGTTTTGGTGGCCCAAGGTGCGGGAAGATGTACGGGAGTATGTAAGAGGGTGTGACCGATGCCAGCGAGCAAAAGGGGAGAGGCGGGCACCGGCGGGGTTATTGGAACCACTACCCACACCAGAACGACCATGGGAGGCAGTATCCATAGATTTTATGACGGATCTGCCGAAATCCAAGGGAAAAACAGCTATCATGGTTGTAGTAGACCTGTTAACCAAGATGTGCCACTTTGTGGCATGCTCACATGCAGTCACGGCAGAAGAGACAGCCAAGTTGTTCGTAGAACACATTTTTAGGTTGCATGGCGCCCCCTTGAGGGTGGTCTCAGACCAAGGGAAACAATTTACGTCCAGGTTCTGGAGGAAGCTCATGAGCTTACTGCACGTAGAGGTTAATTTTTCGACTGCCCGACACCCTGAAACCAACGGGCAGGCGGAAAGAGCAAACAGTATCCTCCAACAATACTTGAGGTGTTATGTCAATGACAGAGAAAATGATTGGGTAGAAAAGTTGGCTCTGGCAGAATTTGCCTACAATAATGCGGAGAATGTGTCCACAGGGATGAGTCCCTTTTTGGCCAACTATGGGTGTCATCCCAGGGCATTTCCAGGGGAAGGAGGGGAAAGATGGAGCGTCCCGGCAGCAGAACATTTTGTAGAAGAGATGGAAGCGATCCATCGTCAGCTCCAACTCAATTTAGAAAGGGCCAAAGAAGAATACAAGAAGCAGGCAGACAGGAACAGAAGGGAAGGTGAAACCATAAGGGTGGGGGACCAGGTGTGGCTATCGACCCAAGGGTTGCCATTCAAAGGAGGTTGTAAGAAATTGAGACCCAAAAGATTGGGACCATTTGAGGTCATACAACAGGTCAATCCAGTGGCGTTCAAACTCCGGTTACCGAACCACATGAAACTACACCCAGTATTCCACAGGTCATTGCTGTCACCGTACAGGGGGGGACGTGAAGGGGTGTTCACACAGGGACCAGTCATAGAAGAAAGGGAACGCAACAGCCATGTGGCGGAAATCATTGACTCCAGGTGGAAGGGTAATCAGGTGGAGTATTTGGTAGCTTGGGAAGGGGAACCAGAGTCAGAAAACACCTGGGTAACTGCAGAGGAAGTCAATGACGAGGTTTTAATAGAAACGTTTCATCAACGGTTCCCAAGGAAACCTCAGTCTGTAACGAGGTTCCGGAGGGAACATTTTGGCATCACCGACGAGGAAGAGGAGTTCGAAGGGTTCCCAGAATCGGAGCTGGAAGAAGGAGTAGACTCCGATGAGGAGGAGTACTCGGGGACAAGGGACGGCAACCGGTGGAGGGAAGTGTTCGAGACTTCGGAAGATGAGGGAGGTTCTTTCAGGGGTTTTGCATCCTCACCGCCCATGGAGGAAGGGACGGGAGGGGGTGAAGGGGGCCCTGGAGGGGAGGTCGATGTCAGGGAACTGCCATCGGAAGGGCAGGTGGTGGAAGGGCTCACGGAGGCTAGGAGAGACTTAGCAGCAGAGGAGGGAACCAGCAGGGGGAGAGAAGGAGCTCCGAGGGAGAGTGAGTAGGAGGGATGGCTCAGGGACACTTCCAGCGAAAACAGTGGGGAAGTTTCAGGACCTCCTATAGGGACACCCACCCCTCGCCAGAAACTGTCGCGCCGAGAATCCCGAAGACGCGTTTCCATTAAGGAGCTTTTATGTTGGAAGAGATTCCGCAAACACCCACTGTCGGATTCTGCCAGCGACTGAGGGAGTCATGCTTAAGGGGCTCCGCTATAGACAGAGCTTTGATAATCAGGCCAAACTCTGAGGGACTAAGCTTTACGCACAAGCAGCTCATCATCCCATCACACATCTAGAGTAAAACAGTGGGAAAATCTTTTTTACTTTCATGCACATGTGTTGTTCTACGCAAAGGACACATATACAGAAAAATGTATGAAAGCAGGATACAGACTTGACTGCATTCTTCATTTCATTTCCATTTTTACCATATGGTATTGTGCATTGCTGTGTGTTGTTCTACCTCATAACTGAGATATATTTTCCTCAGCACTGGGCTAAACAAGCACAAAGAGTTCTCTGGAAAACGAACTATGGTTAACCGTGTTTTCCAAACTCAAGTTCAGTATATAATTTTGTTGATAATTGGCTTCACCCATGGACCACAACAATGAAATAATTACTCTAAAATAGCATAAATGAAAAAATTGGGTAGAAAAGAATTCGCGGTGCACGTAAACCAACATCAAATAAGACATACATCCAATTTACAGTCAATTACATGGTCATTGAGAAATGTTGATGACATTTCACAGCAACCGACACCATTGTTCAAGCCCATTATTAACATTTAGAAGCAAGAAATTCCAATTTCTCCTGACTGACCGGATCGTGCAAGCTGCTTCCCCAGTCCTCCCTCCCATTGTAAATTCCTGCTCCATATCCAAGACCTTTCTTCAGAAATGCTTCTGTTCTCAAAATAGGTTTTGTGGGGTCTACAGTGAGGAGAAAGGGAAAGACAATTCCCCTTGAACTATCATCCTTGTGTGAGAGGTGAAATGAATACAATACAGTGATCTTAAAAAATGTGATACCATCCTTTGTCAAACCTTAACGATTTAAACTTTTCTCCTTCTTCACATTATTACTTCACCGTTGCAACTGTTAATAACATCCAGTGTCTTTCAATAACTTCCACAAAACAGTAAACGCTGGACCTCAAAGATTTCAGTCCTGAAAGGCGAACAATAATAATAATAACAATAATTTATTATTTATATCCCACCCATCTGGCTGAGTTTCCCCAGCCTCTCTGGGCAGCTCCCAGTGTTAAAAACATGCCATGTTTAAGTTGATCAGGTCCAACATGGTTTCTTTAAACTAAATTTTGAAGCAAGCTTGCAGTTTTAAACTGTGCACACTTAAGAAAGGCAGTCTGTGGATGTCGTGGCCGATTTTAAACACAAACCCCTTAAACATTTCTAAAATGACAGAGACACAAGAACAGACTCACATACACTTAACAGACAACACACATAACAGGCAACATGTAACATGTAAACATATATATTTCCATCCTTTAGTTGGATATTGTAAGGAGTTGGCTCGCTTCCTGTTTATTTCATTAACTGAAGTTAGTAAGAAGGTCCCACATGAAGTGGTTTTATGAGCCTCCTTGCCTCTTCAAACACCTCCAGTTAATCAAACTGGCAGGGCTCACAACACTTGGTTGACTGGGTACCCCTTTATGTTTGTTTAGTCGTGTCCGACTCTTCGTGACCCCATGGACCAGAGCATGCCAGGCACTTCTGTCTTCCACTGCCTCCCGCAGTTTAGTCAAACTCATGCTGGTAGCTTCGAGAACACTGTCCAACCATCTCGTCCTCTGTCGTCCCCTTCTCCTTGTGCCCTCCATCTTTCCCAACATCAGGGTCTTTTCCAGGGAGTCTTCTCTTCTCATGAGGTGGCCAAGGTATTGGAGCCTCAGCTTCATGATCTGTCCTTCCAGTGAGCACTCAGGGCTGATTTCCTTCAGAATGGATCGGTTTGATCTTCTTGCAGTCCATGGGACTCTCAAGAGTCTCCTCCAGCACCATAATTCAAAAGCATCAATTCTTCGGCGATCAGCCTTCTTTATGGTCCAGCTCTCACTTCCATACATCACTACTGGGAAAACCATAGCTTTTACTATACGGACCTTTGTTGGCAAGGTGATAAATGCATGCATATTTTTAATTTCATTTTCTTTAAAAAAGAGAACTAAAGGGAAAGGACCCCGGGCTCCCTACCTTCAAAGGATCTACCCTGAGTGCAGCTGAGGGGACACATGCCCCTCCCTTGTTTTTCAGGGCCCACTTTCGGCAGCTGCCTAGGATAATGAAAACTTAGAGGAAAAGGACAAATATGTAATGTCTAAATCATTTGATTTGCAAAGGAGGAGTTCCCTTTCATCCCCTTGTCTCGGAGACTGCATGGTCCCATCCCACACACCTCAGAAATGTCATTGCCAGTCCTTCCAAGCTTGAAGAAATCCCTACAAAGAGCAGTATCCAGAAAAGACTTGCTTCATCTTGTTCATCTGCTCCTCAATGCTTACAATCTTCTCTCATACGCTCCAACATTTCTCTGATGGAAATAGGGATGCCCCATTTAATTACACAAACACACTGAGTGCTCACTGGAAGGACAGATCCTGAAGCTGAGGCTCCAATACTTTGGCCACCTCATGAGAAGAGAAGACTCCCTGGAAAAGACCCTGATGTTGGGAAAGATGGAGGGCACAAGGAGAAGGGGACGACAGAGGACGGGATGGTTGGACAGTGTTCTTGAAGCTACCAGCATGAGTTTGACCAAACTGCGGGAGGCAGTGGAGGACAGGAGTGCCTGGCATGCTCTGGTCCATGGGGTCATTAAGAGTCGGACATGACTAAACGACTAAACAACAACAACAACAACACACACGGCCATCTTTAGCATATGTGCCACTGGGGTGCAAAGATCTGTCCAGCGCCCCCAAATTTAGTTTAGCCACCCCAAAAATATTTTGGGGAGGGGAAATCGCTCCTTTCCTTTTCACGGCCACCAATCAAGAGGGACCGGTATACAGTAGGTATAAATTTGGTGCCCCACAGAATTTGGAGCCCGGGTGCCCGGCATCCCTTGCACCTCCAGGTAAAGACGGCCCTGCACACACATAGACACACAGATACCCTGCCCATCTGACTGGGTTCCCTAGAATAAAACATTAAACTTTTTTTAAAAAAAATCTTCCCTATATAGGGCTGCCTTCAGATGTCTTCCAAAGGTTGTATAGCTACTTATCTCCTTGGCTCAGGGGTCACATAAATCCATACCCTCCAACATTTCTCAAGTGAAAATAGGGACGTCCTAGGGGAAAGTGGGACGTTCCGGGATCAAATCAGAAACAACTGGGATAGTTTCTTTAAATCCGGGACTGCCCCAGAAAATAGGGACACTTGGAGGGTCTGTTTTCTTTATGAAAGCTGGACATATCAGTCAGGCAATTAGGAACACAGAAGGCTGCCTCATTCCAGGTCAGATTTTTGTCCACCCAGCTCAATACTGCTTACTGTGATTGGCAGCTGTTTTCCAGGGTCACAGACCTTTCACGTTACCTGGTAGAACAGGAGATCCCTTTAACCAGAGGTTGAATATGGGACCTTCCAGGTGAAAAGCATATTCTTTACTACTGAGCTGCAGTTCCTCCCCAGAAAGGAGACTTCCAGACCAAGAAGCAATTTAATTCAAGCGATAAGCTTCATGCGCAGCCACCGTGGGTGTTTTCGGCGCCTTTCTCCATTCATGCATGGCAACACTAAACCCCTTGATGAGCCTGTGTCCAAATATTTTACAATGCACTGGAGTTGCCTGGAAGGTTTGAGTTGATTAGAAGTTGAATTGAAGAAAAAAAAACAGTTTTCCCGAACACGGAAACTTTTGAAAACCAGAAGTTGGTAATTCTAGTAACAGCTTTATTTTACCCTAGATTTACAAGAGAGTGTGTATTATTCAGGCTGCACACTTAGCACTGATTCATGTGCTGCAACTCTCTAAAGGTTTGAAATGGTAATGGCTGTTATATTTTAACTAATGTTTCTAATAATATGATTCAGGATTTTATTGTGCGCACACACGCACACACAGATCACATTCTCTATAATGGCAAAAAGCGTATTGAAAAAGTGTTACTTGCATTCACACATCAGTGACTACACTCCTGCCTGCTTTCCTCCCTGTAGACGTCTGCTGAATGTTCCTTATTTTTCCAATTACATACAGTGTAAATTGATAAAATGGGTGCAGGTTTCAGTGGGGCATCTCAGGAAAATGGTGTGGCAGA
Source organism: Podarcis gaigeae (assembly GCF_964106915.1). NCBI lineage: Eukaryota > Metazoa > Chordata > Lepidosauria > Squamata > Lacertidae > Podarcis > Podarcis gaigeae. Next base: position 88,644,334 of record NC_139681.1, on the reverse strand, counting down.
GGGTGGGGAGTGTAAAAGGCTTGTTTACTGCAGGAAACAAAGAAAGTTGCAGAAGCAACTTCTAAATTGTTCCAAAGAAAAGTCTTAGCGACAAAGTGTGTGCCATCTATTCCAAATTCATTCTAGGCTCATGAACAGAGAGAGAGTGTGTGTGGTATAGTGAATTTAGATATCAGTGGATTTTTGCCAGGGAGACCAAGGATCAAATCCACTCTGAATCACAAAGCTCTGAGGGCAACCTTGAACAAGAACCTCTTTTTTCCTCATATCGTCGTGAACATAAAATGAGACTCTTGTTATGGGCAGCTTTGGAGAAAGAGAAGGATGCAGATATGATACATTTCAATACAGTTTTGAATATGTCTGCACTCAAACCACAGTTTATTCAATTTCCCCAACGTTTCCCTAACTGTTAATTTCCACATTATATCTGAGCTTTCACACAACATAAAAACCACTTCTGAAATGCTAACGGAAAGATACTGCATGTTTAGTGCTCATCTCCATATTATTTGATTCCAGAATTAAATGTGTTTGCAGCACTACTACTTTAACCTGGAAAACCGCAAAAGTAAAACGTTGAAATTTGGGCTCGTATACCAGCATACAGTTCTTTCCTGTTGTTTTTGTGGGGGGAATTGTGGGGAAACAAAAGCACAAATATGTGGAACGGATGAGAAAGTAGTGCTGTTGTCCAATGAGATTTGTCGCTGTGCCAACCACTAGTGTAAAAGAAATTACCGTATTTTTTGCTCTATAAGACACACTTTTTCCCTCCTAAAAAGTAAAGGGAAATGTGTGTGTGTCTTATGGAGTGAATGCAGGCTGCACAGCTATGCCTGAAGCCAGAACAGCAAGAGGGATTGCTGCACAGCTTCAGGGATAGCCGTGCAAAGCCTCTTCAACAACATTTGATTCAGAATTTTTTTTTCTTGTTTTCCTCCTCTAAAAACTAGGTACGTCTTATGGTCAGGTGCGTCTTATAGAGCGAAAAATACGGTAGTGTGACATGCCAGTATATTGGTTAAAAGGCCACAGTTTCATAACACAACAGGTATTGCAGTGTGAAAGAAACTTTAGGGTGGAATCTACATGTATATTAAAAAAAAACGCAGTGAAAATGCTTTCTTCTAAAAAAAAGTATACACACACATATATGTATTGAATTTGCCATTAGCTCACCATTGCCACCTAGTGTCACATTTGTATAATGTTATGTTTGCAGCTGTACAGCTGAGTCCTAGGAAATGGGAAAGAAGTACTTGCATTATAATCAGGAAGACTAACGTAATATTACACGCACATTGCCCAGGTTTGTACCCCGGAGTGATCACTTCAGTGCTGCTAATACAGCAAAAACAATGCAGAAGGCAGCAGTTATGAGTTACAAGTCTCTACAGACACAGCAGGTGCTGTGATTCTCCAGTGAGTTGACTTCACCCCCAGGTAAAGGTAAAGGGACCCCTGACTGTTAGGTCCAGTCGTGACCGACTCTGGGATTGTGGTGATCATCTCGCTTTATTGGCCGAGGGAGCCGGCATACAGCTTCCAGGTCATGTGGCCAGCATGACTAAGCCGCTTCTGGCAAACCAGAGCAGCACACGGAAATGCCGTTTACCTTCCCGCCGGAGTGGTACCTATTTATCTAATTGCACTTTGAGGTGCTTTCGAACTGCTAGTTTGGCAGGAGCTGGGACCGAGCAACAGGAGCTCACCCTGTCACGGGGATTCGAACCGCCGACCTTCCGATCGGCAAGCCCTAGGCTCTGTGGTTTAGACCACAGAGGTACACTTAAATCTATCATCAACTCAGTCAGGATAATGACACTTTTCTATCACAGGCCTTGGCTTTTAGTCCTTGGGTTTTGTTTACAGACTACCTGCTCCCAACTTCAAACAGCTACTACACAGCAACAGACCTAGATGCTAATTCTGTCTACACATCTGCTCTGGCAATTCTATTACAGAACCTAACCATGTCAGACACAGGATCAGGGGTTCATCAACTTGCTCATTTACCAATATGAGATATGCCATCATCTGCCAACAAAGCCCTTCTTCATTCTATTAGCAGGTCAGCCTCTCCGCACACAAAATAAATTAGCAAAAACCTGGCATCCAAAATTGAAATATTCAGAAGCTAGGGGCATTTCACTCTTCAAGAGACTCCGTAAATGTTAAATCACCTTAAAGTGGCCATCCTGGAGCAATGGAACTTCAAAGAAGAACTGCAACACGAAATCAGCAATTTACAATATGTCAAATTTCACTTGAAGCCACCCAAAGGAGTTTTAGCACATTATACGTGTTAATTGGCTCACCAATGCCAGGATGTCAGTGCCATCAAAAACTGTTTTCTGATTACCATTCTTAAGTATGTAATTATTTCTGCCTGTACTTTTCTTCATTTCATCTTCCTCTCATCTCACTTTTTACACACACACACACACACACACACACACACACACACACCATTCGTCTATTTTGTTGTAACTCGGAATAACACTTCATGACCGTTATGGCATGTCCATGAAAGCTTATGAGGTAATAAAATTGTTAGTTTTTAAGGTGCCCCAAGACTCACTGTAATCTTCAGTGGCTCAGGACAACAGGTTGTGTGTGCTGTGAATTCTCTTGCTCCACAACAAACTACACAAAACTGTTGCATGGGCACTGCAAGCGTCATAAAAGAAGCTTACACTGCAATGCCAAACATGTTTATTCAGAAGTATTCCTGATTTCAGTTGGGCTTATTCCTCACAAAGTGAGTTTATCTATAGTCACCGCTCACATCTATGGCTCTACACAAAACAAGAAAACAAAAAGATGTTCTTAAAGTAGTCTTTCGGATAATAATATAACACAGATTTTCCTTATGCTATGGATATCAGCTAGTGTGTGTGTCCACCCCCCGATGATCAACTTTATACATAATTCAGGCAAAATATCCTGCAGGCAAAACCTTCTTCCATGCTTCAGTAGGGGGGAAAAATTGAACCATAATAAATGGATGTTTCTGCACCCAATGAGAAAAGGACGGAGTATTTAAATATGTGGGTCAATGCATTTAAAATAACCGCAGCACAATTCTTTGCATGTTTACTTAGAAGTCCCATTCAGTTTGAGTTGACTCACAAGTAACTGCATACAATTGCTGCTGTAGTAGCAGAAAGTGTGTGTGTTTATTTATTTGAAATATGTCTTACCATTCCTTCACCAAAGGGTTCCAAGGCGGTTTACAACATTACTACTACTACTACTACTACTATTATTATTATTATTATTATTATTATTATTATTTGAATTTATTTACCACCTTATACCTGGGGGTCTCAGGGCAGTTCACAGAATAAAATAAAGATACAAAACCGCAAAACACATGTCAGGGAACTGCCATCGGAGCCAGAGGGAGAGGGAGGGCTCCAGATGGATTCCGGAGAGTGTCCCGGGAGGGAGAGAAGCAGCCCATCTTCTGGGGAAGGAAATCAGCGTAGCACCAGTGGAGAAGGGGGGCAGATGGGGGAATTGGCGAGGTGGCTCCATGACTCCTCGCCGGAGACCAGCGGGGAGAGCACGGGTCCTCCGCTGCCCACACCCTCCCTGCGCAGAAGGCTTCCGCACAGGGGGAGTAGGCGGAGACTAGGCGTCAAAGAGCTTCTTTGCTGGAAGAAGTTCAAGAAATGCCCACTGACGGATTCTGCCAGCGATTGAGACAGTCACGGGTGAGTGGCTGTCCGGACAGAAAGAGTTCACCCAGGTAACCCAGCCAGGTGTGGCGCCGATTTACGGACGAGCAACCCCTAGAACCATTACAACACATAATAAAAACAAAAACAACCCAATAGTCCCCCTCCAAAAAAAGCCCACCACATTTTAAAAGGGAATAGGATGTAAATATTATTATCAGTATTACAGAATGACTCTCATTTTTGGCCTGGACAATTTTTATTCCAAGAGGAGTCCATTTTTATTCATCCTATTGCTTCAAGCTGCACAATATTAATACCTGCAATAACTTTACCCTAAGTTCTGTACCAGGAAAATGGATGAGTATTTAACACTTTATGCAATGAAAACCTGCTGCTGAAAGTACATTTCACAGGAAGCTGGAGCTAACCACAAATTCCTGATGGGTATACTTGTACAATGCTGATGTTTGTCGTGTGCACACCTTTTTTAAGTGCACAACTAAATACGTAATGTGTGAAGCTCAATCAATCAATCTTGCTATCATTTTATTTCACATGCTGCCTTTCCAAAGCCAAAACCGTGGTTGAAGAGGCTTACAACATAAAAAAAAAAAAATACAGAACCTAGTCATAAACTCTAAACAAAACATCAAAAAGTACACAACCAAATCCTCTTCTTCTTTATCAAACCTTTATTAGGCATTATGGAAATAAAACCTTAAAAGAGAAAATAACATATAAAAGCCTTGAAATATATATAAAAAGGCAGCAGTTTGCTAAATGCATATATATATATACATATAGAGTCAGTGGTTTTCCTTGTTGTTCCACAACCAAATCCAGCAACTTCCACTTAAATCATAAGATCAAAAAGAAAGATACAACAAAATTAACAGTAATAACTGTCCCCACCACACAACAAAGCCCCGTAAGTAATGCTCCAGCCCAAGTTCCTGTTCAGCAGCCTAAGCTTTTGTAGCTGGAGTCAGTCCAGGCCCTTCCCTCCCAAGCCAGGTGGAAAAGGCATGCAAGTCTTAGAGCAGGTCTGCCAGGACTCACAGCCAAGATGCCCCTAAGCTACAACTGAAACAGACACTAGAGGACAAAAGCAAGTTTATTTGCGAAGCTCTGTGGTAGAGGGGAGTGGAAAGTCTCACATTCACCCCTCTAAACTTGCTCTTCTTTTCTGCTGCAAAAGCCACTGTTGCTTCTTTATTCTGCAATTAATTTCCATATCCATATGTTTCCAATGTCCATATGCAGCTTGTGTTGTTCAACTTTATTTATGACACATAAATCTACTAATATGCATTGGAAAGATATTCAGAGATTGTAGTAAAATTCAGAGCCGTATTTTATCATGCTGGTCCCTGCTGACATTATCACTCCAGATCATCCTTCCCTCTCTAAAATTCACAGAGTAATAAAATACCCTGTGTAATATCCATCAGTATAAAAAGCCCAGATGGTTTGAGCTAGGAGATTAAAGCACAGAGATTACAAGAGACATAATATATAACTTTTCACACTCGCACAAGAGAGAGAGCGAGAGAGCGAGAAGAAAGAGAAAGAAAACCCCAGGGAGATGAGGAGAAGGGAGAGCTAGGGAAATGTTTTCTAAAATATATGCAGTGATTCTGATAAAATAATATGCTTGCAATGTTAATAAGGGGGTGGGGGGAGAAAGACACCCTACCTTACATTGAGTTGACAGGACTAGACCTTTCCCAAGGGTTTCTATGCCATAAAGGTAAAGGTACCCCTGACCGTTAGGTCCAGTCACGCACGACTCTGGGGTTGTGGCATTCATCTCTCTCTATAGGCCGAGGGAGCCGGCGTTTGTCCGCAGACAGCTTATGGGTCATGTGACCAACATGACTAAGCCGCTTCTGGTGAAACCAGAGCAGCGCACAGAAATGCCGTTTACCTTCCTGCCAGAGCAGTACCTATTTATCTACTTACACTTTGACATGCTTTTGAACTGCTAGGTTGGCAGGAGCAGGGACTGAGCAATAGGAGCTCACCCCGTTGCGGGGATTCAAACCACCAACCTTCTGATCGGCAAGCCCTAGGCTCTGTGGTTTAGACTGCAGCACCACTAGCGTCCCTGACTAGCATAACAGAGAAAATGTCAACAGAACATTCTGGTAGAAAGTCTGTGGAAGTCAAAACCTGATTCCATAACTCCCGGAACAACATGTGGACTTAAGTAATTCACTGGCTTTAGCACCTCCCTAATGTTCCAACAAAGGACACGGGTGGTGCTGTGGTCTAAACCACAGAAGGTTGGCGGTTTGAATCCCTGCAACAGGGTGAGCTCCCATTGCTCGGTCCCAGCTCCTATCAACCTAGCAGTTTGAAAGCACACCAAAAAGTGCAAGTAGATAAATAGGTACTGCTCCGGTGGGAAGGTAAAGGGCGTTTCCGTGTGCTGCTCTGGTTTCACCAGCAGCGGCTTAGTCATGTTGGCCACATGACCCAGAAAAACTGTCTACGGACAAACGCAGGCTCCCTCGGCCTGTAAAGCGAGCTGAGCATGGAAACCCCAGAGGCGTCTGTGACTGGAATTAACCGTCAGGGGTCCTTTACCTTTTACATTTCCAACACAGTTCTTAACTCAAAAAATGAAAAGAAGTATCAAAATACATTTTAAAATACATATTTTGAGAGTAAATATATTCAGAAGCGAGAGAAAATGCTTTTCAAAACAATGCATTTTAAAAATGTGAATTTTTGTGTATGTTTCGTTCGTTCCTATTTAAATAATAATAATAATAATGTCGAACAAACTGTAATCAGCTTATGGGTGAGCTCACCCGAAACGGACATGGATGGGAAATCAACCGATTCACGTCTCCTTGCATCCTGTTTTACAATTCCAACATATAATTCTCCCTATCTTTTGTTTTAAGTGTTTATGTATATTTTTCATTAACAAAATGCAAAGCTGGAGTCAGCAGCTTAATGAGAGACACAAATTCCGTGGGGGAAAGAAGGGGGAAGCCTCCAAAGAGGATATGAATGCTATTAGTCTTCTCTCATGGTTAGTTCCCTGGTATTTAAATAAGTAAAATGGTATTTAAATGGTAAAAGGTACTTCTAGCCAGGAGGCAGTGGAAGACAGGAGTGCCTGGCATTCTCTGGTCCATGGGGTCACAAAGAGTCGGACATGACTAAACGACTAAACAACAACAACAACTTCTAGCCACTATGGGTATCTGAGCCTATAGTGACAGAGCTGGACCCAAAAGCTGTGATTCTGCTCCTTCAGCAGGAGAGCAACCCCATCCAGGCTAGGATCAATTTCTCAGACACAGGAGCTACCTTTGAATGTGACCCAGAAAGTACAATTATCCCAGAATTCGGCAGCTAGACTGGTGACTGGGCGTAGCCGCCGAGACCATATAACACTGGTCCTAAAAGACCTACACTGGCTCCCAGTATGTTTCCGAGCACAATTCAAAGTGTTGCTGCTGACCTTTAAAGCCCTAAATGGCCTCGGTCCTGTATACCTGAAGGAGCGTCTCCACCTCCATCGTTATGCTCGGACACTGAGGTCCAGCACCGAGGGCCTTCTGGCGGTTCCCTCGCTGTAAGCCAAGTTACAGGGAACCAGGCAGAGGGCCTTCTAGATAGTGGTACCTGCACTGTTAAAGACCCTCTCACCAGATGTCAAAGGAAAAAACAACTACCAGAAGACATCTGAAGGAAGCCCTGTTTAAGGTTTGATGTTTATCATGCTTTTAATATTTTGTTGGAAGCCTCCCAGAGTGGCTGGGGAAACCCAGCCAGATGGGCAGGGTATAAATAAATTACTACTACTACTACTACTACTACTATTACTACTACTACTAGTGCCTCCATCTTGCTAGGATTCAAGTTCAGCTTGTTTCTCCTCATCCATCTCTCCTGCATCAAGGCCATGGCCCCGCGACTGCATGGCCTCTCTTGATTCAGATGTTATAGAGCAGGGATGTACAACAGGTCGATAATGATCTACTGGTAGATCCCTGGGAGGTTCTGGTAGATCGCGGTCGGTTGGTGAGTTGTTCCTCTTTCTCCCCCCAAACCCTTAAAAACAGGGCTTAGGGAGGACCCTAAAAAAAAACTCAGCAACTTTGACTTGTCAGTTTTTTATTCTGTAAGTAGATGGCAGTCTCTTGGGAGTTGGCCACATCTCTTGTAGAGAAACAGAGCCAAATGTCATCAGCACACTGATGACTACTCCAAAACACCTAATGACTCCTCCTAGTGGTTTCATGGAGACTATTAAACAGCACTGGAAATTAAGCAGACTCCTGCTGCACCCCATGACACAGCGGCCAGTTGGCTGAAAGGCCCTTTCCCAATGCTGCTCTCTGGACTCGGTCTTGAATGTTGGATTGATGAAGAGGCACACGGTCTCTGGTTACGGTAGTTCAGCTTAACTGTCCTGGATAACAGCTATTGAACACAGAATTTGTCTAATTCCCCTTTAAAGCGATCTAAGCTGCAGCCATAATCACATCTGTTGACAGCAAATTCCATACGATAATTACGCACTGTGTTAGAGAGTACTTTCTTTCGCTTGCATGCCCATGAATTTAATTAGGCGGTCATTTTTTCCAGGGCTATCATTTTCCAGCATTGTCAATCCATTCCTTAAACAAGTTGTGCTCTTTTACTTTACTTTGGGAAACTTTGGGTCATATCCCAATTGAATGGGCTCTATTGGCAGTCCATAGAAGGCAGCCTGGATCCACAAATTCTTTTTCGTATTTTTGGTAGATATGAGAATATTCTTAGACAATGGGAAGCTTCACTAGTCAAACTGCTATTAGGAAGCCAAGCAGAGGATAGTCTACAGCAGGGGTTGCCAACCTGGGTCCTACAACCCACTAGTGGGTGTTTCAAGATTCTAGGTGGGTGGTAGGGGGTTCTACGACACAAGCTGAATCCTCCTTCCATCAAGCATTGATGGGCGGTAAGGAAATTTTACCATCAAGAAAGATGCATTAGTGGGCGGTAACTATAAAAAGGTTGACTACCCCTAGTCTACAGAAACAGAATATGAGTAATAATAATAATAATAATAATAATAATAATAATAATAATAATAATAATTTATTTATGCCCTGCCCATCTGGCTGGGTTTCCCCAGCCACCCTGGGAGGCTTCCAACAAAATATTAAAATACAATAGTCCATCAAACATTAAAAGTTTCCCTAAACAGGGCTGCCTTCAGATGTCTTCTAAAAGTCTGGTAGTTGTTGTTCTTTTTGACATCTGGTGGGAGGGTGTTCCACAGGGTAGGTGCCACTACCAAGAAGGCCCTCTGCCTGGTTCCCTGTAACTTGGCTTCTCACAGCGAGGGAACCGCCAGAAGGCCCTCGGCGCTGGACCTTAGTGTCCGGGCAGAATGATGGGGGTGGAGACGCTCCTTCAGGTATACTGGGAAGAGGCCATTTAGGGTTTTAAAGGTCAGCACCAACAATTTGAACTGAATTGTACTCAGAAATGTACTGGGAGCCAATGTAGGTCTTTCAAGAACTTGCACTTCTTGCACTGCACAACATCAACATCAAAGTTGGCCCATGATGTGTATGTGCAGGAGATAGCCTGCCAACAAGATCCACTTGTCCACCGGTGCCCTAATATATTCAGGTTTGGGTAAGTGTGCCACAAAATCTGGAAAAGTGTGAATTTCAAAAGACAGCTCATTTACACACACACACACACACACACACACACACACACATATCCTGGTGGATATGACACTTTCAGAGTCATGGGTTCAAGCCCCTTGTTATACATATTAATATGTATAATTATGCATTACATATTTACCCCATGAATATCCTTCAATATACAACCTACTATAAATTTTACATAATATGTATTAACCATTCGTACATAACTTTATATACCATACGAGTATTATTTAAGTATTATTATTATTATATATATATATATATATATATATGTGTGTGTGTGTGTGTGTGTGTGACTTAAGAACGTATATGTATACCGTGCATTACTGTACAACCTCATGGGTATCCACTAATCACTACCCTCTATAATCTTACATTCAGACATTACCTGCAATATTTCTCTTCAATACGGAAGTGTATTTTATACACGGTTATCTATTGATCTGGCTTCTCACGTGAGAATCATCAGCCCCTGTGTACAAGGCCTCCCCTCCCTAGCCTCACGTACATAACTTGAGGTTGCGCCACTTTCTCACTTTTTCCAAGGCCTCTGGTTGTTAGGTCAGGACCCTCCTACTCTCCATCACCACTTTCGCACCTTTTCCAAGGCCTCTGGTTAATGGGTTAGTTACCCTCGTACCCTTGCTCATAGCATAACTGGTTTCCCTGGTGGCTGGTATTTTTTATTTCTCTTTCCCTTCACACTTCATTCCTGCATTGCAGCAGGTTGGACTAAATGACCATCATAGTCTCTTCCAACTCTGCAATCCAATGATTCTATATAGTTGCAGGAAATGTAAATGTGGATCAATTAGGTTCACATAAAAATGCAAACCAAACCAAATTTCTCTCCAATCGCTAGAACAGAATTAATGGCTCCTGTGCAGAGTAAATGGCTGCAGTTACAATCTAGACTGGAAAAAATATATATATTGCAGCAGAATTTCGGGATGTTAAGAAAATCAGTAAGAAAAACCCACAGAAGCCAGAATATTTGTTTTATGTCTTTTGAAACATCTCTTCCCCTTCTTTATCTGAGCCTCACGTTTAGGGCTTATGAGGCTCGATGGAAGGAAAGGAGGAAATTTATGTCTAGAAAAGTCCCTTGGAGGAACTTCATCTTCAGAGAAAATAAAGCTTAGATCACTGAGCAAGTGGCACTAAATTCACTCACTGCAGTGTTCAATCAATCTGTCGCTCACATATGCACATAAACTGCCCTTCGTGTGGGCATCTGAGCCACAGCTATTTGCAAAGAAACAAAATCAATACATAATTTTCTTTAAGAGAGAGGTGGTGAAGCAATTACACAGGATAACATGAGAATATGTACATTTGGAAGCCTAATGAGAAAAACGTCAATCTTTCAGTCCCACAAACAAAAAACCAAACCTAGCAATGCCACTTAACGTGCAATTCAAAGTATATCTACTAGAACCACAGCACTGAATTGATTAAATCAACTAGGCTGATTGATTAAAAATGGTAAGACTAAAAATATGTCCTGAATTAATCAGTTGGCGGATTCTAAAAAAAATAATCTGTCATTTTCTTGTCTGTGTCACTTCCGCTTCATAGAATAATAGAGTTGGAGAGGACCCTGATGATCATCTACTCCAACCCTCTGAAAAACAGGGACATGAAATTGTCCCATGCAGGGATCAAACCTGCAACCTTGCCATTATCAGCACCATGCTCTAACCAACTGAGCCATCCAGGCTGTCTTTCATTCATTCATTCAAAACATTTTGAACCCTTCCTTCACCAACACATGATATCAGGGTATGACAAAAATAATAATTATTAAAAAACAACAACAACAGAATATGTTGTCAAGGCAAGCACAGGTAAAAGGAGCAAGTCTAAACCAAACTGAAAAAGCTAAACAACCAGCTGTCGGCCAAAGTAACAGAGGCTGGAATCCAAATATCATCACTATTTTATGCTGGGCTTTTGAGAGTAGAGGCAGGATTGAGCAGAGGCATTCCTCAACTTAAGCAGCTCAGCCTCCTGATGCCAACACTGCCAGTGCAGAACACTCCTACATATGTAAGGGGACCTACATACAAACTGAGACATGCTTCTCCACCCACAGAGGCCCAGGACCCTCACATGAACTGTATTTTTGTATATATGGAAGGCCCTTTCCTCCCTCAATTATGCTAGACCCTCCAAATGTCCCCATTTCCCAGGGACAGTCCCAGATTTACAGAAGCTGTCCCGGTTTCTGATTTGATCCCGGATGTCCCACTTTTACTTAGGACACCCCTATTTTATCAGAGAAATGTGTGAGGATATGTTAAAGGTAAAGGGATCCCTGACCATTAGGTCCAGTCATGACCGACTCTGGGGTTGCAGCGCTCATCTCGCTTTATTGGCCGAGGGAGCCAGCGTACAGCTTCCGGGTCATGTGGCCAGCATGGCTAAGCTGCTCCTGGCGAATGAGAGCAGTGCACGGAAACGCGGTTTACCTTCCTGCCAGAGAGGTACCTTTTTATCTACTTGCACTTTGATGTGCTTTCGAACTGCTAGGTTGACAGGAGCTGGGACAGAGCAACGGGAGTTCACCCCGTCGTGGGGATTCGAACCGCCGACCTTCTGATCGGCAAGTCCTAGGCTCTGTGGTTTAACCCACAGCGTCACCCGCGTCCCTTGAGGATATGTTAGGACATCCCTATTTTCATCAGAGAAATGAAGCAAGAGTGAAGAGGCAGGAAAACTATGTTGAAGCTGTGATTCTAAACTCCCTTACTAGTTAAGTCGCACAAAGCACAGTGGGAATTACTTCTGAGTAAGTATGTATGCAACCATGCTGTAGTCATGGTTTGCCTGGTGCAGATGTAATACATAGCTTTGGTTTGATGATTCATGGTTGGTAACATTTTTAAATTTATCCTGCTTTTGGTATTCTTCCATAATGCTTGCTTATGGTTAAGGAAACTAAACCATGAGCAGCTTTATGATTTCTCCTCCTCCTCCTCCTCCAATACATCTTGCTTGTAGTCTCTTCCTTTGAAGAAGGGATCCTGACTGAAAGGCCAATGAAGATCTCTGCAAACCTCGCAATTTATCTGATGCCAAAAGCAGCAGGTCCAGTTCATCACACATTTATGCCATCAACTAAATAGCTGGAAGTAAATTTGGCATTAAGATGATAAACATGGTTATTAGAGAAGAAGAGCAATTCCTTCAGCCGTCAGTTCCCCAGTGCTAATTAATCTCCGATTTGTCATAAAGACTCCTTAAAAAAAAAAAAAAAAGATCTGAGTATCTCATGAATCAGCACATTTTGAACTTGCTGAGCATTTCACAGCCAGTGCTATATGACAGAAGACAAGGTCAAGTAGTAAAGTGAATTAAATGTTATCTTTTCTCCTTGGAGACTATGATATAAACTATCTGGCAGAGAAATGACTCAACAAACTCCCAAGCAGTTTTTTTGATTCACTTCCCTTACAGATACTATATATTGGAAGGGGGTGGGGGAGAGAAACCAACCTATAACTGAATGCTGCCGAAAATAAGCGACACAAACAACTTCTGAACAGAGAAATCTTGACTGCCTTAGAAATAAAAGACATGCTTAGGAAATTAGTGTGTGTGTGTGTGTGTGTGTGTGTGTGTGTGTATAGCAGTGCTTTTCTAGGACAGACAAAGGTTGATAGCTTTATGGGAAAGGTTTCTCATAACACAAGCACAATAACCTGAGAAGGAATGCCATAAGCGACGTATTACTAGTAAAGATGTTATTCTAACCTAATCTAAAAGATTATGTGAAGCTATACTTGGAAATTAAGGGACGCGGGTGGCGCTGTGGGTTAAACCACAGAGCCTAGGACTTGCCAATCAGAAGGTCGGCGGTTCAAATCCCCGTGATGGGGTGGGCTCCCGTTGCTCGGTCCCTGCTCCTGCCAACCTAGCAGTTCGAAAGCACATCAAAGTGGAAGTAGATAAATAGGTACCACTCAGGTGGGAAGGTGAACGGTGTTTTCATGCACTGCTCTGGTTTGCCAGAGTGGCTTAGTCATGCTAGCCACATGACCTGGAAGCTGTACGCCGGCTCCCTCGGCCAATAAAGCGAGATGAGCACCGCAACCCCAGAGTCAGCCACGACTGGACCTAATGGTCAGAGGTCCCTTTACCCTTTATCCTTTGTACTTGGAAATTATGCTAGTACTTTACATGTCCCCAACGTAGCTCAGTTGGTTAGAACATGGTGTTGATAACACCAAGGTTGCAGGTTCGATCCCCGTAAGGGACAGCTGCATATTTGGGTTGGACTAAATGACCCACAGTTTCCCTTCCTGAATCTATGGACTGTTCTTTGAATCCCACATCAACCTATAGGATGGCCCAGACTGCAATGATTAACTTGGATACAGGAATTAAAAATGTCGAGATTTGTAAGTACATTTCCATCTTTGTTTTCCAGAACAGAAGCAGGACAGCAGATATTCTCATAAGGAACCTGTTAGAAATAGTCATGGTGACATTTATGATTTCTTAATGCTGCAGTCCTATACACTGGACTTTTTGGACTGCTGTATCTGAAGGCAGTGGAAGAGGTTCATAGCCTCAGAGATGGAGGCCATACCTGCCTCAACATGGCTCCCTACGTAATGATGATAGAGCAGTGTTTTCCAACCTTTTTTGGGCAAAGGCACACTTGTTTCATGAAAAAAATCTCGAGGCACACCACCATTAGAAAATGTTTAAAAAATTAACTCTATGCCTATATTGACTATATATAAAGTAACTCTCTTTAATAGGAATCAAATAAACACAAAGAAAGTATTTTATAATTACTTTATTATGAAATAGTAAGTAAACAGAAATATGAAAAATTATAAAATACTTTATTCAGTGCGCCTTTTGTCCCTCTCCTCGAAATGCTCCAACTCAATGTTCCTCCGCGGGCTGGCCATTGGAGAGCCGTGTCGCCCACACCGCAGCCCAATACAATATGAACCCTCCCCTCGCAAGCGGCAACCCCTCCACACTCCCCAACTTAAGCCTCCACACGCGCCCTGCCCAAAGAGATGCCCGCCCGCGCGCGAGGGGATCCTTTACCTCAGCATCCCGCAAAAAAAAAAAAAAGAGGGCGGGAGACTGCGGTCCCTCAGAGGCTGGGCGTTAGGAAGAAGCAGCCGCCTTCATCCAAGCAGGAGCAGCAGCAGCTGTAGCTGTAGTAGCGCCAAGCTGTGCTGGGGACTCCGTGCCCATGAGGGGAGGGAGGGGAGAGAGAGGAGAGGCAGCAGGTCGCCCTCTTAAGTCACGCGCGTGCAGGCACCACCACGCATCCCTCGCGCCCTCTCGCAGAGCCCCTGCTCAGCACCTCCCGCCTCGGGGATGCCCGTCATGAGCCGCTGAGAGGCCGCCAAGCCTCCAGGCTGCTCCCATTCAGCCTTAGGCGCGCGCCCGCCTCGGGAAAAGCGGTGCTGGGAGGCAGAGAGAGAGAGAGAGAGGACGCCGCTGGCCGCGTCCCACCCTCAGTCAGTCGGCTCGGAGCTACTGAGGAGAGGGAGGTGGGGACGACGGCGCGTTTGTTCCGCTCGGGGCCAGCGCGCCCCCGCCCCCCTCTCCAGAATCCCCAACTAAATACGATGCGCTAAGGGAGGGGGGAGAACCCACCCAAAAAGAGGACGCCTTTCTGCAGGGCGCCTAAGGCCTCTCGCCGCCCGACTCGCCCGCCTCCCTCCCACGGCACACCAGGCAATGTCTCGCGGCACACTAGTGTGCCGCGGAACACCGGTTGGGAAACACTGTGATAGAGCTCTGATGTTGGCAGAAGCAAAAAAAGGAGTCTGCTAGTAAGGCATGGTTTTGAAGCATCCCTAGATTGCCTTCTTCTATGACTCCTGGAGAATGGTGCCACATATGCTACCTACACAGGTGAGCTGGTTCAAGGAGGACCCCCAATGGGATGGAAACTCAGTAGCCCCCCCCCCCAAAAAAAAACTTGGTTTAGAAAAGAAAACAATGATAGGTGGCAAAAAGGATTTATCAACTTCACTTAAGTTCAAATATCTCTCATCGCTAAAACTGCAGATATCATGGAAGTTGCAAATGCTATCAGCCTACTGAATCAATAGATCACATCGTTGCAGGTAGCCTAACACTGTGAAAAATCCATAATTAGAGAAGCACAACCATATGACAACTGATGTTTTGTAGGAAATTGACCAGACAACGGGCTTGTGGTTTATAATGTTATTAATCCGTTATTAAAATGTGGCACCAGAAGGTCCTGCAGAGCAACGAGCCACCGGCAAAGGGAAACTGTATTAAATGTTATGGAATGTTATATCTCGTATCATTCTAATAATGTCTAAAAGATCAATGTCGGTCCAGCCAATGTAATTTTGAAACTGCATGCCCTCACTGTAAATACACAGCAGATTTCTAAGCAACTGATTTGAGTTGACAAACCAATGAAAACTGCTAAGAGAAAAGACTGGAATATGCTTGTAAAAGTAAAGATAAAGGGACCCCTGATCATTAGGTCCAGTCGTGACCAACTCTGGGGTTGCGCTGCTCATATCACTTTATTGGCCGAGGGAGCCGGCGTACAGCTTCCATGTCATGTGGCCAGCATAACTAAGCTGCTTCTGGTGAACCAGAGCAGCACACGGAAATGCTGTTTACCTTCCCGCTGGAGCGGTACCTATTTATCTACTTGCACTTTGACGTGCTTTCGAACTGCTAGGTTGGCAGGAGCAGGGACCGAGCAATGCGAGCCCACCCCATCGTGGGGATTCAAACTGCCAACCTTCTGATCGGCAAGTTCTAGGCTCTGTGGTTTAACCCACAGTGCCACCCGCGTCCCTGGAATATGCTTGTACTTCTCTCTAAATATTCCCAGTTCTGTATCCCAAACATGTATTAGGCTGCAGGATAGGTTGTTGCTATAGGCTGAAGCCACAGCCTCCATTTTACTGTGGTTGGTTGTGGGCCTGACTGGCATCTTCATGATGCAGGGGGTGGGGCTCAGGAGTTTATTTAAGCCCATATTCCTTCTTCTGCCTTATCTGGCTCCCTCCTTATCTCATAGTGTGACTGGTATGGTTACTTTGAGGTTGAGCCTGTGGCTGTTTTGCTGCCTCCCCTCCCCCCCCCCCGCTCCATTTCTGTGTCTTATTTCAGATCTTGGCTGGGGGGGACCAACATTCTGACTCAGTGCTGCTTTGGAACATAGATCTGATGTATGCATGTGTACGCCCACCTACTGTTATTCCAAAAAATACATACATTTGCATGCATATTCCTGCTTAAAAGAGCTACCCATTTTCAATGCAAGTCCCCAATAAATGAATGAATTCCACACCTGGATGTTACCACACATGGACCTCTGCTGCAATGAAAGACTAAAGGAGCCTGTCTGGTGTAGACCTCAGTCATGCTCCTTACTGTGTAACCTTGCTTCAGCCCCAATCACCATCTCTCAACGATTTTTGTTAGAATATAATGTGAGGTTCCTGGGAAGCAGCCGCTGGATGCAAATGTAAATCATTCCTAGTCTAGTCCAAGCTCCTATCTTCTTATTGATGAAACACTTTGAAAACCAAGCATTCATATGAAATGTCTGGAGGGCTTAATCTCTGTAACTTTCTCCTTGAACAGCGCATTGCACAGTGCAGTAATCAGTGCATTGTTACCTTTGCATCCTATTCAGGACCTAGATAATACACACCAATACACACTGATTGCTATTTCATTATGTCTGGCATTTAACGGAGGACTGCAGCATAAGAGGAACACAACAGGCTGCTGAAGACACGTCAAGTTCTAGCAATGATTACTGACCTTTCATGTACATAATGAGTTTGGATCCAAATCATTTAGATACATAGCACAGTTTTCAGAGCCAAAAACAATATTTGAAACCTAGATGGTTTCTATTCAAAACAAAGTCTTTCGCTCACCCACCACCTTTGAACTGGAAAATGAGAGTATTTTCTTTGGCTGGTGGAGCAACTCAGAGTAAATTTAACTGCAAAATCCAACATTTCTGCTATTTTATAATTGCTTCTGTGGACTGAACACAATGGACACAATCCAGCCGTACTGTTTAGTGACCATTTTTGTTGTTGTTTAGTCATTTAGTCATGTCCGACTCTTCGTGACCCCATGGACCAGAGCACGCCAGGCACTCCTGTCTTCCACTGCCTCCCGCAGTTTGGTCAGACTCATGTTTGTAGCTTCGAGAGCACTGTCCAAACACATACCCCTTCATGGATCACTGCCTTGCTGTGGCGAAGGGGCTTGAATAATGAGCTATGCCGTGCAGGGCCACCCAAGATGGAGAGGTCATAGTGGAGAGTTTTGACCAAATGTGATCCACCTGGAGCAGGAACCGGCAAGCCACTCCAGTATCCCTGCCAAGAAAACTCCATGGACAAAGACAACAAGTGACCATTTTAGGAGTGCCCAATTGATTCTCAGTCACTGACAACCGGGTCCTTTTGGACCTGGAAGAGGGCAAAACGGGAGTGGGAAATGGGGTGGAATGGGGCAGAATGGGGTGGGGCAGGGCAAAATGGGGCAGGGTGCACTTATGGGTGCTCCACCAATGTGTGTGGGGGCCGGGAATGGAACCCCCCCCACTGCCGGTTCCTTCAAGTCCTACTGATGTTGATGGGAAGGTTCAGCACTTGTTCAAGGTTGCAACCTTATACCTGCTTACCCGAGAGTAAGATCCATGGAAATAAATGAGTATACATGTCTTGCCCTGTAAATTTCTCCCACTGAAATCAAAGTGAGTTCAAGGTGCTTAAAGATGGATGAACAGGGGGCCTTCTTGGTAGTGGTGCCTGCCCTATGGAATGCCCTCTCATCACATGCCGAAGAGATAAGCAATTATATGACTTTCCATAGACAGCTGAAGGCAGCCCTTTATTGGAAAGTTGTTAATGCCTGGTGTTTTTATTGTGTTTTTATATTCTATTGGAAGCTGCCCAGAGTGGCTGGGGCAACAAGTAATAAATAAAACAAGTTAACATAAACAGCAGCAGCACAATCTATCCAGTTCCCAAACAGTACTTGCATACAAGTTGATCACAATGAAAAATTGTCTGCAAGAATTCAAGCATTTTTGAAAAATTACTGGGAATATAACAATGCAATCTATCCTAATAAGAAGTTCATGCATATTTATCAGCATTTGCTAAAGTTAGTTGGATAATGCATTCTGGAGGCCTAAACTACTTGACTCACAATGCAATGGTGACTAATACTTAATCTAATGCTTTATATCAATTCATATTTTTCCCCTTCAGGACTAAGGCCCATATATATTTAAATGCACACACACATACAGTTGCTGTCTGCTGCTCTCCTGTATCAGAAAAGTTCCCAACTTCCAGTTTCATTTCCAGGTCAATTCAAAGTGAGTGTTCTTTCCTTCAAAGCCCTAAATGTCTTGGGACTGGATATCTAATGTAGGGATGTAGGACCTGAATATTGTTGCATTCCAGTTCCCATCAGCCCGAGATGGCATAGTCTAAGTTCAGGCATGATGGGAGTTATAGTCCAACAACATCTGAAAGAGCACAGATTCATCTTCCCTAATCTAAATGAATGTCTTGGTCTATTTTATTTTTGTTTTTAAGTTGTAATCATTCATCTTGTTTTTACTATTGCTTGTAAGGCGCTCTGAGCCCGGCCTTGGCTGGGAAGGGCGGGGTATTTTTATTTGCCACGTGAGTTTAATGTTGTCATAATAACAGCGGTGTATATACCTCCCGATGCAAATACTACTACAGCTATGGGTCACCTGCTAACTGCTATTAGCAAACAGCAGCGGGCCCACCCGGATGGAGCATTTGTGGTTGCTGGTGATTTCAATCGAGCTGATTTAAGGACTGTGCTTCCTAAGTTCCACCAGTATGTTGATTGTCCCACTAGGGGGGGAAATACCCTAGACCGAGTATATAGTAACATCATGCATGGATACAAGACCAAGCCCTTGCCCAATTTGGGACAGTCAGACCACATATCCTTACTTATGATACCATCATATAGACCTCTCGTACGCAGAATTAGACCATCAACTAGAGAGATACGAGTGTGGCCAGCAGGTGCATCCGAGCAACTTCAAGATTGCTTTCGGAACACTGAATGGTCACTTTTTGTGGAGAATAATGTGGACACATACGCTTCAATAGTACTGTTCTATGTCAAAAGCTGCATTGATGTCGTTACTACCACCAAACAAATACGGGTGTTTCCTAACAACAAGCCCTGGCTAAACAGGGATGTGTATCTTCTGTTAAAGGCAAGAAATGCTGCTTTTCACTCTGGCGATGCGCAACAGTATAGAGAAGCTAGAGCCAAACTGAAAAAGGGCATTAGGGATGCCAAAGCTATGTACTGCCGGAGGATCGAAAAGCATTTTGAGAGCTCCGACCCTCGTCGAGTATGGCAAGGCCTGCGACAAATTACAGGGCAAAATATTAAAAACGAACTGGCTAGCAGCAGTGCGCACCTGGCTGATCAGCTGAATCAATTCTTCAGTCGTTTTGAGGTGGGAACTGGAACCACCGTCACTACAGCATTGGCTACCAGCACATCATCAGAAACTATTACTGATAAACAACCATTTTTATTACAGACCTCCGACGTACAACGTGCTTTTCGGAGCATTAATATTAGGAAGGCAGCTGGACCGGATGGAATTATGGGACGAGTTATTAGGGACTGTGCTGCAGAATTAGCTGGTGTATTTACGGACATTTTTAATCTATCCCTGTTGCAGGGTTCTGTCCCTACCTGCCTGAAGACATCGATTATAGTGCCAGTCCCTAAACAGTCAGTGGTGGTATCTCTCAATGACTACAGACCAATAGCCCTAACATCTGTCGTTATGAAATGCTTTGAGAGATTGGTGCTAGATTATATTAAGGCTGGTCTTCCATCCACTCTAGACCCGTTCCAGTTTGCATACAGAAGAAATAGATCTACTGATGATGCTATTTCCATCGCTGTCCATACTGTACTGAGTCATCTAGAACGACAGGGAACCTACGCAAGGCTGTTGTTTGTGGACTACAGTTCTGCCTTTAATACAATTCTACCAGACAGGTTATTCCTTAAAATGACCAATTTGGGTATACATCAGAAGATCTGTTTGTGGGTAAGGAATTTCCTGACCGATAGGCCGCAGACAGTGAGAATGGGACCTTACTATTCTTCTACTCTAGTATTAAGCACAGGAGCCCCTCAGGGGTGTGTGTTAAGCCCCTTTCTCTATTCCCTGTACACATTTGATTGCACCCCACTGTATAAGTCCAACACAATCATCAAATTTGCGGATGATACAACAGTGGTGGGGCTCATTAGTGAGAATGATGAGGCTGCTTATAGGAAAGAAGTACAGGGGTTAATTCAATGGTGTAAAGAAAATAATCTTATGCTTAACACCAAAAAAACCAAAGAACTCATAATTGATTTTAGGAGAAAGAAAAGTGTATTTTTACCATTGCACATAAATGGCGAGGAGGTGAAGAGGGTTGGTAGTTTTAAATACCTGGGCATTTACATCTCTGAGGACCTCTCATGGACTGCAAATATTAATATGGTTGTGAGGAAGGTGCAGGGGAGGTTGTATTTCCTGAGAATGCTCAGGGGATTGAATCTATCTCAGCACCTACTTCTGTCCTATTATCACAGTACCATTGAGAGTGTCTTAACCTATAGTATATTATCGTGGTATGGGAGCAGCTCTGAAATGGATAAAAAAGCTTTACAGAGAATAATTAAAATTGCCCAGAATGTTATTGGGCTCCAACTACCAACCCTGGATGAGATCTTCACGTCTCGCAGCTTGAAGAAGTCACACAATATCCTGAGAGATCCCACCCATCCTGCTCACAACCTCTTTGAACTGTTGCCTTCGGGCAGAAGATACAGGACAATGAAAACACGAACCACACGCCTTCTGAATAGTTTCTATCCAAGAGCTCTGATTGCACTAAATAATGATCTCAGGGCCAGTTGTAAGAAATAGCAAGCAGTGAGTAGTAAGGAATGAGATAGGTTTTAGGTTATGCTATGCTTCTAATAGGTTATGTTATATTCTGGATTATGTTATGTTCTAATAGATTATGTCTGAATAGGATGAGAGTGTTGGAGATACGTGCAAATGTGTATGTGAATCCGGTCTTGGGTGCTTGATTTTCGTTGTTGTGTATACTGTGTATATACGGACAATGACAATAAATTTATCTAAATCTAAATCTAAATCTAAATATTGATTATTATTAATTATTAATAATAATTATTATTAAGCCAAATCTTCAGTAGAAGCCCTGCATTGAATTGGGTTGGATGTGAGTACGGGGCCTACGTGGTGGTGATGCCAAGTTCAGGAATTCATTTTCTAAGATTACTCTGCGATGCCTGGTTAATTTTCTCACTTTCTGGCATTTCATCAGAGAACTCTAGGGATTTGGATTGATTTACCTGCTGCTATCATTGCAATGTTACTAACGCCTTGGTTACTTTTTAAAAAGTATTGGATTTTGAAAGATGGTTCCCTTTTAGGAATGGAAAGTTCAATTCCCTCTCGAATTCACATGTTCATCTATGATAAACCAGCTCTGAAACTTAACTACCAAAGTGAGTGTTTTGAGCAGCAAGTCATAGTTATGACTGCTTCGCACTTAAACAAAAAGTAATGATAGTTGTTTTTTTGGTGAAGTCTATCTTGTTTATTCCAGGTTTGATTGTTAGAGATATAATTTTCCAGTCCTAGTTTTTCTTCTATGTCTGCTTTTCCTGGCTGAATTTGTTCTGGTCTCCTGCTTAAATGGTTTTGGTTGGCTCTCCTGGACAACAGTACTTTTGTTTTAAATTGTTTTTTTATCTCCTGTTCACTCTATTCCTTAGTTCAATTCAGGTTTATTAACAGTCCACAGAGAGCAAATATTTGATTCCATACGATGAAGGGAAAACTCTAAAATACTATCTGTCAGTTTTGGCTCCAGTTTCTCATATTCCTAGTCTTCGGTTTGCTACATTTCCACTTGAAGTTACAATACATGTATGTGTGTTGTTTGTTTGTGTGAAGTGCCCGCTAATATCCATTAGCATTTTTGTGTGCGATTTTGCCTAATAAACACACCTGTACATTTAATTCAGCCAAATTTGCAGTGAAGGCTACTTAACTTAGACAAAGCCATGTGACCTCCATTGAGATCTTCAGACTCTGCTTTTTTATGTATATTTCTTGTACAGGTCAATTTTTTATCATTACATATGATTTTTATGTATTATTTATGTCCATATGTTTCTGTTTGGCATTATTTTGCCTTAATAATAAATCTGAATTTGAGATATTATATTGGGGAAATGCTTGCCAAAATTTGTATTTTTTTAAATGTTATATTTTGCTAATAGACACATTTTTAGGTCCAATTTCCCTAATATATGCATTTGGAAGGAGGGGGGAATTGGAGAACTATATCACAAAATTCAGAGAAGTTTGAATTTTGAAGGATAGCTACATTTCAGCTTGGCTGTTGTTTTGGGAAATGCAAGTTAGGGAGGTTTGTATGAAAATGGAAAACAAACCCAATTTCTCCCCATCTCTACAAAATACAATTGACTCCCTAGGAGCCTCCACAGGGCTTAATCTGCACTGATACTACCCAAACTATCCAAGGCCCTAGGGTTATAATGAATTAATAATAATAATAATAATAATAATAATAATAATAATAATAATACCACCTTTATTGTCATTGTACAACCTGTGTTGTACAATTTCATTAATTTACTATAAATTAAACGAGCCTCCCCCCAAAAAAACCCCAATCAGTCTCATTGCACTCTGTGTGCTTATCGAACAACACACCACCTCGCAAGTCAATTTCGCTATGTTATTTTCCGTTCAACAGCCTAACAGCCCATGGATAGAAGCTATTTTTTAGCCTGTTGGTATGGCTGATTATACTTCTATATCTCCTGCCCGAGGGTAGAAGATTAAAAAGGTGATGGCCAGGGTGTGAGTCATCCCTGAGAATTTTTCTCGCTCTCCTAAGGCAATGATCCCTTGCGATGTCATCTAGCTGACTCAAGGGACAGCCCATGATATCATGTGCTGTGTTCACCACCCTCTGTAGAGACTTTCTGTCCGTGGCTGTCAAGCCAGCATACCACACTGTGATACAATATGAAAGGACACTTTCTACTGTGGACCAGTAAAAGGAGTTCATCAATTGTTGTTTAACATTATTCTTTTGCAAAAATACTCATTGTCTGCAATGACGTTTTAGATATATTGGGTAGTATCCGAGTAGCTCATTTAGTCAGCGCAAGGATTTCCATTTGTGCAACAGATCTTCCTCCTCTCCTTTCCCTGTGTGCCCCCTGAGCCCTCACCAAATCTGCTCTGGAGTGTTGGGGGGGGGCAGAAATGATTTAGAAAGAAAGGACCAATGACACCATGTTATGATATTGTAATTTTCCCAGGAGCATCTTTGCTTTTCATTCCAAAGCTGACCGACCAAGAAGGATTGCAGAAATCTCCCCCTTGCCTCCCCTCTCCTGGAATCAATGGAAATCGTCAGGCTGAATGGCAGCACTGGTGATACTTTCTGGATTCCCCCAGAGTTCTTAACCGGCTATTCCTTTTTGTGCTATATTCCTTTCCATCACAGTACTGAGTTTCAGTGGCAGAGACACCCACAGTGTATCAATGCAGCTGGAAGCCTCAGATTTTGGAGAGAGTCCAACAGAGCTGGTAAGATCCCAAAAGCTCGAGGTTAGACAGGCAATGTGTTATGCTGAGCTTCACCTCAGGGCATGTCTGAATCTCCAATAGGACAAGTAATGATGTCTGAGATTGAGACTGAGATTTCTGATCTCAGATCACATGACAATAGGAGACAGCCATCTCCAGCTACTACTGCTCTCAGTTCAGTTCATTTCATTTTTTTTCCTCTGGCTCTGGCTCTTTGCCCTTTCCCTCCTTGTAATATCTTCTGCTGCAAACTTTGTAAAATGATGCCACAGGAGACTGAAGTGTGGAGCACACAGATTTTGCTTAACACTGTGCAACTCTTAGTACAGCCGCTGTAAAGCAGCATCTGTCAGAGGCTGCAGTTCTCTTCAGAAAAATCAGGGTTCTAAAGGACACAGCTACCTGCCTAAGTTTCCAGAAAAGCACCCCGTTGCATAGATTTTCCCAGCCTGGCATGAACCAGGAATGATGCCAGAGACACTAACAATCAGATGATTGCCAGGGCTTGTAAACTGGATGGGCTGGTCTGACTCAGTGTAAAGTATCTGACTCTCAGGCTAACTGGACCTAATGCCAAAGGCCACAATATAGACAGGTTCAATCATTTAACTGAAAGCACCCCACAGCAGGGGTGGGCAAGGGTGCTCAAACAAGGCCCGCCTCCAACATCCCTGTGCACACTGGAGCCAGCTTTCCTATAAATGAGCAGGAAAAGTTCTGGAGGGAGACTTTTGTTCATATTTGCTTGAATATGAGTACAGCCCTCTATGCAATCAGGGTCTTAATTTTATCACAGTTCCAGTTACGCAGGCAGTTCTAGGTGTGTTCAAGCAAACCTGAGTAAAATCTCCATGCAGGCCTTCCCTAATCAATGCAGGCACATCAGGGACTAAGAGCAGCTGAAGGTGGGATGAACAGGTGAGGCCAACATTTGTCAAAGGGCTTTCATTGGGACAGAGCTTGAATGCCCCCACACTTGCTTTTAAACATTGCATTTTCAGGAGAATGTATGAACAGAGTTCAGGTGATATCTAATATAACATGTACAGTGGTACCTTGGTTACAGATGCTTCAGGCTGCAGATGCTTCAGGTTACAGACTCCGCTACCTTGGGTTAGGAACTTTGCTTCAGAATGAGAACAGAAATCGCACGGCAGTGGTGCAGCAGCAGCAGGAGGCCCCATTAGCTAAATTGGTACCTCAGGTTAAGAACGGTTTCAGGTTAAGAATGGACCTCCAGAACGAATTAAGTTTGTAACCAGAGGTACCACTGTATACAGTGAAGCCTCGGGTGACATTGCCTCCGGCTTACGTCACCCAAGGCTTGTGACCGGCGCAAACCCAGAAGTACCGGAATGGGTTACTTCTGGGTTTGCGCCATTCACACATGCACAGAAGTGCTAAATAGCGCCGTGTGCATGCGCAGATGTGACGCTTTGGGTTGTGGCATTTTCGGGTTGCGGCTGGGCCTCTGGAATGGATCCCCGCTGTAACCTGAGGTTCCACTGTACTCAGAAGCAAGTCACATTGTGTTCAAATGGGTTAAAAGGTAAAATATTCCTGGATAGTTAAGTCCAGTCAAAGGCAACTATGGGGTTGTGGCACTCATCTCACTTTCAGGCGGAGCAAGTCGGCGTTTGTCTGCAGACAGCTTTCCAGGTCATGTGGCCAGCATGACTAAACCACTTTTACCTCAACAGGACACCGTGACAGAAACCAGAAACCAGTACCTATTTATCTACTTGCAGTGGCGTGCTTTCAAACTGCTAGGTTGGAAGCTGGGACAGAGCAACAGGAGCTCACCCCATCATGGGGATTCAAACTGCTGACCTTTGGATCGGCAAGCCCAAGAGGCTAAGTGGTTTAGACCACAGTGCCACTTGTTTACACCCAGGTCAGTGTGCACAGGTATTATAACCCATCCCCCAAGCTTGTGTTTTAAACCAGCTGTAAATGGGTTTATCTTATCTTCTTCACTCTTAGTGCTGTTTTCTTAAAACAAATTTCTCCCGGAAGCACAGTATGCATCAAACTTTTTTCAGCATCCACCTTGTCATCAAACTGAAATGTGTTAAACATTTATTTTGCCTTTGCAAAAAGAGAAAGAGAAAAGGAGCTAGCCAGTCACACTGCGTCATAATCCTGTGAGAAAAACTGGGAACGGAACACAGGTAACGAAAATAAAGCCAAAAACCGCAGGAGGCGATTGCTGCAAAGAACCAATTAAATACAACTTTAGGTGAGCGAGTCACAACAAGGTGTCATCATAATGGTTGCAATTTGAAAACCAGGAAAAAAGGAACAATTCATTAGGGTAAAATTGCATTCATGCCACAGCTTACCTTATACAGCAAAGGCAAACGTCCTAGCTTCAGAAGCGCAATTTTCCTGGAGACATTTGCAGTATTTTGGATCCTGAGCAAATCTTCTGCAGTCCCGTACTGCACATCAAAGACTTCAGCCTGTATAAACAGAAATAGATGCTATTTATTAGTGTATTCTTTCTCAACACGTTGAGGATCAGACAGATGGTCGCTACCAAGAGGCAATTCACAAGCAGTATAGGGTGGCAATCATGTTATTACACAGTGACAATCATATTTGCTGTTTGATTTACATGTGGCTAAACACGCCTACATGGTATCTGCACCAGTCCGTAGGTGTTTGCAAACACAAATCTTTCATTTGTATGTGCTACATTTATATAAGTATAGACAAAGAGCCTAAATATAGATAAGCAGCCAAAACGTAATGTGTGTAGCAGCGTTCAGAGAGAAGTAGTGGTGTCATTAACCACAAACTTGGGGGGAGCAAAATCTTGGGTGCCACCCTGCCCTTAGCAGTAAAGACACTTGTGCTCACTGGTGTCTGTCTGCTGCCTTGGATTATACAGTCATACCTCGGGTTACAGAAAACGCTTCAGCTTGTGTTTTTTCGGGTTACAGACCCACCGAAACCTGGAAGTACCGGAATGGGTTACTTCAGGGTTTCGGCGGTCGCGCATGCACAGAAACACTAAATTGAGCTTTGCGCATGTGCAGAAGTGCTGAATCGCAACCTGCACATGTGCAGGCGCGCCACTGCAGGTTGGCAACACTGTGGGTTGCGAACATGCATCCCGCACGGATCACGTTCACAAACCGAGCGTCCACTGTGGTACTCATCTGACCTCAGTATTTGCCTGCATGACAGTCTAAAGAAGTCTAAAGCCAGCAGTAGTTCTTTACCTAGCCTGCCAGCTGTGTTTTGTCATAGCAACTTAACAACTTGGACCAGTTTACCTATGAGATCACCTTGCACCACATGTGCCCATTTGACCACTTCGATTGGCGAAATTGGCACAACTGCAAGTGCCACATAATACCTGTTCCACATATATCAGAACACAATCATTTAATGTGGCAGAACATACACTTTGGAATTCCCTGCCTATTGAGATCAAGTCGGTTCCTTTACTGTACTATTTTCGGTGCCTTCTAAAAACATTCCTACTTGGCCTACCAAGATGCTGAAAAATGCTGGTGTGGAAAACTGATTTCAAGGAGGAGTAGGATATTGTTAGAATGGGAAACCAAAGATGAAAAGTTTAAATCTGCTGTGACCCATTGGGTTAGGGATGTGGAGCATAACATAGAATTAGAATCATGGGGAAA
This sequence comes from Podarcis gaigeae, assembly GCF_964106915.1. Lineage (NCBI taxonomy): Eukaryota > Metazoa > Chordata > Lepidosauria > Squamata > Lacertidae > Podarcis > Podarcis gaigeae. The sequence continues at coordinate 88,616,562 of NC_139681.1, read as the reverse complement.
GTTATGGAAATCCGGGTTGAAATTCACAGCATGTTCTACCCTGAGGGAAAACTTTATGAAAATGATGTGTAGATGGGACCTAAGAAAAAGTAAATTAGCCAAAATGTATAAATCAACGTCAAATATTTTATCACATGTGGTGGACATGTAAGTAGCTAAGGACTTTGGGGAGATGATTTATAATGAGTTGAAATAGATATTTAAGGTAATTTTCCCAAGACTGGAAGATTTTTTTACTAGGGATAACTAGAGCAGAAAATCGTGTCCTCCCTAAAAGGTGAGACCTGGAGACTGTGGGTGGGTCTATTGGACAGCCACAACACCCGGTTGGTAGGTCCCTCATTGCTGGGTTTAATCTGGCCAATGGGGTGCAGTCTAAATCGAGCGAGGGACCTATATATACCGATGCACGTGTCCCAGAGCTTCCTCTTCCAGGTTGTGCATCGGAAGACCCGCCCACCTCTCCCTAATTTTAGGGCATTTTGCGATTGACCTTGCTATGCTGTTGTGCGTTGTCTGTCATTGGGACGGGCACGGCAGGAATTTTCCCCACTCGGCTGATTGGCTGTTGCCATTTGGGTTTCGTCACAACTTGCAAGGTTGCGGATAGGCTCTGGTTCATATGATAGGGATGGGAGAACGGTCTCGCCATCCCTATGTGAAAGGTATTCCATTAAAGGAATCCAGGGACTCAACTTGTTTGGTCAACCATCGAAAGGGGATTGTGCCCATGCCTGAGTCCAGGGGAGCATCTGGGGAGTGAATAGAGTCTGCTCCCAGGCTTTTTACCTGCCTCAGGTGTTCACCCTTGGCTGACCTGTGATAGAGCTCTGGGTCAGTGCTACCTGCAAGGGTGTAGGGAGCTAGTAGAACCAGAGCCTATGCAACCACTCACTTTTCTGTAATCAATCAAGTTGTGGCCTAAATTCTGCCAAAAAAACAAAACTAAAATTGGAGTCAAATGTGTCTTTATTTAGGGGAAGGTCTCTGGGTCTGAAAACGCAAAACAGATAAATCTATTTCTTTATGCAACCACGGCAGCATGAATGGCAGCTGAGTTTACAAGTTATGGTAAAAGTTTCTAAACACACTGTGTGAGCTTGGAGCGGTCAAACTCAGACAGCCTCTCTGATCAAGTTCACTTAGTGGAAGAGAAGAAACAGTGGAAAGAAGGTGAATGAAAGAACTTTCTCAACTGTCCATCACCAGACATGAGGGAGCGTGACCTGGTCAGGTCTAGAAACAACAGCATACTCTGTGGTCTTAACCCCTTTATGCATTTAAATAGAGTTAAACATGCTAGCTGTATGAAACTGCATTTCCTACAAAACGGGCTGCTGCCATGATTTCCAAAGAAGCAGACTCTAGTAATTGAATGCTTATGCTGCAGTGAATGTTTTAGTCCTTAAGGTACAGTACAAGATTTTTGTTGCATTCATCTAGTGCCCCTTTCAGTACATTGGTAGGTGTGAGAAAACAAGGACTGATATTTCTGGTCCTTAAACGATTCTCAGGTGGGTTGTGGTGGAAAAACCTAAAAATGCATATGTATGATGCAAGTGTTTCCTGGAGACAGGATGTTATTCCTGTTAATAATGTATTCCACACTTACAGTACACATGGTGCTAATGCACTTTTGTAGTGTGTGTACTTTTGTACAATAAAATAAAATAATCCAACCATAATGAATGGAGTGGATTCTGTAATGCTTTTAGCTTTCACTTCTCCTGATGTTAAAATGGTATAATCCTGATCTTTATACATTCTGAATATGAAAGCAGAATCGCTGGTGGTAAAGTATAGATAAACTGCTTTCCTTGAGGGGGAAAATAATGCTATTTGAAAAACAAAGAGGAACACAGCCTTTTATCAGCTGCAGAAAAAAGAACACTTGTGTGTTTGCTTTAGATATGCCAAGGTAAATCCTCTTATACCTAAAACTGTGGCGCTGCTAAACACTTTGATTCATCCATTCAAATGGGGTGCTTACTCTCTAAAATGCAATCTGTGGACTGAAAAGCATATGTATCTCCAGCGAAATCCAGCTTTGCACTAGATGGAATGAATAAATGGCATTCTTAGAATCAGAACAACAAAAGCTTTGATCAGAAATGCATTAATAGGGGTGCTCCCATACTTTTCTGAATATATCGCTAGGGCACCTTTATAAAAATATTTTATTGCATCCTTCCATGTAATTTCAGAACCCTTGGGATTGGTCTGATTTCTGCTAGGAGTGCTATTGCTCCCTACATCTTGACTCAGGTTCAAAGTTCCTCTCCAGGAAAACAAAATTGCTAATTGTTAACAATATTGTCTCATAATCTCCCTCCTCCATGTAGTGTGCATGAAGAAGATGGAGACATGCTATTGGGTACCAAAGAGGAGGCAGAACTGCTGAACACCAACTTTGCCTCTGTCTTCACTCAAAAGGAAAATAGTGCTCAACCTGGTGATAACAGAATAAATGATTTAAGGAGAAAGCTATAGCCCAAGATAGGAAAAGCGGTGGTAAGGGAGTACCTAGCTATTTAAAAGAATTCAAATCTGCAGGGCCTGATGAGCTACACCCAAGGATATTAAAGGAGCTTGTGGGTGCCATCCCACAGCCTCTGTCTATAATCTTTGAAAATTCTTGGAGAACAAGTAAGGTTCCTGCAGACTGGAGATGGGCAGGTGTTGACTCCATCTTAAAAAACTGGGGGAAATAAGACCCGGGTATCTACTGAACGATGAGCTTGACGTCGATACCAGGAAAGATCCTAGAACAGATAATTCAATAGTTGGTATGCAACAGTGGAGGAATGGCAGATGAAGATGATGGACTTTTGGGAGCTAGCCGACCTGACTGGAAGAGTCCACGACCAGAAGGAGGAGGAGTACCAAGAGGAATGGAAGAAATTCAAAGACTACTTAGCTAAATATGTTAAGATACCTTAAATAGAATTACTTGGAGTATCAGATAGGCCTAGGATTTAAATATGTGATGTTGTAGAATACTACGTTAAAAGTTAAAATGAAAAGAAAGAAAGAAGCTGATTGACCAAGTAAATTTTATGTGAAAATAGTTTTGGAAAACTGCTACAATGATTTATATGGAAACTCAGCCAGGGAGACTCGAGGAAGTCACCCAACAATGTTAACAAAAGTGGAATTATTACAGTTAGGATAAATGTCCGTTTGTGTTTTTTTATGCTTTCTTTTTATGTTTGTGGATTTGTTTGTTAGAAATTTGGAAAACTAATATTTTTTTTTGGAAAATAAATAAATAAATAGTTGGTATGTGAGTACTTAGAAAAAAGAATGCTGCAATTACTAAGACCCAGCATGGGTTTCTCAAAAAAACAAGTCATATCAGACAAATCTCATTTCTTTTTCTTTTTTTGATAGAGTTACAAGTTTAGTGAATCAGGTG